>NW_026570318.1:0-560721 GCF_019649055.1 Paramacrobiotus metropolitanus | reverse complement strand
CCACGTGTCAATAAGTAAACGTAGGCATGCATAATTTTATGGGCTGTATCTTTGAAGTAAGGCTAAATAAATGTTGATGGATCCTGTACCTATAGTCTTGACAAAAAAATACTACATTGCCCTTCTTCAAAACGATCATTTCTTTTTTCCATACTGGTGATGTACTCCATTTTGGAGTTTCCTTCCCTGGCCGTCGGTAGAGTGAAAATGTGGCCGGCGGCCCGCTTCGGATGGGTGGTGGATGTATCCTCCCCTTTCTGTGGCTTGCAAGCTGAGCAGCCTGCTGTGCGTCTTTTCGACTGGAATGCCTCACATTATGGATAACCGGTTTGCCGCTCGGCCCTTCCTTGCGCCGAGCGGATGCTAAGCCGATCCCGCTGTCGCTGCTCCACAGAGACGGATTCATGACAAGAACCATGAAAAAAATAATGTGCCACAGTAGTGCCATGTGAATAATGTGCCACAGTAGTGCCAGTAGTGCCAGTAGTGGTATACAGAACAGTAGTGTAACATTTTAATACAAACTGCAAAAAATATACAGCATAACCTACGTATTTATTGTATTTACACAAAGCGGCTGAGTTCTGCTTGGGCTTGTTGTTTATATATTAGTAGCTGTACTGTCGAACGACGGATAACTATGAAAATGCTTAATTTACAAGTGTACATGTACTGGTACATATCCCCAGTCCAATCACTAAACAGCGAGCTCACTTCGCTCCAGAGCTCTTTGGCCATTGAGGCCGTCAGTGAGCAATGTCCAGTCATTTTACGTCAAAACCTGGTTCGTGGGATAGCTGCTGACGAGTGACGACAGACAGCAATCGCGGGGTGCAACATCGGTTAATGACGATCAACGGAAGTCGGAAGTCATATTCGATCGAAGGCTTTGATCGTTCTAGTTCTTAGCTGATATAAGTACATACCATGTAAGTATCAGTTTTGTTGTTTTTGTTTTTGAATGAGTGAACTTCCCAAGCCGATACGGTAGTTGCCTCTGACGGCAAAAGTCACATTAGGTTGATGCTCCATATAAAAGGTCTGTAAACATCCGCCTTATCGGCCCGCGCTCAAGCTCTGGCTCTGACTCAGACTCTGACCGCTCAAACTCTGACTCTGACCACTCAAAGTCTGACTCTGACTGTCCGAACTCTGAATCTGACTCTGACTGAATAACCTAAGAATAACTTAAGAAACCTAATAAACTTAAGAAAACTAAGAAAACTAAGAAACCTAAGAAACCTAAGAAACCTAAGAAACCTAAGAAACCTCAGAAACCTAAGAAACCTAAGAAACCTAAGAAACCTAAGAAACCTAAAAAACCTAAGAAACCTAAGAGACCTATTAAGAAACCTAAGAAACCTTCAGAGGCAGAGTCAGACTTTGAGCGGTCAGAGTCAGACTTTGAGTAGTCAGAGTCAGAGTTTGAGTGGTCAGAATCAGAGTCAGAGTCAGAGTTGGAGTCTAGGCCCGCCTTATCTGAGATCAGGTTTCCTGTCAACAGCTTTTCCAGGGGGCGGTATTAAAATAAATGAGGGTAACAAAGTTCAAAAACGTGTAAATGCATTCAGGTGTACCAAACGTCTCCTTACGGACAGATCCCTTTCAAATTTTGCACGTAAATTTACACAACCATGAAATGTTCTTACACCGATCCACTGTTCTAGCATCTTTTTTCAAATGTTAAGACGAATTTCAAAAATATTCATTTTAAAATTTGAAAAAAATTTGAGGAAGTCTGGATCCATGTGAGAGCAATCTTCATAGTTATGTCCATACACTTGCCAAAGTTGGAACGGTTCAGTCCATAATGAGACTTTCGGTACACCTGCATTTAAACTTCTAAATTTTTTTGGAATTGTGTTACCCTAATAACTCCACAACCGAGTGTTGCGCGCAAAAACGGTTTTCACGCCTATGTATACAAATCATTTGGCTAAACAATGGCAAAGAGCAACACAATAAATTGTTTGGAAGTGCGCGAAAGCGAATATTCCCGTCAATGTCCACGAAATTAGTACTATGTACCGGGCCATATCCCTTAATCAAGGTTCACAGCAGCAAGCTTAATCGCAAGGGATATTCCAGCACTTCGCTTTTACGAAGTGCGACGGCTTATTGACGCACCTTTCTTTTTTTTATTGTGGAACTTTGCGCAAAAGGGAAAATGCAATCTGACCATTTAAAATTTTTATGCCGGCGCTTACAGTACTTACTTATTTTGTGCATGCCCAGTGCTGTTTACTCTGAACAGGATAAATTGATTCTACACTGCCAACATTTTGGAGTACTGTAGAGCAGACCGAGCACTCCCAACTAGTTACAAAATAGTGCCACATTTTATGTGCCATCTGCCAGATTTTATAGTGTGGTAATTAGGTGAATTAACCGTGATTGAGTGGTTGTGCTATGAGCAAAACCGTGGTTCATCTTCAGCGGATAATGACTTGATGATATATGGATTGCCGACATGTCGATCACTGCATCAGACTTCCCGCTCGGTAAAACGGACCGTAATAAAACGCTATCAGTACTGCTTAAACGGTACAATGAGTAAACTAATGCAGATTATGCACGATTGCACCATGATTAAGCGGCAAGTCATGATAGAAAAGCGATTTTCTGTTCCCGAAATATGTGTTTCCTGGTTAGATAGAAAATCAGGCAAACCATTCCTGTGTTGACGGATGCAGACGACACAATTCTTGTAAAAATGTAAATATTTCGCTTACGGTTATAAAACGTATGATCAGGAGTGCAAAGTTCGCTAGGATCAGCAAGGATGTACACAGAATGTGGAGATATCCGTGATTTTATTAAAACCTGATAGAATTCTTGGCCATTCTTTAACAATCACAAGTCGAAATAATACACGACCGATAACTACTGTCAGTTTCGCATAACATTCCGTAATTTCAATAATGGCTCGCATAGGTAACTATCAAACCGGTATAAAAGCCAACAATTGAATCTGAATAAACATTTTGTCAAGCTTTTTAATATTCTGTTTGACTTTAGTTTTCTTCTGGATTTTCGTAGACCTAGTTACCTAGCGGTATTTAATTGTTAACCTTTAAAGGTCAGTATTGTTGCCCTTTTTGCGCTCTTTACTGTGTCGCATCAATACATAATTTAATTTGTATTCTGTAGACTGTAGGCAAGAAAATGCAAACGCGAATGATTGCTGAAAATGCCCTGGAGGATCCGAAATTCCAGCCCAAAGGTACGATTCTTGTTAGCGAACGACCTCTGGTCGTGGCGCAAAGCATAACCGACCTAGTGGGTGGGACGCCGGCACTGCGTCTGCATTGCATGTTCCCAAACCACTACGTCATCGCCAAATTAGAATTCCTCAATCCCCTTCTGAGCGTCAAAGATCGCCCAGCATTGCAAAAAGTTAAAAACATCGCATCCAAGAACCTGCTCTCTCCTGGTGGACTCATAATAGTACCCACAAGCGGAAACTTCGGCTTATCCGTCGCAACATACGGTCGACTGTTCGGCTATCGTGTCATCGCCGTAATGGCCAGCGACACATCCTCAGCCAAACAGGATCTGCTGCGCCGTGTCTGTGGCGAAGTGGTCATTTGTGAGGCAGGGTGTAAAAGGTGGCAATGGCACCTGCCACTGGCAGTTGCCACCGGCAGTGGCATGTGGCATTTCGCCACTGGCAAGCGGTAAACATGGCAGTTTTTAAAAGTGCAGCAAAATTAGAAATCAGTCTGCCTTCGACAAAAGTAATCTATAAACGGAATCGATTTCAATAAATTCTACACCTACAGATACTTGTCTGCGGCTAATCAACGACCTGTACCGCGCTTACCACCGGAATGAACGCTGCAACGCTGCCAAGTAAATTTATGTATCACGAAAGTTTCTTTAAAATTATTTTATGTCTTAAATGTTCTAAATTTTTTAAAATTCCTACATTCAAAAATAGATAAATTTCCTTAATTTTTTATGCTTCCTTATTTTTCAGTATGTTTTCTTATGCTTTCTTTAGTTTTTTTTCATGTTATTCGGTTTTCTGTACTTTATGAAACTCGCAACACTGAGTATGCATCCTAGCAGACTATACAGCATGTCTTAAGCCGGGGCCGGAAATACTGTACATGGGAAGTTGGGGTTTTCGAGGATTTTGTGCTTTTCCGGCCTCTGATTTGACTCGCAAAATTTTTTTAACGACGTACTACTGACGAAAACAATCTGCAGTACGAGAGAATGCTAACCGGCAATTCACTTTTCTTCGATTTTGTTGAGCGACGTGTTGCAGAAACAGTTTTGCTGAAAGGCAGCTTGCTTGCCGGTGCTAGAAAACCAGGTAAAAAATTAAGAAGCTCTAAGAAGCCATACCGATAAAGGGTCGCAAAGCCAGAAAAACCCAAAAACGCAAAAAATAGGAAAACTTATTACAATATAAAGAATTTATGAAATTTTTGTGCTACATAAGTCTATTTTGCGGCGTTAGAGCGCTCACTGCATTGGTAGGGGTGGTACAGGTCATAGGCTGGCAGCTGAATGTCCTTAGATCTTATTGACCCGCGCACTAACTGCGACCAGAAGTTGAAAGTAAGAACGTTCTTGCACTGGTCCTTTAGGACTTCAAATTAGGATTCCTGGTTCGTGTTCCTGATCAGATTCTGTCGGTTGTTTACTGTAATAGTTGAGGTAAAGGTTTGCTCTACCAATTAGGTAGTGGCAGGAAGTGGTTAACCTCGTACGCTAACCCGTCGAAGGTGTTTTTTACACGTTAATTTCGTTTCACAATGAGCCTTAGTCATGTGCATGATCACCCCACCATTTCCCTGTACTGAGCTTGCGCACGCAATATTTCAGAAGAGAGACTAACGATACTCGTATTGACAATAATTTTTGCAGTATTACTAATAATCACTGAGCTTGCTGGATTGCTATTAATTGTTTTGTTTTCACAACTACAGCTTATTCTGATTGATTGCTTATTCTGAAAGTATGCCAGAAGTCAAAGTACCCAAATTTTACGTCAGTTCATAAGAAATCGACATCATTATGGCGTACATGCCGTGGCTGTCATCAGCCAGCGAAGTAAGAGATAGTTTGTACGAAATTCCGTACTGTGTGTTGGAAAATTTATGGAATAAATGTCGTCCTGAATTAACGCTGTGGACCGCGACTGATCGCTGCAATATTAACAGAAAGGGATGGCTCATGGGGACAACAGGCTACGTCCAACAGCTCAAGATGACTCAGGTAGCAATATACAGAGTAAACTATTGTAAAATGAATTAAAAATCATGTTTTGGTATAAAGGTTCCAGTTACTGAGTTTATTTCTTTCATAATTTAATCAACCATAAAACAAGTAATTGTACAATATTCTCTTGTTTTAGGGTTTTTCTAATAACACGGAAGCCAGCGAATTGAAATTTATCGCTAAGTGTCATGCTGAAATGGAAGCGCAGTGGTACACTGTGGCAATAACAGTACGAGTATCACACCTCGTGGCGGACGAGTTTGTGGAGACCAGATGCTCGTGCCCCTCGTCCAAAAATTTATCGCCTGCGGCCCTCTGCAAACACATCCTTGCTGTCGTGTATGCTCTCGACTGGGTTCTGGAAGGAAAAAAGGTGCCCCAGTGGAACTTGCCCTGTACAAGTTTCGAGCAGTGCTGGGGAAAGCCAAGCACGAAAACAGGCGAACTCCGTCCTGAACGAGGCGATATTTACGCTCATTACTTGCGCCCTGACCGCAGACCGCTTTGGGAGCCAGATTCGCGTTCTCGAATATCACCCTGCGATAGGATATTCAGTGCTGACCGTATACGCGAAGCTCGCGCTTTTATAGAAACCAATCCGGAGTTGTTTCCGAAATCGCTGCTTCGCGTGATAGAGGACCCAAATGAATGTTTGCGGATTCCACGTAGTTCAAGCCCGCCAGTGAAAAATCCCTTTTCTTTAAAGAATGATGCTTGGCCGGATTGCTATCCACAACTCCCACTACGCCCTCCTGTGGACTCCGGTTGCTTATGGCAGCCTTTCAGTGCGGTGTTGAGTACTAACTGTAAAGCAGTATTTACCAAAGAAATTCTTTCCAAAAATCCTTATGATATCGAAAAAGCCACTCGAACGCAGTCTTCATCGTCGGAGTGGGCGTATCATCGGTCTGTAAGGATAACTGGAACGTTCCTAAAGCGTGTGATAACTGGGATGAAGAATAATACAACGGGAAAAGAAAATCGACGGGCTAAGTTAGCAAACGAAATACACGCTCCAAGAGACTTATCGAAGTTACCAGCAATCAGAAGGGGCAAGGATCTGGAGCCGATTGCTTGCACTGCATTCATTCAGGAGCTCCGCAACACAGGGATGTATGCAGAGGCCGTTCCTGTTGGCTTTATAGTGCATTTTGTAGAACGGTGGGCCGGTGCGTCTCCTGATCGCTTGATCAGAACCATCGAGGATAGTTTGGATATATTTTACCTACTGGAGATTAAAACGTTTTCTCAAACAAAAGTATTTTCTGATTTACCGTATCTTTATCCTTACGAGGAAGATAACGGAATCTTAGTCTATAAATTGAAAGAGTCGCATGAGCACTATTTTCAGATTCAGTGGGAAATGTATTGTAGTGGCCTAAAAAAATGTTTTTTTAACGTATATCGCGAAGATGGACTGCAAACATTCCGCCAGCTGGTGCCCTTTAATTGTGATTTCATTGTGAATAACGTGAGATTAGCTTTGGAATTTTATTTTTCGCATTTGTTACCTTTAACAATAAAATCGTAACTTAATGTTCGGTCTCGTACGACTCCAAAATACCGTCAAACAATTCAGAAATATCAAAATTACTATTTTCAGGGGGCGGTCCATCAAAATTTAAGTCACTGACAAGTAGAGGAAGAAAACGACAAAGATTCGCAACGATGAATAGCTCTGTATCCAGCCTAGTCAAATCAATAATCTTTAGCGGTCCGTCAAACTGATGAAATGTTTTAAGTCTACCGATAAATCTTTCGACAAGAATACGAGCGCGGGCTGTAGTACACGTGTCAGCCAAGTCTTGCCGTGTCATCCCAGTATCTTTATTAACTGAAGGGGGAACAATCCATTTTACTCCCTTGTCTGCTGCCTCGTCTGTAAGCTGGAAACCACGGTCGGCCAGAACAATTTCCCCAATCTGCAAAACTGAAGAATGTATGTACTGCAGTGTTTACTATTTCACATCTTGAATTTCCTGCAGTTAAAGAAAACCATGGCTATTTCACAATTAAGCATCGATCTTTTACCTGAAGTTTTGTAAAAAGTCCAGACTGCCTGACAATGGCAACATCGGAGATCGCTCCTTGATAAATGTGCGATAAAAACGCAACATTCCCATCAGACTCTACACCAGCGAGCGATTTCCAGAAGTGGCTCAATCTGTACCAAACTTAGTTTTTAATGTCACTGTCGCGTCGCGGACCAAACTTCGCCCAAATATAACGTAGCGCAATACTGTAAGCATTCGCAGCCTGCGACAACAGCGACACTCTATATTAGCGCGACATGCAGCGACACGGTGCTGCAGTACTGGCAGTCTGGTACCTACCCAGCTACGGCTGCAAACACGCCGCGACAACAGCGACACAGTATACTAGCGCGACATGCCGCGACACGGTGCTGCAGTACTGGCAGTCTGGCACCTACCCAGCTACGGCTGGAAACACGCCGCGACAACAGCGACACGGTATATTAGCGCGACATGCCGCGACACGGTGCTGCAGTACTGGCACCTACCCTGCTACGGCTGGAAACACGCCGCGACAACAGCGACACGGTATATTAGCGCGACATGCCGCGACACGGTGCTGCAGTACTGGCACCTACCCTGCTACGGCTGGAAACACGCCGCGACAACAGCGACACGGTATATTAGCGCGACATGCCGCGACACGGTGCTGCAGTACTGGCACCTACCCAGCTACGGCTGGAAACACGCCGCGACAACAGCGACACGGTATATTAGCGCGACATGCCGCGACACGGTGCTGCAGTACTGGCACCTACCCTGTTACGACTGGAAACACGCCGCGACAACAGCGACACGGTATATTAGCGCGACATGCCGCGACACGGTGCTGCAGTACTGGCACCTACCCTGTTACGACTGGAAACACGCCGCGACAACAGCGACACGGTATATTAGCGCGACATGCCGCGACACGGTGCTGCAGTACTGGCACCTACCCTGTTACGACTGGAAACACGCCGCGACAACAGCGACACGGTATATTAGCGCGACATGCCGCGACACGGTGCTGCAGTACTGGCAGTCTGGCACCAACCATCTACGGCTGGAAACACGCCGCGACAACAGCGACACAGTATACTAGCGCGACATGCCGCGACACGGTGCTGCAGTACTGGCAGTCTGGCACCTACCCAGCTACGGCTGGAAACACGCCGCGACAACAGCGACACGGTATATTAGCGCGACATGCCGCGACACGGTGCTGCAGTACTGGCACCTACCCTGCTACGGCTGGAAACACGCCGCGACAACAGCGACACGGTATATTAGCGCGACATGCCGCGACACGGTGCTGCAGTACTGGCACCTACCCTGCTACGGCTGGAAACACGCCGCGACAACAGCGACACGGTATATTAGCGCGACATGCCGCGACACGGTGCTGCAGTACTGGCACCTACCCTGCTACGGCTGGAAACACACCGCGACAACAGCGACACGGTATATTAGCGCGACATGCCGCGACACGGTGCTGCAGTACTGGCACCCTGCTACGGCTGGAAACACGCCGCGACAACAGCGACACGGTATATTAGCGCGACATGCCGCGACACGGTGCTGCAGTACTGGCACCTACCCTGCTACGGCTGGAAACACGCCGCGACAACAGCGACACGGTATATTAGCGCGACATGCCGCGACACGGTGCTGCAGTACTGGCACCTACCCAGCTACGGCTGGAAACACGCCGCGACAACAGCGACACGGTATATTAGCGCGACATGCCGCGACACGGTGCTGCAGTACTGGCACCTACCCTGTTACGACTGGAAACACGCCGCGACAACAGCGACACGGTATGTTAGCGCGACATGCCGCGACACGGTGCTGCAGTACTGGCACCTACCCTGCTACGGCTGGAAACACGCCGCGACAACAGCGACGCGGTATATTAGCGCGACATTCCGCGACACGGTGCTGCAGTACTGGCACCTACCCTGCTACGGCTGGAAACACGCCGCGACAACAGCGACACGGTATATTAGCGCGACGTGCCGCGACACGGTGCTGCAGTACTGGCACCTACCCTGCTACGGCTGGAAACACGCCGCGACAACAGCGACACGGTGATACAGTACCGGCACCTACTCAGCTACGGCTTGACTTCGGGGATTGCAGTTCTGGTTCTGCTCAACGACATGCTTGCCCGCTCGCACACTGATGGTTTGTTCGGAGCCGTGATCTGGGATTCCGGCAGTATACTCATAATGATCTGTTTTGATGAAGCATTAACGTTTATTTTCTGTTCGATAGAAATGGGAGCTTTCTTAACCGGATACAGTGTACTGGTCACCTGCGCAGTCTTTTGTAACCCTGAATAGCTGAATTGTGGTAATTTTTTGTCGTGACATCTAAATAGAAATAAGTACTGCATCGTGTTACTGGTGTTATTTCAGCTCTTAAACAAAGTGAGTTTCGAAGGAACTCGAGTTCTTGAGGACACACGGCACCGAACGCGTATACTCGTCTTAATAATTTTTTACGTTTTCCTCTCTAGAAATACGATTTTCACTCTCGTATTATGTTGATCTGCAGCCAAAATGTTGTGCGTACACTGGCACGAAAACCCTTTGACGGCGTCCTTCTGGGTGCGAAAGAATGAGGACTTACGAGCGAAATAAAACTCTGAACTTTTGAAGGTCTCTCCAACAGTCAAGGTGCTACATATTATGGACCGATTTGTAAATGTTACAGATTTGTGGTGGCTGATGTTGTGTGAATACGATTTCCACTTTGAAAATCGTTTTCACACTACAATAACCGAACCACGGTTCTAGCATGTTTCAAAGTTTAAAATGAAACTCAAAAACATTTGAAAATTTGATAAACATGATTTGGTTTCGTGAGAGGAAAAAAACTTTTAAAGTTTTGGAACTTCGTCATTTTTTTACCTCCTAACTACCACCTAACGCTGCGTGCACAAGCGGTCGTCACGCAAACGTGCACAAATTATCTGTTTACAGAAAGTAATAAAACAATGATAAAAAAATGTTCAAGAGTGCAGAACTGAAATTTTTAGTGTATGCACACGAATTTTGTGCTATTTATTCGGTTCACTTCCCTCAGGGGCCCTCACTTCCCTAAGGTACGGCCGTCAGTTCGCCGGCCTACAATTTGCTACCCGACAGTTTGCTCACCGATATGTTGCTGACTTACAGAACTGGCTGACCGACAAATTGTAAATTGTTGACCGACGTTTTGTTGAAACATTTTTGCTGACCGACAACTTGCTTTTCTGTTCGATGAGCTGATTTTTGAATTTTCCTAACGTCTTGTTGTTTTTTCTTAAGTTTCTCAGATTTTGTAGGTTTTTAGGTCTCTCACGTCAGCGAAATGGCGTCAGCAAGTTTTCGAAGTTCACAAAAAGTCGTTCAGCGAGATGTCGTTCAGCGATTTGCCGATTCAACAAACGGTCGGATCATCGTTTCGTCGGTCAGCAAAAAGTCGCCAGCTATTAATCGGCCGGCAGGAAAGTCGTCAGCGAGTTGTCGGTGTGCCTATTTTCGTTCGTTGTTTTCTTAACTTTTATTTTTTACCTTTTACTGGTTTATGGGCGGGTTTTAGTGGTTTCCCAGTTGGATATATGTGGGATACTTAAATGATACTGCAAAGGTTCGTGTCGGTGGTAGGTGGCACTTCAGTTCTTTCACCTTCGTTTAGCTTTACGACATTTGCTGACCCATATATTGCTGATACACGCTGCTCACTGACCGACGATTTGCTGACTGATGATTTGCTTTTCTACACAACTCGCAGGCCGACATTTTGTCAAAACTCTTTCGTTGACCGACAGATTGCTTGTCGGTCAACCAAATTTCGGTAATCCACAAATCGCTGACCGACCCACTTTAAAAGGCTCAGTTTTGCTGCCCAATAAACTGCTGATCTGCTGATCAACTGACTTTTTTTAATTTTCAGATCAACTTATGCTTCGTTTATTTATTAATTTGGTTTTTGTTACTCTGTTGGGCCAGTCACTAAGGCAGCCTACGAGACGGCAGCCAGCGACAGTCCCGCTTCCGGTGCACGGCTATGTGGTGCCTATTGTAGCATTAGAATTACATTAGAATTGTAGCATTAGAGTACAACGAGTGAGACCGCCAGTTTCGAATAGTAATGGTCATTTAACATCAATGATTGGTTGTTGTTTTACTGCATTATGATTCATAACGTCTGATAAAGATTCTCCACATTTCTATGGATTTTTACCGGCTTTCTCTCGATGTCTAGAATTCTCACTTTAGTATTGGAACGCTTGGTTCTCTTGCCGCTACTCTTGCCTGAATTCTTGCTGATTCTCTTGCAATAATAAACCTTGCTATGCGTTGTGTTTGCGTTGCTCCGTTTGACCGCTTGGAATGAATCGCCTCATCCCAACCGGTGCCATCTAAGTAGTTGTAAAGCCACACCGGACCGTTTCGTTTACGGCCGTACCAACCTTACATTACATAACAGCCGCATAATCGTGGTAAAGACTGATCGTCAACCCACTAGAACAGTAGCCAGATAGGCGACTGTTGCAATACATTGCACCCACTCACGCCTGGACGCACTCGGATAGCCGACGCCGTATCTGCGGCCTCGACTCCGCCTAGCCACGTTTACGGCTTTACGTCTCGGCCACTCAGCGTTCGCTCGCTCGTGTTGGATCTGGCCAGTGCCGCATTAGGCTTTTTCCTCTGTTCGGCTCGATGTGCCGCTCATTAGCATTCACTACACTTTTCTGTATCATTGATTGTACTTTCATGATACCTTCCCTGTGCTTCGTGTTTTGGTGTTCTGTGCATTATTGCTGTAAACAAAAAGGCCTTGTTTCTCACCATCGTGAGCCTCTGTTCGGCTGCTGTCACAGCTCTTATTTTTTTATATTTCCTTGGTTCTCCTTAAAACTAATTCTCGCTTTTAAATAATTTTTATTTCATAAAGATACAGATACATCACAGAAAATAGTTAGTCACGATTCACAACAACAAAATCTTGTTTAATGCTGCCGCTCCTTCCATTGTTCCAAGGACGCAAGCGGCGTTGCCTTGCTGAATTTCCAGCGACAATCGTTGGCGCAAGAATTCATGAGAACGAGGTTCACGTGTCTGCAGCTGAAGTCGATTACCGATTTCTTTTACCAGAGCGATGGCCGACTTTCCCCAGGGTCCGAGAGTTTCGAAGGCTAATGGTGCGAAAATGTATCTTCCCACCAGATACAGGTATAATCGCACTTTTTTATCTTCAGCCTGCGCTGCGGCGGACCCAGCTGTAGCTGACGTGGATTTCAAGTGAGACAGGGCGACGGTATCAACGCAGGTAACGTCCCACGCCAAACACATGCCGCGTTTCCAGGCGAAGGTCGTACACCCATCTGGGCGGCGATCCGACGTGTGGGATGTTCCCCGCGGCTCCAATTTAGCAGGAATGCCGGCTGACACCAATGCCCTACACACGATGCTGCTGAGGCCGCCATGACGCGGGTGTCTTCCAGCAGAGAAGGAACAGGATAAGCCGTGGTGGCCGTATGCATCAACGGGCTTGTGTCACTTAGCGCATGAATGCGGCTCACAGATGGATACGCCTAGTCTCAAGCCGGCTGAAATCTTTACTGTGTCATCATCAAGTAGATTACCGATGTGTGCCGAGGGTAAGGCATTCAACCATATGCCAGCTTCCGGTGTCGACTGAGCCAAGAGGCGGGCCCGGTTGACCTCGTCATCGCGAAAGATATCCAGTAGTAAAGACAGTGATGCGTTACACAGCGGAAGATCCCATGCTCGTTGTGTTTTACGGAAGTTGGGATCTGGGAGATCTTCGAGACGCGCTTTGGACTTCCACAACTCCCATGCAGCCAGGCTAACTAACGCGGGATGGTCGGGAAGCAGTGAGGACACTAAGCCGGATACGGAGTGAATCGAAGCCAAAAAGGCTGGGAGCGCTAATTCTTCCGCCCGACGTATGCCAATACCGCCTCTGCTCACTGGTAGCGTCGCCTGCCGCCAACACGGGTAGTCGTTGTGGGCCGTGCGTACATTGCACAAGGTTTGGAAGCACATCCGCACTGTTTCGTCCAGTTGACATAACTGTTGGGGCTGCTTCCAGGCATTGCAGCAGCGCAGCATATAGATGATTTTCGGCGCGCCTAGACAATTTTTCAGGAGGAAAAGGGCGTGGTGGCGTGGCAGAATCTCCAGCCGCTCGCACGCCATTTCCACGGTTGAACACTTTTCAGCCACGGCTGGCCCGAAGGCAGCGTCTAAAACCGGTGCACCTAATAATAAACATCGGCATCTGCAAGAATACGTAGCTCTGGGTACATCTCCTGAAAATTGGCAACGGTATCATCTCGGGGTTGCTGGGTTCCACCGGAGATGTGAAGCTCGCACTTCGCTTCGTTCACCACCAGGCAAATTTCGCGGGCTTTCATTATAATCTGGGCAAAAGCGTGGGCTACTGTCGCTGGCTTACCACCCATGGTTCCGTCGTCCAAAAACCAGGCGTTTAAATCCGCCTTTAAAGACGCTACAATCGGCTGCAGTGCAAGGCAGAACAGTAACGGGCCCAATGGATCGCCTTGTCGTACTCCAGATTCCGACGACATGATCAACTGCTCAATGAAAAGCGAAGAATGATCACCATTCTCGCTATTGGGTTTACCAGTATACAAGAAAGACGGCTTAACCAATATCCGGCAAGACGTACCAAAGTTATCTGTTTTATTGGAGCCAGTCATAGAACGTTTTACAAAGCTAATTCGAAACGCATGGGTTAACGCAGACGCTTCAAAATGGCTTGGTTCAAGCAAACGTTGAACCGCCATTTTGCTGACGAAAGTTGGTAGACCGTCGCTTCGTCGAACAGACATGATGTCGAACCGTCACGAAGTCGAGCTGCCATTTTGCTAAACTGTTTCAGCTTTCCTTAGTTTCTTATATTCTGATTTAGGCTTCTTGGATTAGTTATCGCAACCGACCTTTGCAACAATGTGGGCATCCGCGTTTCTGACAGGACCAGTGGAACACTGCACTGCTTTTCGGCTCAAACATATGCGAGAAGATTTCCTCCAGAATAAATAAATTTGTACCCCGCTGAATTTTGAATACGAAAGACTGTGCGCCATTCTAGCGCTACACTCACACCCTTCGGTTAAAACAACAATAATAATACCAGAATGTGAGAGAAGCGGTACAGGTTACTTAGTCTTTCACTTAGTTAGCCCTTAGCAGTTAGCCTATAATCACCTTTTACGAAAACGTAAAATTCAGCAATAAATGCGAAACGCAAATTAGCGCGTTCCATCTGAAGCCACTGAAGCGATTTTTAAATTCACCGGTTACAACTTAATTGAAAGGCGTTATTCTAGGTAAAATGGCTTCGCAGGCACAGGGCACCATTACGACAGCAAGCAACGAAACCGCTAATTGGTCAGCGAGTAGCAATGGAATGTACGAGGGAATGTAATGGAATGGAATGTAATGGAATGTAATGTATAATACGAGTACTCGTAATTTCATTAACTATGACCGCAATAAATGTGGTTTGCGTTGCGCTAAAATCCAGCCGTTCCTGTTGCGCATGAAAACACTTTCGCTTGCGTTTGACAACAGAAAGGCTGGTTTGATTTGTATCATTCAGTGCAATAAATTGCAGTAGCGAGACGCAGCAAGGAGACACACATGCGCTTTCCGCATAGGTGTGCAAGACGCTAGCTTGTTCACGTAAGTTCTTCCGTTACCTTCGAGAAGTATTCTCAGTATCACCCTATATCCAGATTCAGATCTATATCGCCACGAATGGGATACACCAGAGCCGGTTCTGGGTAAAACCAGAAAAGACAGACCAAAACCAATATTATATTCTGAAAGCCCGTAGTCGAAAACCAGATAAGCACGAGGAGATCACGAGTGAGCTTTATTGTACAAATAAAGAGGGAACAATGCTGCGTAATAGCAGCAAAGCAAGAACAAAGCACTGATGGCAAAATCTAGCAAGTGGATGCCAGGAAGGTTCTTGAGCGTCTGATCGCGTGAAAAAAGTGCTGGCGGCAACCACGTGCTGTGTGCCATCAGCTGTGTGATGATGCGCAGACTGGACTCTATCCAACGCGAGCGTATGAACGCTGAGTCATACTGCGAGAGAGGAACGAGAGAGCAAGTGTGGCTCAGTGTATGCGCTGCGTATATCCGCTTCAGCGGATGAGTGCAGTGCAGCAGCACACGTACGTACAAGCGAGAGAGGCGATAACGGCAAGCAATGATTGCAAGTATGTCCTGTGTGGACCGTACGCACCAGGCGCGGTCGTAGGCCTCTGACACCGGCTAAATAGTATTCATTTCTTTCAAAACCCCTCCCGCTTCGAACGCCAAAGCGGAAGAGTTTTGACTACATTCACCAACTTAATTATTAAAAAATAATAATTATCATCGTGGTATTTTTAACCAGGCAGTGTTGCCACGTAAACCAACTAAAATATAGTTAAAAAGTGAAAGTATTTTCCACTAATTAAAATATCCGAATGAATTTATTAGCAGACCGTTATTACGACAAGAAGGTCTTCATATCTAACGTTGTCATCGAAACAAGTGCCGGCCGAGCAGCTATCGCTACACTATCCTACTGTGATTGTCTGTTCAATCAGTGATAGACCGAACTACCGCCACTGCACAAACCCGTTAGTTCAGCGAGTGACCGAAATACCACTGTATTTTGGTTAAAATAGCCCGCTAAGCCAGTGAATGACCGAACTACCACTATGGATAGCTATGTGAGCGGTTGACCGAGCTGTCATTAACGTTCAGTGTACAGAGCCCGTTAAGGAACGAGTGACTGAGTTTTCTCTGCTGTCCGGCGTACAGCGGCGTACAGAACCGGTAAGGTAAGCAGCAATTAAGGTATCACTACTGACCGGACGTACACTACCGGGCGCCCACCACTTTCCAGTGAAAAGAGGCAGTGAAGTGACGAGTCACCGAACTACCCGCACAAGTAGTGATCCAGTGCACTATCACTGGTTCGAATTGCATACCTTATGGCTTATAGACTGGTATTTGGGCTTTCTTTTCGGGTGCTCGTATGGTCTACTCGATTTAGAGGAGCTCGAGTTCATTTTAAACACATCAACTATGAAGAAATGAGCAAAATACTTAAATTAAACAGAAATTAAGCTGAACTAAATCAACTTCTAACGCGGCGATGGCACAGCCGCCCATGTACGGCGGTGACTCCAATTATAGGAGCTTAGTGCAGTGGCTCATGTGGCGTGGCTAAAGCGCTTTCATCACTGATTTCTTTACGACGCAATTGCAAGAAAACCGTTTAAGCTTCTTTTAAAATTTCAAGTACTCTGTATAGAGTAAATCTTCCTTAATTGGATAAAAAAAAACGGAAGAAAATAGGTTTGGGGAATTTAATATTTTGGGTGTTTCACTTGAACGACCCTCGCTCATTCACTTATCATAGTGTTTCACTTGAACGACCATACGAGTAGGGGATATCGTAAAATGTAAAATGTAAAATGGGGATTATCTGTATGTACAGCCAAAGGGAATGCTTTCAACGTTGAGAGGACCATGAACTGATTTTCATATAAAATTCGTGTTTGCCCTATTGCATGTACCGGTCATGTTTCGACGAAATATGGATGTTATTCTAGCAGCAGGAGGGTCGGGTCCCTCATAGAGTTTGCCCAATACAGGTGGGGCAGCCGCAATACAAGTGGCGGCTGTCTCTACCAGAACCCCCCACCGTATGTTGGCACTAAAATGCGAAGCGGCAGTTACGTTAATTGTGTACTGTGTATTGCTATAGGTAGGGCAGTCACTAATAGAGATTGTGTGTCGCAGTACTCACCACCTGCGATAGCGCGGTTACCAATAATCGAACTGCCTGTCAATCATTCTGTCCGGCAAATTGCAAGGCAAACTTTTCCCATGCAATACTACGGGATTTCTATTGTGTTCTCGCTCAGACAATTTTGCATGGCAAATTTGCAGCTATAAAGCGTACTGCACACTGCAGTCCGGTAATTGCCTGCACTTGTAATACCTGTAATTTGTTTGCATTTTATTTCGATACTTTACTGTAGTATCCTTTTCACTACTCTGGTTTTTTCCTATACGTTACAATGTTTCATAGCGGTTTTTATTCCCAGTACGACATTGTTGGTTATTTGGAGGGCAAACCGGACGATGCCAAGACCATCATCCTGGACGAGTTCCCCATTACCAGCTTTACGGGTCTGCCGCTGCAGCGTTTTTACAACCTGCGCTGTTTGTCGGCTAACGCGTGCGGATTGACCTCCGTTGTCGGATTGCCACTGATGCCGAACCTGACGTTCCTCCAGCTGAATGACAACCGTCTCGGGTTCGCGGAGAACAACCCCCAGCTGGCGGCCCTGGCCCGGACCACGCCTAATCTGAAGCGCCTGACGTTGGCCAATAACGGCATCATCACTGTCCAACAGCTGGAACCACTGAAGAACCTGCCAGCCCTGCGGACCGTGGACCTCTACTCCAATACCGTCACCAGAGCCCATCATCGGCAACTGGTTTTGGCGGTACCGCAGGTCGTGCGTTGGGATGGTGACGGCGGGGACTTTGAGTGACAGCGACGAAGAAATGAAAGGTTGGTCAATGCAGTTTTATAATGATAGGCCCATGTAACACCCACGGTAACACCCACGGTTAGTTAAATTATGTAATTTTTCAGAGCGCTTCATGTTTATAGAACCGGCAACGGACAGCGAAGAAGAAGACAATGACGACGACGAATCCATGGCCGAATCAGGTAACCAACTTTCAGGAAGTTTTCGAGTTACGCCTTCAAAAGCCTAATTTTTGTGTCTTCGTAGATCACACTTGGATTTTGCCTGGTGCCGAAACTCCAGACTGGATGCACAGCAGCGATGAAGAAATGCCGGACTCGGGCTCGGAGGCTGAAGACGAAGCAGACGGCAGTGGAGGCGACGACGTAATTCCGGACTCGTGCTCGGAGGCTGAAGACGAAGCAGACAGCAGTGGAGGCGACGACGTAATTCCGGACTCGTGCTCGGAGGCGGAGGACGAAGTGGATGAAGAGGACGGCAGTGACCACGAAGGCGGCGGCCAGGACGACGGCGACAAGAAGGACAGCGACAATGGCAAGGACGACGACGTTGTTTTGGTTGAGTAAATTGTTTTTCTTATTTCGGAATGCGCTGATTATATTTTGCGCAATGCTACACCCGCGGGTACCCACGGTTCAGTTTTCTTGTTGTAATGGCTATTCTATTTACTGTTTCAGTCATGATTGTACTAACTGGGTTTCTTCTTGATAACTAAACTAATTTTGTGCTTTTCTGTTATTTGTACTGGTACTTTAATTGTTGTACGTACGTATAAACCTGAAAAAAAGAAAATGCGTTGAAAAGTTCGGTTGCATTTTGTGCCGAGGAAATATTACACTGGAGTTAAATTTTAGTTGTCTCGATTTCACCAAAGTGATTTATGGTGGTACAAAACTGACCACAATCAAATTTCGATCGTCGAATTTCGACTTATTTGCGATACGGTGCTCTTTCGTAAATGGATTACGAATTAACGGAGGAAGATCTTGTTGATGCGGCTGCTCTCGCGGCACTTGAAGATTGGGTAGATCAGCACGAAGCCTTATCGCAGCAAGACCTCCAAGATGCTGCCGAGTTGGCAGAATTGGAGGACTGGGTTCATGAAGATCCCCAAGCTGGGGGTGGCGTCCCTGAAGATTTTAATGTTGTCGATCATGTTACGGTGGAACGGAATGGGTACCGGTTTTCGAAGACGTACAATATGCATTTCAAACGCTTTGACGTGCATGTATTTGATTTGGATGCTGTGAAATTTTGTGACGCACCGGCAGTAATAGTGGGTATCTTGGACCACGTTTTGGATGCTGTGCTAGCGGGTGTGGCCGCTCATCAGTACGTCCGAGTGTCTGTGGAATCATCGTATTTGTCGTTCCCTATTTGGACTCCACCAACTTTACGATCACAGCTGACAGTGCGCCGCTGGATGGCAGAAATCTCAAAAGTGCTGAATTCCACCAAGAATTTGCCATTGATGATTCATTTGGGGTTTCTGTAGAACATACGGAGATTCCTTCCGGTCGGTGTGCCCGCGACGTACCCAAGTTATTGTACGACAGACTGAAGAGGATGACGTCAGTGATTTTGGTGAACAACGTGGACGATATCTGTATGGCCCGTGCCCTCGTTATCGGAAAAGCGTTTGCCGATGGCCGAAAAGATTACGCCCGACATATAGCGAAAGGAAAACAAGAAATTCTGCGTTTGTCCCGGGAATTGATTGGAAGAAGCCGGCCTTCAATCCGTGAGTACACCCTTGCAGACATTTCGGCTTTTGAAAAGTATTGCCAGGTTACCAGATAGTGGTAGTGAGTACGATGCAAGCCAGCAGCATTGTGTACAGCGGGAACCTGGAGGACAAACATATCTGCCTTTTATTACATAACCGGCACTTTGATGTCTTGACTTCCATGCCGGCATTTTTCAGTCGCTGTTACTGGTGTTTTAACTGCAATAAAGGATACAACAACCGTAGAAGTCACAGATGTAGCGGTCAGTGTAATCAGTGTCTGCGAGCGGATTGTCCCATGGATATTGTCAACATTATGCTTTGCGCTGATTGCAATCGCAAGTTTCATGGCCAATCTTGCTTCGACCATCACAAGCTGGGCCCGGGAAATGATGTGCTGTTTCGCAGTCGAAGGAGTATCTGCAGTACCGTCAAAATGTGTACTCAATGTGGTTGTGTGTACTCCTTAATGAAGAGAAAGTTGGGATCCGCACACCGTTGTGGAGAAATGTTTTGCAAAACGTGCCAGGAGCATGTCATCGGAGATCACCGCTGTTTTATGAAGCCGCAGAAACTTACTCCTTTCCAGAAGATGCAGTATTCGGATGCCCAATTTTGTTTTTCGACTTTGAAACTTACGTTGCTGAGGATGGGCGGCTGTATCCAAACCTCGCGGTAAGCATAGTTCCTAGTTTGCAATCATAATTTTATACGACACCCGCGGTAACACCCACGGCATTATGCCGTACACTAGTTGTGTAACAAGAAGTTCTGCGACACACCCACGGTAACACCCACGGTATGTTATACAGGTTGTTCAGAATGATGAAGGCGAAGAGTGGATATTTCCGAATGACGGCGAACCGCTTTGCGACATTACAGATCCTCTTTGTCGATTCCTCTTTAGTGAAGACCATCGCGATCACATTATAATCGCCCACAATTTCAAGGTAAAATTGTACAGTCTTTTTCTTATGGTCCTTTATTTTGCCGTTTTATAGGCCTTTGACGGTTATTTTATACTGAACTGGCTTCTCAGCAACGGTATTACTCCTAAAGTTATTTTAAACGGCGGTAAGATCATGCAGCTGGATGTTCTCCAACTCAACATTCGATTCCGCGACAGCATCAATTACAATCCTCAAAGTTTGTCCAAATGGCCGGCTACCTTTGGTATCAAGGACACGTCAAAGGGCACCTTTCCGCACCGATTTAATCGACCGGAAAACTGGGACCAGGTTACCGAATTCCCTACCAAGGAGCAGTACGGGTCCAAGTTTATGAACAAGAAAGACCGTGAAACGTTTGAGCAATGGTACAATATGGAGGTCGCCACCAAGAACAACACGTTCGACTTTCGTAAAGAATTTGTGGATTATTGTCGGAACGATGTCACCGTACTCCGCAAGTGCTGTCTCCAATTTCGAAATTTGTTTTGGGCATCAGTAACGGCATTTGCCCATTCTCGTCCTCGATGACTATCGCTGGATTGTGTGGTTTGTATTGGAGGTCCAACATTTTGAAGGCGAACCAGATTGGACTGATTCCACCGCAAGGATACAACGTGAACCGCAACCAGTCGGTTAAAGCGCTAAAGTGGATGCAGTGGATGGAACTGGAAGAGAACTGCACAATTCAGACGCGAGCAAGTGGGAACGAGTTTAAAGTTGGACCTTATTTTGTGGATGGGTACTCTGCAGCAACAGGCAAGGTTTTTGAGTTCCACGGCTGCTGGTACCACGGATGTCCTGAATGCACAACGCCGGATACCGTCCACCCGTTCAGAAACTTACCAATGAGCAAAATTTACGAAGAAACCCTGCAACGCGACACGTACATCCGGGACATGGGACACGAACTGTTTGTCATCTGGGAGCACGAGTTCGACGACCAGGTAAAGCAGGTACCAGATTTCGCGGATTTTGTTGACGAAATCACCGTCACCCAACCGATAAACCCTCGTGATGCATTCTTCGGCGGACGAACAAATGCCACAAAGTTGTATCACAGCGTTAGCAATGAAGAGAAGATCCGGTATTTTGATGTCTGCAGCGAGTATCCGTTTGTCAACAAGAACAAGAAATATCCGATCGGACACCCCATCATTATCGTTAAAGACTTTGGGGAAATCGCGCACTACTTTGGCATCGTGCACTGCAAAATCTTACCGCCTCCGGATCTTTACCTGCCGATTCTGCCATACCGCTCCAACGGTAAGCTGGTATTTCCTCTGTGCCACACATGCGCTGCGAAACAACTTAACGCCCCTTGTGCACATTCCGACGAAGAAAGAACGCTTACTGGAACATGGTGTAAGTATGTACCGTTGAAATTCTGAACACCCACGACAACACCCACGGTAACCTTTACAGGCACGCCAGAGCTGCACGCTGCAATCGAGCGCGGTTATGTCATCACAAAGATGTTGGAAGTGTGGCACTTTGAGCAGTCGGAAGAAAGGTTGTTTGCGGACTACATTGATCGGTTCCTCAAGATAAAAACGGAAGCAAGTGGCTGGCCAGCGGATATGACAACCGACGACCAGAAAGATCAATTTCTACGAGATTTTAAAGATCATGAAGGCATTCAGTTGGACCGCGAAAAGATTGAGAACAACCCTGGCATGAGGGCGCTTGCCAAGTTGTGTTTGAATAGGTAATATCTGCTGTTGCGCGTTTTGTAAACTGAGGCTAACTGGATTTGTACTTGCAGCTTCTGGGGTCGCCTGGGTATGCAGGACAACAAGCCGAACACCAAGTACCTAACTTGCCCGCAGGAGTTTTACAAAATGCTTCTTTCTGGTGAATTCCACATCCACTCGTGGGATATGTTCAGCGAGGATGTTCTGCAAGTTGCGTACACCAGGGAAAAGTTATTTATTGACCAGAACCCTCATACGAACGTTGTCTTGGCTGCGTAAGTAGTTGCTTCTTGAAGGATCAGTGTTTTTGCTGATAGTGCTTTTTTTGATAGGTTTACGACATGCTGGGCCCGGCTCCATTTATACGGCTACATGGAACAAGTCCAAGATACACTGCTTTACTTCGATACCGGTAATTAACTGTTTCAAAACTTGTACCTAGTATGGTGGACTAAGAACCTTACTTTACAGATTCCATCATTTTTGTGGAGAAGCCGGGAGTATTTGTTCCTCCAACCGGCAAGTTTTTGGGGACCTAACGGACGAATTGCAGCCCGATCAGTATATCACTCAGTTTGTCAGTCTCGGTCCCAAGACGTATTCCTACAAGACTAATGATGGGAAAAGTGTCGCCAAAGTCAAAGGTTTTACGCTGAACGGACACACCAGCGAGAGCATCACGTTCGAGTCAATGGTTGATGTTTTGCATAAGAAAACTGATTTTCTTGTAGCTGAATATCCTGAATCGATTCAGCGTGTCAAAAAATCAATGGTGTTGCGCCAAGTTGATTTGTCTAAACGTTTAAGTCTAACATACGATAAAAGACGAATTGTTGGTAATTGTTACAATACTCTACCGTATGGTTACGTGTTGCAGTGATACCTTATAACATTAAAGCATACGGCAAACAGACGCGTGCTCTTCAGTTTATTGGCAGACTTAATACTAAATCAATCATGGCCCATGTCATATCGGCTTCTGTTTTAGCTCCCAAAAAATTACAGCGACCACTAGCAAACAAAACCGCAGTACATTCTGGTAACTTTATGCGCAAACCAAGAAATCTGTCGGCACAGTATGGAACATTTAAAAGTTTACTGACACTGTCTAAATCAAACCGCTGGCCGAAATCATGAGTGCCTACAATGTTCACGATTCGATATTCAGTCGCATAACATTCGTAGCCAATATTACGTAGTAGTCGTATGAAATACTCCAAAAGAGAACGCGCTTCTTCCAAGTTTTCCCTCCATTGACCGTCACTTTACCGTTAACGTACAGCTGACAGTGGCCCTTCGGCAGCGTGATCCGCCGCAGTAGCAAACCGGAAAAGGAGCGTGGTGTATATTGTGCCAAGGGCAACCGTTTTTCAATCTCGCTGAGGTTTAGGTGACAGTTCAACTTTGCTGTGGCGACAACATTGGTAGTCCGCACCATTCTTATACAACCATAATCCGAAAACAACCGCCTTGCGTTGCGTTGTCTGATCTGATGCAGTTAATTTACGAAATGGCGGGCAATGGTATTCTTCCAAGTTGATCACTTCTGGCAGAAACTGTTCTAGCAGGCGGCACTTTTCAAGCCCTTTCGCATAAAATGTGACGTCAGCTGGTCGCCCGACTTTAGTAAAAATATCTTCAAAGGCCAGTGCTGTTTGATTGTGGCGATAATCCCCGTAGGTATGCCAAACCAGACCGTGGGAGTGACGAGCTTGCCTTTCCAAATCACCCGCGCATTTGGCAGCAGTGCGTGGTAATGTAAATGTGTACTGGCCGACCTCGGCTTTTTCCAAACAGAAAAAAGACAACTGCTTGAGGTATTTTTGTTTGTCAATTACAAACCAATCAGCGTCTACAACACACCTTACAGCCATTTTACTATTTTTGGCTGAACCAACTGAACCGTACTCTATAGCGCCGCCTCCCTTTTGTACTGAAACGGTTCAAAAATAATATTTTTGCAAGGGAAAGCTTGGCCCAAGTACACAAATACGTACGTTTTCGCTCGTACGCCTCAAGTTTACCTTCAACTTGCAAGGCAAAAGTGCTACTGTTTTGTCTTGCATTATGCTTTTTTCAAATTTTGTATATGAAGGCAGATGTCAGGCAACGCATAAAAACCCTCGATCAGTTCCAGATATCAGACAATTTTAGTTTGCAACAGTTTTTTTGTTTGACCTTTACTTTATTCGAACGCTGTAGTACTTCTTACTCCATTTGCCATGGAATTTATCCCTGATTTCATTTCCTCGCAGCGCGCCGCGTCGCCTAAGCCTTCCACCAGCAACATTGCCCGCGAGATTCCAGCCACGCCTCTCAAAACCCGCACCTTTGCCAAGCGACGCGCACCGGAGATGGACGATATCAAGCTGAACCTTGCCAAGAAGTTCAAGGAGCAAGATGACACCAAGCATCCGCGGCATGCCTTTTCTCATGAAGGATCCAACGTGTACAAGATTGGGTTCGAGAAGTACGTCTACGCCCGCTTCCAAGATGGGGTTTCTGCCATCGTCATCGGGGAGTGGAAAAGCAAAGCGACGACACCTACCGCCGCACCTTGGAGAAGTCCATCACCGTAAAGAAGCCTGGTTTCTTGCGCCTGTGTGCCTTGATGATGAGTGGTAAAGCGGACCTGGACAAGAATTCTCAGAACTGTGGCACCGACGGTAAGCTGACGCCTCTGTATGCGCTGGAGAGTGGACTGTATTTTGGCTGGGGACGTTACAACCGTGTCAACACGGCCACCGTAAGACGTTACACCTTCGGTCAGAACGGAGACCTGATTCCCACGAAAGCTGGCGTGACCTTTGGACTGAAGACGTACGACGGTCTCAAAGAACTGGTTATGGATATGACGCTGCTGAAAGAACTCCTGGGAGTGGATGAAGCCAACAATGTTCCAAAGACCTTGAAATCCGCTCTGGCTTATGACAAGCTCAAAGAGGTGAGCATTCCGTTTATTTGTGTAATTTTATGCTGATCTCTGTTTCTGAAAGACTTGTGCGGTAATCAGTTTGTTTTGATTATAGGAAGTGGCTGAAGAGTTCACTGAACTCATCCACCAAATGCGCGGTCGCAATGGAAAAGTCAGCTGTGGGAGTGCCAGCGATGACGAGTGGGCAGCGGCTGAAAAGGCTATTGTGGAGTCGCGCTATGTGGAGGCTGTTCTGTTGGAAGCTGACTAAGTGGATCTTGGGCAAGTTGTTGGACTGGACGTTAAGGGGTATTTGGAACTTAATGCTCTGGAGTTTCGTGCTATGTTCGCTAAGCTTATTTAAGTAGCGTCAATAACGAGCTGTATTTGTTTTGGATTATTCCGTGTTTCATTTACGATCTGCACATTACAGGCAGCAGTAGAATGGTTTTTTTCATTTTAATTCCGATGTTCGTTTACATATTTGACGGATGAATGAACCGTCAATTATCTTTGTATTGATGTCAAAATAAGAATTCACATACTGGCAGACCATCTTGTCGTTGCTTGCTCGATTCTCAGTAAACAAGTGCACAATATTAGTATAAGTTTCGCCATTAACACGACGAAGTATAAAAAGAAGCAGTATTGGCCACAGACTGTAGTGTATTCTGATTGCAGTTGTTCGGCTTGCTCTACGATCCGATTAGATGAACATAAATCAGCAAAATTCTTAGTATATGAACCCAGTTTCCTCCCAAACGAATCAAACACTTCCAAAACTCCATCTTTTTCTTGGTAAACAGCAATCCAGTGCGATCCATCTTGGTCCGCTGGGTCAATGTTGATCACTGCCGCTCCAGGATATGGCAGTAGCGCAGGGGGCACTTTATCGCTGGCAAACACTCCGCGTAGTGCAGCATTTGTAGCCGGGTTTGATTGGAGAGCGCTGAGGATTTGGTCGGTGTTCATGTCGAAAAGTCCGCAATCAGTTGCCGATGCTGATTGATCTCAATGATGCTGTCGTAGACTAACATAGCCACCATCATTACGGTCTTTTCCAGCGGTTTGTCAAAATTAACCGAAACGCTTAAATTGCCCTGCTTCACCAAAGTCAGCGGTCCTCTTCCAGTATGTCCAGGCGTTAAATCGAACCCGAACAGCGTGTATCCGCCGTTGTAAGCGGTTCGATTAATATGGAGGCTGTTGTGCGCATGAGTGCGATATCCCAATGTGTCCAGCAACCCATCATAACATTCCAATGACAGCGAACGTCCAAAATCGGCAGTATAGGGTTTTGTTGGATAGCTTTGACCGTCCACCTCCACGCTGATCTGATTGATATTAAAATGTTGAAAGTTGAAAGGATTACTCTTGAAACTGCCGTGGAAATCATCGCTTTCCAAAAACCCAATGAAAATAACTTTGGGAATCTGTCCGATTTGCAAGTTGCTTACTACAGTGCTTTGAGTTTTCTGGGGAATATCAGAAACACGCATCACTACGCGTTCAATGTGGTATTTCACGGTCTTCTTCAGCATTTCTGACGCTACAGCTGTCATGAAATCTGGTGCTGGAATGTATCGACGGACAGATAGTCGTGCGTTCCGGATAAACGGTTTGAACTGCTTTGTTGCGTCAGCATCCCACACTCGCAAACAGAATTCAGGTCGGCTCATCACCAGTCGGATGTTGATTGGTACGCCGGTACAGAGCGGTTTACTTTGATCGAACAGATCAGCGAACAATTTGCCTGATAGTTGTACGTAGTTGCTTCCGCTGAACAAGGCTTTGCGGCTTTTTTCACCGTTGTTTTCTTTTTCGTCGTTCATTTTAGTTGAGGTGTCGGCGTAATATCCTGCTGATGTCAACTGTGATCTCTGGGCATCCACGCCATAGGATAGCAATGATTCCAGGTATGCTCGATAAGGATAAAACGTTGCCGCATCCGAGATGAGACGATTCGCCACGGTGACATGGCACGAAGAGAACAATGAATGCAGAAAGTTGTTAACTGGAGCCACTCCGTCGGTGTTGGTAATTAGATCCCAATCGGCTGCTCCCTTCTTAACCTTTATACCGACCTCGAGTTCCAGCATCATATCACCCAGGCTGAGCAGACCAGCGGTACTGGGAGGAATGTAGAAGTTTATGTCACCAGCCGAACCGTTGTCTGTCAGGATCGTTGTTGGATTAAGTTTCTCATGCTCGGTACGCCATCGATCAGTCAAGGTCGCCGGTAAAGCAAACAGCTGGTTGTCCAACTGCATCGCTGGTTCGGAATTTTCCATCATCAGCAGAGCCATGTTCAAAAGTAGTCAGGAATGTTGGCTGGTGGAATACGTTTAATGCGATGGCGACTACGAACTGTGCGACGTTTCTTACGAATACCACTTCCTTCTTGAGGTGCTAAACGCTTAGTAATAGCTTCTTTGGCTTGAGCCGTGACGTCTTTAATGGCCCCGCTAGCCGCTTCTTGCAGGTGCGGCGCTGCCGCTTCCAAAGCCGCTTTAGCATGGGGTGCTGCTCGACGAATAATTGGTTTGGCAAATGCGGAAATCTTTGCAAACAAATTCTTTAGAATCTGCGGGAACCCGGAACCATTCTGCAGCGTGCCGCGGTAACGAATGAGCGCACTTCCTCCGGTTTGGCTGACAAACACTTCTTCGTAGCGTCGCGGATCAGGAACGTACTGAACGAAAGGCATTTTCAGTACAGGCGTTGTGGTCGAAAGTGTAGTTTCACCAGAGACTTTCCCGTTTGGAACTTGGCTTCGGCTCCGAGGTCGTTGGCAATAATCAGATTTATGGTTTCAAAATGTTGACGAAGAACAGGAACATAATGAGGAATGTCAAAACGTGCTTCCACGGTCTGATTAACTTCGCCTCTAATAGGTACGGCACGCAAAAACTGCGCCGCTGTGTCACCGATCAAACTGTAGTCGGCCACGTCGCTGTACACAAATAGACTCTGATTGCCTAGCAATGTGTTTACAGGCCGGTCGGAAATGAACGTAGTTACTTTTGGTGCTGGCGCCTTGTCCCAGAATGCTAAGTATTTTGCTCTTGCCTGACCTTGTGCGGTATCAGTTGTTTCAACAGGAACATTAGGTTCAAACTGGCTTTGATCGAAACCCAGAATCTTTTGCAACGTTGAAGATTCGGGCGGAAAGCATACGGATACTCGGTCATTCCCAATACTCAGCTTGACTTTATGGTTGGTTGGCGTAAAAAACTGCACTTCAAACATTTTATTGTTTGGCAGTGCACTCTTGTCGTCAATCACTTTTCCATCCAACAGATAGGTCTTAATGACGGGAGCCAGAGAGTTTATGGTTTGAAGAAGCAACTCAGCGTTCTTGTAATTACCCGGAGGTACAACAATGCTTTTCTGGGCACTGACATATCTTGGAGTTTGGATAAACTCCCCGTCTTTTCTCAAATAAAATTCTCGCACAACATCCACTTGGATTTTCTGCTCAACTGGCAGAGTGTAAAAAGAGTTCAGGTACTGTAACTCCACCAATGCCATCTCCCATTTGCCTTTCAATGTAATAGGATGCTTTAGCTTGGTAGTCCAATTGGACGGGGTGTTGGCGGGATCGGTAGCCACATCGCTGGGTAGAGTTAGGTAGAACGGCGCACCTTCATACATTTTTCATCGATCCACTGATCGTGTTCGGGTCCGTAACCTAACCAACGGACTAACACCTTCTTTCCGCGACGCTTTACAATAAAGTCCACAGTGTG
The DNA here is from genome assembly GCF_019649055.1 of Paramacrobiotus metropolitanus. NCBI lineage: Eukaryota > Metazoa > Tardigrada > Eutardigrada > Parachela > Macrobiotidae > Paramacrobiotus > Paramacrobiotus metropolitanus. Next base: position 531,835 of record NW_026570318.1, on the reverse strand, counting down.
CTCTTTGTCAGGCACGTTGCGCACGAGAGATAATTCTGGTTCGTAAAATTTTCCGTCAATGGTATTGTCCTGATAGTCTTTCAAAACGTAGACCGGTACAGGATGAGGAATGACTTGTTGAATGAAGAAGATCTCCTCCTTAAATCGGTAGGTGTATCCTTTTCCACTTTTCCTTTTCGAATCGAAATTCGCACGGCATCGTTCACCTTGTACCGAGGTCTTTTCACTGTTAGCGCTGGATATAACTTGTTATAGACAAGCAGAGAATTCTCTTGCTTGACGTCGATGGGTCGCATTCCATGAGCGCTGTGTGGTGAGTGATTATATGAGTGCACCATATCAGATAACTTGTCAATGTAGCGGGTGCTGACGCGGTAGCGAAACAATCGGAACATGCGGGATTTAATTGTACGTATTACTCTTTCCGCCATGGCACACTTTACGTCTTCGTTCTGGGAGGTAAAGAACTGTACGTCGTGGTCTTTCAGAAATGCGCGAACAGTTGTGTTCAGCATTTCCGTGCCCTTGTCGTACTGCAGCTTTTCAGGAAATCCTAGTTGTTCGAAGGCTTTCTGAAGGGCATCACGTGTTTCTTTTCCGGTTTTGGCCTTCAAGGCTTGGATGCTCAGCATTTTGGAAAAGCAATCAATGACAAAGAGCAAGTATTTTATCCCATCGTTCTCTTTGGAATATTTCGACAAGTCTGCCAAATCAGCTTGGTACTGCTGCCGCAGATTGGTAACTATCACTGGATTTCGTGGAAACCGTTTCCGACTTTCTTTGGTGACAGTGTATGCATCGATCTCTTCCAGTATCTCCTGGGCTCTCCGTTTGTTGGTCCTGGTTTTTAGTGTTCTTCGGAATCGCTCGACGCCTCCAAAACTTCCGGGATGACGAGGGTCGAGGTATTTTCTCATTAGACGATCCATCGTTGCAGCAATTAGAAACACAGTTAATTTTGAAGAAGCGGCACAACCTAATAACCGACGGCAAAAATCCAGACATTATGATAAAGTAATCCAGTTAATTTTGCGTTTCATCCCGTTCCCTGTTTGCTTTCTGCCAGACCGCAACCGTTCAACTGGAATAGGTATTTCCTCAGATTTTTCTTTGGGACGACTAGGGCGCGGCTTCTTTGGTGGCGATGGTGGTACTGGAGGCACGTATTTGGGCGGCTCTACGGGGTTTTCATCCGGCATAGCTTTTGGTTTTAAAGCAAGAAAACGTTCCAGAATACTGGAAAGCTGGCTCGCTTTCTCGTATTCACTTATATCCTTTCGCTGCAAAGTTTGCGCAATTAAATTGTCCAACGAAACAACGGCTTTTGCTTCGGGAGGCTCCCTGTTGACTTGGATCTTTTCGTGAAGTTTTTCTTCCATGACGCGGCGAGGAACAATAAAGTATTCATCCATTACCAATCAACGATGTCAAGACGCCAGCAATAACAGGTAAAATTGCACCCAAGAATCCTCCTTGCTGAAGAATGCGCTTCTTAGCTTTCATGGGATACCGTCGCAATGCAAGCAGCTTTAATGCTTTGCGATGACGTTTGCACTTGTCCAATTCAGTCGGCGATAGGCTGACGGTGTTTTTGATTATGTTCACAGCGATTTCTTCTATGGCCTTTAGTTGCGGTTTGTTGGCAAATCCCATCAAGACGCGGCGTTGTTTTGGTTTGAGGCCTTTCAAAGTAATCACAAAAGGGGCGAGGGCTTTGACTCGTTCCGACATGGTTGGGGGATATCGTTGCAATTAGCTTTAACATAAATTCGCGCCGATTGTTCGGGAAGTGCGTGTGATCTCACCCTTAAATAGTCCGGGCACGTTGATCTCATATCAATAATGAGCGGTTCAAAAGGCACAGAAGTGACTTTGCGGTACGCGTCTGGCAGCTGACTGAGTCCGGTTTGCCGAGCAAGTAGGTTGATCTGATTAACGTCACGCACGCTCTTAAACAAAACAAGGTACTGAGAGTTCAACGTAATATCCCTCATTGACTTTCCCTGTTTGTACAGGTTTTGAAGCAATAACACAACGGAAACCTTCTTATGATGGATGCCGCGCGTAAATAAATTTGAGCAGCGCACGTCTTTGCATATGTCGCTAGCCAAGTCATCGATTATTAAAAGTGTTTGTTGATTAGTGTCGAAAAAATTAGGAGACTCCAGAACTGTTTCAATGCCCTTAATGAATTCAACAGACGCTTGTAGATCATCAAAACATTTTGCCATTCACCATAGCAGTAAACTATTCGATGCGGAGGTGGACTAATCAACAGCTCTCGGTCTTTAATTAAAGATAACACGAACTGCGTTTTGCCCGACATGGTTGGCCCACATACACACATACCAAACGGCGCTTGGAAGCGCGGAAGTTCTTTTAACACACAATACATGGTGGTGGAAAACTTATGTCAAAAGCTACAAACCCGCTTTAATACAAACAGCACAAGCTTTTACACTCAGGCTTTAGAGTACGGTGAACTTCTTCGGGATCGTCGCCTTTTTTCCAGCTGCTTACTATCAGTCCGCAGTAAACACACCCAGCCGTGTCCCTCCGTTCCATTGAAATCCTGCTGCAGCCAGTCGCACTGGGTGGACAATATGGGATTTCCACTCTGTTGGATATGAAGACAAGCGCTCTTCCGGTGTCTTCATAACTTTAGGGGTCGTAAAGCGTCGTCGTCGCAACAGAAACATATATTACCATTGCTGGGTCCTTCCCGGTCCCACAGATCCCGAACGCGGTAGCTTGATGCGTAAGCGCTTTCCTGGAGCTGGCGGATCTGGTCGATAGCATCCAAACCGATTCGACTCACAATGACTGGACACCGAGGGCGGTAGCGAGCATGGTGCACATCTACGTTTTCGTACGGCAGTAAATCCCTCAATCCAAGTCCGCACTGATAGCAGTGTATAAGGTTCGACCACGTATAGGAGAATCCAGATGCAGCCATCTCTTCTTTCGTTTGAGTGGTGAACTGCCATTGCTTGACATGGTTGAAGCTGTTAAGGCGGGCTAGATAATGCGCCATCCGTTTGTTGTACGGAGCCATTTAATCTACGAAACACACGAAAACATCAATTTTGTTAGAGCTTATGTCTTATGGGCAGGCGATACGTGTACTGTTAAAAAAAAACAACGAATTTACCTCAGTAATCCTGCCAGTACTTATTTACGTCTCGAAATTTCTGCGCAAAAGCCGGTCGCAGTGCTTGCAAGTAGCGACAGTCAGGGTTATACGTAGCGTGAGCCGCCCAAAAGTCGGTATCACTATCACAGTGTGTCAGTTGATGACCACAACAAAAACACTCAGCGAGAAAGTAACCTTCCGAAGGAACAAAATGTATCCACATTCGGCTAAACGACGTGGAGTTCGAATACGTAAAGTAAACTTTTCAGCAGGGAACGTTTGTACGCGACTTTCCACGGAACTATAAGCAGATGTGCCAAATGATTCCATTGCAAAAAGTATCAAGAAACAATACTGCAAATTTTAGCGCTGAGCACTCAGGCTTTAAGTCAGCTTTCAGTTGCATTTTGCTTTTTTCTGTTTTTGCAATCATTTAAGGCCACGCCTGTAATCACGACAGTTACAGATTTTTGCAAATGCAGTGAAAGTCGAAATGTCTAATCTCCAAGCCATGCTACCCGACCTTAACCGTCGCGAGCGGCGATGGGAAAAGGTCACGGTGGCAGTTTTTTATTTTCTGTTATTCGCACTATTTACGTTCTTTGTTCTACTAGACGCGTTTGGAAAGGTCCTGCAAACCGATCACTGGAACAGTACTGTTCGGAATCTCACGTCGTGACGAGCTAAGCAAAAGGTTAGTTGACAAAGCGCTTTGTATGTAAGGTTGAGTGGTGGCTACTGATCGACTCGCTGTTCTTTTAGAAAAATATGCCCGTGGATCAACCGCCAACAGCACAGTCTCATACCATGAGAATAAATGTATAACCTTCTTACGAAGACGTTTCCAATGTGCCTGTTCTAGTAGCCGAGATATACTGCACGCATAGAATGTTCATTGTTACCGTGGGTGTCCCCGTGGGTGTACAGAAATAAAAAAGGAAAACTTGCAATTGCGCCGAATTACGATTGAACAACTAAAACTTAAGTTCATCAAAAAACTGATTCGTCACTTTCTGTTTCAAATCAGACAGCTGTCGCAAGTCATACAATGCTAACAAATCCAAATGATCATACAAGCACGAGTAGAAACATCCCGTCGGCAGCTCTTGTAAAAGACGTTTCTCCACGTTTCGCTTCAGGTCTCTGCCCATGAAGTCCGGCTTAAAACGCTGAATTTCGTCGTTGATGTTGTCGAGATAGATGCTCCAAAATGCGTTTGGCAGCTCTTCAAAACACATACATTTGACTGACCGGAATTTGCTGTTTCATTCCATGTACTTTTTACCTGCATATCCACGGTCTTTTCGCGGCACAAACTCATTCAGCAGCTGTAGTTGCTGTACCTCGTCGGCATCCCGGAAATCTCTGAAGACTCGGTATCGCGCACTTCGATACAATATCTTCCTTCCTAAAGCCTCGAATCTGAAGTGCGCTTCACCGCGACCCATGCTGACAAACGTTCCCCGTAGACGAGGGCCAAAATCGTGCAGAGGGCATTCAATCATGGCGTGGCGTCGCTTCACTTTGATGTTGGCTGGTCGCTTCCAGTCCAAATGGCTTTTATACGAAAGCATATACTGGAGGAATGCTACGAATTCAGCTTTTCCTGTAGTAAGTACTCCCATGGGAGACATTAACTGAACGGTGTAGACCTCGCCGCGGTTGTCCCTCGTGAGTGCAAGCGATGCGTTTCCAAAGTTCATCCGTTCTACGGGTTCGCTTTCTGCACATAACAATCCAAAAATTAATACAGTCATTCTGGATTAACGCTTTACTTAAAACAAGAACTAAAATATACACCCGTGGGTGTGAACGTGGGTGTTGGTTATTACGACTGCAAATACAACTTACGAAGTTTTCGTACTTCTGATAGAGTTATGCAATTTTAGCGACGAAACTAATCAAATTCTGACAACCTGAGCAGTGTAATACAGTATATCCACACAAAAACATTAAGTACCTCGCAGAAACTGATCCCTTGGTGACGGTTCTGCTGATTGCGGTAACGGCGACGATAAAATTTTCCATAGGTCCACCCATTCGTTCACCGTTTGCCCCTGAATAACTTCGTTGCCACTGTCCGGAGGCGATTCCAAACCGCTGAATCCACTTTGCAAGACTTCTACGGTAATCGGCTGTAAGGGAGAACCAACACCGCCGTTGAAAATGTTCCCAGCTCCGCCCGTGAGAACTCCATCCACAAAAGTTGGCTGACCGATAAGCGTAGCAATAGGGGCAAGCTGGTTGGTCCGGCAGAATCAACGTCAGTCCAAGCACTAACCTCAGCTACAAAATTGGCGTGGTTCTCTGGAAAGCTGCTCTGCGTACCCGGTTCCACCGTTTGCATACCGCATTGCTCAAAAGAAACACGGGCGTCGACCTCCGTAACCAATGGGTCTCCGGTCTCCATCTGCTCTGTAGGGTCACCATTCGGCATGCCCATCTCAGCTAGAACCACAGCCATATCAGCGATCCATTGCGCGTCGGCGTCCACTGGCCCGCTATTTGTAGATAATGCGGGCGGATTATCAAGATTAAAATCGGCATCATAGTCATCAAAATCTAACCAGCTGAAGTCCATTATAAACCATAGGAAAACAATTATTGGCCAGAAATGTGGAAGAAGAGAACTTTGACTCAGTGAGAATGGAGACTGTAGAAGAACTGGCTAAAATTGCAAGGCAAAACCAGCTGGACTTGGCTTTCCCACGATTCGCTATACTGAGAACGAAGAATCGGAAGCCCCGCCTCCCATTCTTCTCTTCGAGTTCAATTACGTCACCAGCGTACCGTGTGCAAGATTCGAATTTAAATTGCCGGTGAATGGCAGTTCGAGTCCGCTGCAGTTCTACGCTGCATCTGAATCTGATAATGCCACGGGTAGCCGTCGAATCTCGAAAATTTTAGGATTCTTATAACTTACCTGCTGTTTTTAATCCAAGTTGTAATTACTGCGGTAAATTTTAATACAGTGTTACTGTACTTTGATATAACGCAGCTTATTTAGCGTTTACGTACAAGCAAAATACCAACAACTGCAAACTCAAGAATCGTATTAGCAAATACAAAAAAAAAACGTAATAACACAGTAAAATCAATAATACCATAATAACAGTAATCATCTTTACCAGTAAAACCAAGTGCAGTAACAGCGTGTATTCTGAACACCTACGGTTCCTTGGAAAGTATACAAAAAATATACGCAACGAACTACAAAAAACAAACAAAACATTAGGCTGCCCCGCCAGTTCCATCCTCATCCTCCGACAGCAATGGGTTTTCGGGAACCGCTTCCCCACCAGCCATCAGAGCGTCCCAACCTGCCCCGGTCTCCACCAGGTTTTCGTCCTCCTCCGTCCAGCTGTCCAGCGCGGCGTGCCCCGCAGCCGCTGCCGGCTGTTGCGGCACTTCTTCTGCGTCGCCACCGGCCAGGACCTCCAGTGCAGGCTGCTGCCCATCGGCCTGCGCGTGTTGCTGGACCACATGAGCGTCTAGTTCGTGCTCTGGGTACAGGTAAGTAGTGCGCCCAACCCACGCCGGAGGCCAGTTTTCCTCGCCCGATTCTCCCGTCTCGTCCCCGTTCTCGTTCAGCATCACCCATTGCACCTTGCGGGTGGGGAAGCGCCGCAGCAGGTATTCGTGACGGGAGACTGGATCATCCGACGTGGCCCAAGCCCAGCACGACCGCTGACCTCCGTGTCCTGGAATCCCGCCCACGTGACGCGCGACGGTCTCCTTACGACCAGTACTGCCGGCAAGAAAGCCGCAAAATGGACAACGGAACCTTTTGCCGCCGCGCAGCTGGATGTCTTCACGCAGCTTCTCCAGGCGTTCACGAGCCTGCAATTAAACATAAAATAAACTGACGTTTGTGTTGCCGTGGGTGTACCGTGGGTGTTGCCGTGGGTGTATGAAAGTGACCTACCTCTACATATCCACTTTGCCCGTCACGGGCATCCACGAAATCTTCCAGCTCTCCTTCTTCTTCGGAAAGCTCGGCGTCAGACGGTACATCAATATGGCGAAATTCGAGTACGGTCGACTTCCAGTGGGCGACCGGATGGGTCTTCCTGCCGACCTTCAACTTCGTGATGCGGTTGCACAGATGCATCCCGTCCGGAGCGGCAGCTGAGCGCTGTTTCTTCTGCGCAGGCCCAAGCTGTTGCTTGCGGACAGAACCGTTCGGCCCACTGCTGGTGCTGGGCTCTTGGTCGAAACGTGCCGGGCTCAAGGTTCGCTTAGCGGGTTGCCTGGTCAACGGACCGGATGTCCGCGGAGCTCGGGTCGGCTGGGCCCGAGTCGGCGGAGGCCTGGACGGTGGAGGCCGGGTAGTTGGGGTCAGGGTCGGCAGGCCGGTGAACGGAGGGCCGGTGGCCGGAAGACCGGCTGCCGGAGTACCGGTGGCCGGAGCGCCGTTGGCCGGAGGGCCGTTGGCCGGAGGACCGGTGGCCGGAGAACTGGTGGCCGGAAAGCCGGTGGCCGGAAAGCCGGTGGCCGGAAAACCGGTGGCCGGAAAGCCGGTGGCCGGAAAGCCGGTGGCCGGAAAACCGGTGGCCGGAAAACCGGTGGCCGAAGGGCCGTTGGCCGGAGGACCGGTGGCCGGAAGACTGGTGGCCAGAAAGCCGGTGGCCGGAAAACCGGTGGCCGAAGGGCCGTTGGCCGGAGGACCGGTGGCCGGAAGACTGGTGGCCGGAGAATTGGTGGCCGGAGGGCCGGTGGCCGGAAAACCGGTGGCCGGAAAACCGGTGGCCGGAGGACCGGTGGCCGGAAGACTGGTGGCCGGAGAATTGGTGGCCGGAAGTGGCCGGAGAAGGCCGGAGGGCCGGTGGCCGGAAAACCGGTGGCCGGAAAACCGGTGGCCGGAGGACCGGTGGCCGGAAGACTGGTGGCCGGAGAATTGGTGGCCGGAGGGCCGGTGGCCGGAAAACCGGTGGCCGGAAAACCGGTGGCCGGAGGACCGGTGGCCGGAAGACTGGTGGCCGGAGAATTGGTAGCCGGCGGAGCCAAGGTCCACAGGCCGGTGGAAGTCGACTTGGACTTTCTACCAGCGGACGCCTTTGCCGATGCTGGCTTCTTTGCAGCGGCTTTCTTGGAAGCGGCCTCCGCTTTTTTGGCAGCGGAAGCAGCCTTTTTTGCTTCGGAGTCTTGCTTAGCTCCGGCCGCCTTCTTCTTCGCGTTGCCCTGAACACGGGAGCTTTTGTTTACCGCCGCCCTTCTTGGCAGCTGGCGTCGCGGATGGCTCAGCAGTATTCGGCACAGAGGATGTCGGTGCCGCTTTCCCAGTCGAGGGCACCTTTGCAGCTGTGGCGGCTTTCTTCTTCGTCGCTGGGTTTGTAGCCTTCTTACGGGAAGAAGAGCGTGTGGGAGCAGCCTTCGGACGAGCGGCACCGCGCTTTTTCTTCGCCGGAGCCGTATTGCCCTGAGAACTTTAAAATTAAAAAGATCTTGTTAATTACAATAATAATAACTGTTTAACATCAATAACAATAATATATATATATAAATATATGTTAGTAACTATAACTATAAAAATATAATATTTAAGTACTGCAGTACGCACGCATCAGTTTTGCCGGCGGAGTCTGCATTCGGAAGGGCGCGTGAGCGGCGCGCATCAATACGGAGGCGAGGGGGGCTGCTATCTGCGGACTCATCCGCTCCAGTTCCGTCGCCTTTCTGGCTCCCGGATCCTTGGTCCGTGTCTGCCACAGCACCGCGGGCTGTATTCGGGCGAGTTGGAGACAGTGCTGCGCTGCCATCAGCAACAGAAACGGTGCCCTGGGGCAGTTGCCCCTGAGGCTGCCCTTGCTGGGGCGCGCTCATTTGCGGCCGCTCGGCGTTGTTTTCTGAAATTTTTAAAGAAACAAAAGTTTCCGACGGCCGATATGCACAATTCAACACGTTGTGCACCGTGCAGCTGACTGCGTTTTGGGTGACAATAATGAATTTATTACGCAAAGGGCAGACCGCTGCATGGTACACAACGTGTTGAATTACGCAAAACATAAATCGGCCGTGTAACAGTATACCCAACACGTACCGCTTTCCATTTCTCAGCGGGCGTTGCTGGTGTGTTGCAGCGAAATTCCCTTCAAAGAGGAAGAGGAGAGCGTCGGTGGGGGAGGAGAAATGGGACGGAGAACTCCGAGGCCTCCGTGAAAAATTGGGGAAGGTCGCTATCGCCGGTACGGCTAAAAACGACAAATCAGTCACGTGCGGCCTAAAAAAGGTTACCGAAACAGTGGCGGGAATGAAAGGGTCGTCGCACTATAATTAGACGACAACCAGACGTCGTCACTGATTTCTGGCGATGGCAGAAAGGAAGATTGTCGGGATAATAAAAAAAAATCCAGAATGATTTTTTTTTAAAACTTAAATTCAACAGGTGCACAAATATACATATGCAGCACCACTTAATTAGGTAGCTACAGTTAACGTAACTGCCTCCTCGGCTAATACTTGGGGAGGTTGTGGTAGAGACAGCCGCCACTTGTATTGCGGCTGCCCCACCTGTATTGGGCAAACTCTATGAGGGACCCGACCCTCCTGCTGCTGTTAGCTCCCACTTCGTTTAGTTTTCTTGTTCTCCAGTGTTCTTCACTGATTTGAACTGCTGCGGATTTATACATCTATGTATACAATGGGAAAAATAAAATTTGGCAAGGCGTTCACGATTGTCCTTAACCGCGGACTGTCCTGGGCCTATCATGAGATCCTTACCGAGGCCATGTTCGTGCTGTGGATTGGGTGTCATCTTTCCGTGAAATTTGGTACGCGTTTGTTTCCGGCATGGGGACCTACGCGAATCGATCCGGACAAGTACACCAATTTGGACCAACTTCTGCGGCTGTTACTTCGCCAGGTAAGTTCACATCTTTTTTGGTGCATCATCTAACGTAAAAAAAGGGGGATAATCTGCTCAGTAATCAGTATTTATACTAAGAAACTTCGGGAACTATTATTTGGCGCAGCAAATCAATGATCAGGACCCAGTCTTAGGGTCTATAGACTATATCCAGAAATATCTCAGGCTTTGTAGAAAGATACCTTCGTAGAAAGACATCTCTCTATCGTGGGATGTTTGAAAAATGGTTTTGCAAAGATCAGTAGTTGAATAGTACGTTTAAAAGCGCGTAATAAAAATCAAATAAACATTAATCAAGGCCAACGTTTAGAGTATTGCTGTGTTACAATATCCCTATACGCAAATATTAGGGCGAAGGGCTCAGATATGGATATATGGATATTAGGATATATCAGGATAGGATATTGGATATTAATGCATTTTGGTTATTGAATATGCAACATCATCACTGAACAGCGAACACCTTGTAATTTTGTGTTATTTTCCTTTGGTAGGATATGAACAGCTGCGTGTGGGATGATCTGATCTCCCCTTGGAAGCCTTCAATGTCCCAAGCTGCCATCACTGCGTCTGTGACCAGCACAACGCGAGGCAATGCCGGCTACATCGGAGCCTTCGCTACCGTCTTCGTAAGCGTGCTGGTGTTCGTCTCTGTCGTTTGTTCCGCTTGGGCTAACCGCCACTGGAAAATTCCTCGCTGGACGCAACACCTCCGCAACTGTCGCCGAATTACGACTTGGTTTGGATACAATGCGACCTACGACGGCGAGGACTACGAACAGAACCCGGATACACCACGGTGGCGCTTTAACGTTCTTACTGCCTTTCTAACCGGGGCCGGGATGTCCGTGTTCGTGGCGTTGTGGCTTGTCTTCTGCGCTTTGCCAGTGGTGATTGTGACGGGACTGATCGTTGCCTACATCGGCCGAAACTGTACCGAAGAAGCATTGTTTCCCACGACTGTTGTGTGGTTCTGTGCGCTGGCTGTGTACTGCATCGGCAGGATTTGGGGATTATGGATGAACAAGACGTATTTTATGCAGTTGCATGAGATAATCAGGTACGTACTACTGTATAATAAAATTTAATATTATTAGCCGGCAGCAGGAAAAATATTAACCCATGAGCATCATCCCGAAAAATGAAAAAGTGTTTCTTAGCTTTGTTAAAAGCAGGTAAAAAAACTCATGTTTGTTTATATTGAGTATTACCTTTTTTGTAATGCAACGGTATAAGTCTTGTTTTCCATAAAATTCAGTCGAACGTGCTTATTTTCTTTCGAAGGAATACCGTGGGAGTGCGGCTCATGGTACAGCCTTTTGCGGCCAACCAGTCGCAGCAAGTCGCTCACAGGACGGAAACACCCACCTCCCAGCTGTCGAACGTTAAGCGCTCGACATGGCTATCCACCTTCATCTTGGTAGCGTTTCCGGCTGTTCTCTTCTTGGCTTACAACTGCCTGCATCTGCTGAATTCACTTCCGGATTTTGTTGGTTGGATGAATTCCTTCACTCTTTTTTTATCGAACAGTAAGCAGGACGGATTGATATCTGTTCCGGAAACGACGGGAGGCCCAAGCACGACGTTTAGCTACTGGACATACGTCAACTGCACCGAATGCTGTGACATTGACGGAACGGTATGGAAACAACCAAAATGAACGATTTTTATCATCTTTGGTTAATGTGCGCGTTAGTTGTAACCAGGGCCGTCGCGAGCTTTTCGGGAGGGGGGCGCTATTGTTCTCTCCGAGGGCGCCAAATGCGCCAGTCCCGAATTTTGTAAATTTTTATATGGGACTACAGATATTGTAATGCACTCACACCAACAAACTGTTTTTATTCACGTTTAGGCATTACCACTGTATCGGCGCAGTACGTAGTGATCTTTCAACGGCCACAAACTCAGGCTATTTATTTTTTTTCGTTTACTGCTGTCGTCTCCTTTCGGAACTGGCGTGTATTACTTTTTTAGGGAATGAGCCACTCAAGTGCGATGCTGTCGTACTATGTGGATCTGCAGTATCCTCGTTCGCATACCGATAATCCCGTCATTATGGAGCTGATAAACACAGTCGTCTCGCCGGTGACTGAACGTTTCTATGTGCTATGGATTGGTTTAGTTGCGGGGGTGTACTTCCTGCCGGCGCTTATACTAGGGCTGGCGGAAGCGGCATTTGTTTTAGGGTTATGCTGCTATGGTCTCATCAATTTGCTGCGCAGTATTAACCAGCGCATCCGGTATGCAATTGGGGTGTCGTGCTGCAATAGAAACTGCCTTCTGCTGCGATACAAGTTTTGTGTCGATGTCTGTCTTATTCGAAGCGTTTTAGCTGCATGATTAAGATATTAGTCTGCATTTATAGGTCCCCAGCGACCGGCTGCAGGGGATCCAACATTCCTTATAACAGGCTTGTGGCTACAAACGTTTTTGGTGACACTGCTCAGTGAGTGATTTGAGTTTGACAATATCTTCACAACTGTTGTCCCTTACAGTACCTAAAACCTATAGTGCCAAAGTACAAGCCCATCTCAGAAGGTCACGCTATACAAGGGAAATCACCGGGGTAGGCGCTATGACTTTAGCCTCTCTCAGCTTCTTTTCCCACCTATAGACCGTAACCGTGCTTTGATATGGGCTTGTATGGCGGACGTTAAGCGTTTCGTATGCATAAGCATACCGCGAAAGTTTGTAACTGTGTCTAATAAAACATATCAAACGCAGAAGATTCTCGCCGACTTCCAGTCAGATAATCCCGGAGTAACATATTCTTTGTTAACAGAAAACCCCAAGAGACTTTAAACGACAGTAAACGATCTGGAAGGAACGATCGGGAAGGCAACAAAGAGGAAACGACTGCCCCTGTTAAATCAACTAACCAGACCAGAAAGTTACCGTTCTGCGTGTGCGCTCTGTGGGTGGACCTAGAATGCTGCATCCTGGTGGAATTTTCGCGCGTGATGTTCTGGATGTTCCTCCCGTTTCCGGTGCTGGGTTTGATTGTCCCAGAACAGTTCCAGTTGCCGGCTTTGCTGCTGCTGATGAGCGTAGTCGAAGTGGGCATCGGCTATTGGCTGTGGAAAGGAATGTGTATTTACTGGGGCAAATTTCGCGCATATTGTGGCGATCGCACTCGTCACAAGGAGGTTGCACAGGAAGATGATGGTACACAGCTGCTCACATCGTGCTGATCGCCCTGTAACTCTGCCTCATTAACGAATGACTCCTTTGAGCTGGCTAAATCAGTCATACGTTGTTTACTTGGTCACAAAAGTTTCCCATAAATCCCGCGTAATTTACGATGTGCCAAGAAGAATTGGTCGCTACCGTATATGCAAATGCTTGCGTGAGTACGTGCTTTTTCTGATTTGCGTCATTGTTATAATTACATTATTGAAACTGTTGCTTTAGTTCTTCTAAATATGTTACGTCTACGTGTTGGCTAATTTGATATTTGAGCTTTTTACTGCACTAACAAGGATTAGCTGTTAACACAATATTTACGACGTACGAAAAAATTCGCAGTACCTCGATTCGATCGGCGGAAAACAGTTTTTTTATATGCTTTGAAACGGCATGTTTCAATATACCTGCTAGAGCAGTATATAGACTATATACTGTACATACCTATATGTACTTATGGTCATTTATGAAGGCCGTTTCAATGTAAATTTTCGTTTCAAAAATGCATGGTCTGCGGAACTACACTGTACATACTTAGTGGATTTTTGAAACGCAAAAAAATACCCTTCTTGCCTCCTGAAGACATCTTTTGGACGAAGCAACATAAGCGTTTTTTTCTCGAATGAAACTGGATACCATTTAACTGTATTTTTGTTAAAAAATATGGATTTTGTGACAAATTTCTATAGTAATTATGTAAAAAAACCGCGAAATAAAAGAATATAAAACGTTAAATTATTAATAAATAAATTTTATTTAAATAAATTTAAAATTAAATAAATTACCCGTGCATCCAACACACCATTTTTATGTGGTTTCATAGGTTTTTTAATGTTTTCTTAAGTTTCTTAGTGCGTACATGTAGGATACGTAAGGGATGCTACAGAAATACGATGAAATATGGTAACAGATTTATTATCCTTTTCGAGTTTTAGATAAGGACGACTTCGTAGTTCGTACACATAAAATTTTTCAAAACGTGTCTTTTTTGCTTGTATCCGCAGTATCGTACCGTAACTGTCACATATCCTTCAAATATCCTAACCTAAGACCGTTTTGACACTAAAACTAAAATTAAAATTTTGGAGCTTTTTTCAAATTTTAAAATGACTTACTTTTTCCGCTTACTTTTTCCGCTTACTTACGCTTACTTTTTCCAAATGTTTTGAAACCAATTTACTTAAATTTAATACCATTTACCGGATCATTTAATACCATTTACCGGGTGAAACTGCCGGCATTTTTTAAAGCAATAAGTGCCGGTGTCGGCTAGAAGGATTGTTGCACTGGATATGCATGGCAGACATTGTGGATCTATGTACATGATGGCTCACATAGTCGCTTACCAATTGCATGCTATGCTGCAGAGTGGGGAAGTATGTGTGCGGTGGAGTATGGATGCGGTGGAGTATGGATGCGGTGGATTTTTTATTAAAGGCTATGCCACCGCCCAATAAACCGCATTGGCTCACCAGGATAGTTGAGAAATTGGCTTAACTATGCCGGTGATCACCTCGTGAATAGTGTGATGGAACGGGTTTAGGTATATCGATTTCCTTTTCCGTCACGTGATAATCAAGCAGAAAGCACAAGCTGTATACCACTCTCTGTCGCTATTTTTTGCATCTCGCATCGGCGCACGTCAGCAACCTATTCAGCCGCGTTGATTGTATGTGTCGCACATTAGCAAGTGGGGAGCACTGCAAGGCTGTGCAAGCTCCACGATTGCCCACTAACCAAGAAAATTATCGATTATAACAGTTACTGCAAGTACCGGATGCAGAGAAGGTTTAAGGTGGATGGTGTGACGAAGAGCTTTGATTAGACAGAGTTTCAGCAGGTGCTCTGCTTGGAAAATAGCTCTGTATGCCTTTCCAACAGTGCACAGAATTTTTTTGGATTTTCGTACACCACAATATGCCCCATTATTCACCTAAACGTCTATGTATATAATATTATTTAAGCGCGAAAAAATTTATGTCGCCTGATTAAGATCGGTATTTCTGAAGGCACGAGAAAGTTGTTACAACCTATAAAATCTTGGCAGCGGAAGTAGACAATCTTTCCCTTTATGACCGACTACTGCGCTGTTTATTTATCCCGCTTCTGATATTTCCATACAATGGGAAAATTTGCAAAGTCGACGTTCCACGATGTCCTCAACCGCGACCTGAACTGGGCCTACCATGAGATCATTACGGAAGCACTGTGCGTGCTGTGGATCGGATGCCAGCTATCGCTGAAATTCGGTACTCGCTTCTTCCCGGAATGGGAAATCACACGCATCGACCCGGACAGATACACGGATTTGGATCGTCTTCTGTGGTTGTTGCTTGGCCAGGTAAGTTTATTTCCGAAACAAATCCTTTATCCTCGTATAATAAAAAGGGTCAAATACTGCACAATACTCATGTGCTCGGTAATATCTGATATTACCAGTCATTAGGCAACATAGAAATTTATTGGGCGCTGCGCCCACTCAACGATTCCTATTCGATGAACTGAACTACTTCAAAGTATGCTTAATTTTATCAGATGGCAGCTAGTGTTCCTTTCCGATTAAGAAGCAATCCTCAAAACACAGGTCCCGGGTCTAGCTGAATGAAGTACAGTAATACCGATTATCACAAAATACAAAGCGCAAGCTGTAGAAGTTAGCGGAAAAAAAAGGTGTAAAAATAAATGTATGGAATAAAACCAAAATAACACAATATTCGAAAGCAGGATTTTGTAAAAATGTAGAAGTCCTGAATAAACCTACAACTTACTCGGAATCGTACAGATACCCATTGTGTACAGACATATTTTCGGCATCAAACGTATGGCATCATCCGCTGATGTACCTCATCCATACAAGGTTACAAATAAATGCGCCAAAAGTCTCATTAGGAAACAATCTTACAATTTTTGCTTTATACGGTAATGCTTTAGGAAGAGTGCAGTCACGCTTCTCAAACTTATTATAGAATTTTGCCAACCATTACTGTACAGAAAGATGCTCTGATTCGAATAATTTTCCCTCTGCAGAATATTACTGGCTGCGTGTGGGATGACGTGGTCTCCCCTTGGAAGCCCACCATTCCGCAAACGGTCACCAATACGGCTGCGTCGAGCACAGCGCGAGCTAATGCCGGCTACTTTGGGACCTTGGCGATGATCATCGCAACCGTGCTTCTCGGCGTCTCCGTCATCTGTTCCGCGTGGGTCAACCGTCACTGGAGAATTCCCCGCTGGACACAGCACCTTCGCAACTGCCGCCGCATTACAACCTGGTTTGGCTACAGTACGACCTGCAAAGGCGAAGATTGGGATTTTCAAGAGGATCCGAATGTGGCTGAATGGCGAAAATACGTTCTGAACACCTTTCTCTTTTATGCTGGCTTGTCCGTTTTCGTGGGGTTCTGGCTGGTGTTCTGCGTTTTGCCGGTGGTTATTATAGCGGGATGGACCATATCCTTCATCGGTCGACACTGCGGCGAAGAAACGGTGTTCCCGACGACTGTTGTGTGCTTCTCTCTGCTAGCTGTGCATTGCACCGGTAGGATTTGGGGACTGTGGATGAACCGGACGTATTTGATGCAAATGCATGAAATGATCAGGTACCGGACTTTCTCGTTCTCAGAAAACTGTTTTCTATAGACGGTGATGTTCCTCACTTTACGGAAAATCACATTCGAAGCGGTTCGTTGCATCGCTATCATGAAACGATGTTTAAAATCTTTGGGCGGCAACTTACCGAAAATCGTACTGGGCATCCGCATGAATGGAAAGCGATCTCTTAACCTCCTGGAATAACCATGAAGAACAATGTCATGTAGTAATATTTGTACTCGAGTACCAGATTTCTTCCTGTCATAAAATTTTGACTTCGATGGGTATTTGCTTTGACAGGAATGTCACGGGAATACGGCTCATCTTCCAGCCATTCGCGTCAGATGAGTCGCCGGAAATTGTATGCAAGACCGAAAAACCGGCCGACCATCCGTCGCCCGTTAAGCGCATCAAATGGCTGACCACGTTCCTGCTGGTTGCGATCCCGGGTTTTTACTGTGTGGTTATTCATTGCTTTGAATTGCTGCCTGCACTGCCGGTTGTTAAAGGATGGATGGATTCGTTCTCCGTTTGGATCCATTCATTCTGGGTTTTTTCATCATCTGCCAGTTCCCAAAACGGTTCCACATCCGTTCCGGAACCATATTGGACATATGTCACGTGCACCGAGTGCTGCGACAACTACGCAACGGTATGAAAGTACAGTGCACGACAAAAAGAACTTGATGAGGCGCGACCGCACACTGGCCGGTCGATTTCAACTTCTTTTTGTCGTCCACTGTAATTGTTGTCGTAATTTAGGGCTTTCATCTTTTTTGGTTACTGTGCAATAGTGTGCATAACACTTAAGAGAAAAGACAACCGGTGCAGGAATACATAAAATAACACAACGCACCATATGCTTATCTCCTTTGGTGGTTTTTTTTCTGCTTTTAAAACTGCTGCTGCAACCCAACGAATGCTGGCTCTCAGAGGTGTCTTTATACAGCTTCCGGTTATCCTATTAATAGTTTTTGTGTTATCAGACAGAATCAATGGGTCTGGCTGAGTGAGTTACGAAAAAACTACATGTAATGTGGTATAGACTTTTCGTGCCCAATAAAGCACTGTCATTGTAATTACACCGACAGCACTTTATTGGACAATGAAAAAACGTTTGTCTAAAAATGCCGGCCAAAAATAAGCGCTTAATAGGAAGAGCAAGCATGGGCCGTCTGTGAAATTATGGGCTAGAAATGACACAAAATTCAGTATGCAGCATGTTTTGTGTGCAGGATTTAGAGTAATTCAAAGAAAATGATTGCGCAATCAGATTATAGTAGTTGTAGTAGCAACTTACAGAGTACTGTAATACTGAAAAGTTCATCAGAATTAGCTTCAAAGACCCCCGTGGGCACACCCGCAGAATGCACCACGTTGCCAGATGAAGAGGCCACTATTTGTCGTTCTATCGACACAGTAGTACTGTTAAAACACCGTCTTTTTTCTTTGCAGTACTTAACCTTTCGGAGCTATTGATTGTTGTGTTTTCAGGGAATGGGCCAAAAAACTGCAATGCTGTCGTACTATGTGGATCTGCACTATCCCCGTTGGCAGACCACGTACCCGGCCCTCGTCGCGCTTTTCGACACGGTCTTTTCGCCGGTGACGGAGCGTTTCTATGTGGTGTGGATGGGAATCGTTGGGGCGGTGGTCGGGTTGCCGATAATTCTCTTGGTAATGGGCAGCTCGGCATCTATGTTCTACGTTTTCGCCGAAAGTAGGGTCAGTGAGGCGAAGAGCAACCGGTAAGCGATATCGAAATTTTGAATTCTACTTCCACGTCCATCTGTGTCTAGTAACATTTTTTTGTGCCTTATGCATATAAATATCAAATAAGAAGTTTTACATAACCGATTTGAAACTGCAACTGCAGTATAGTCGATTGCCCGGACGAGAGCAAAACAGCTGAATGTAATATATTACTGTTTGATATATACGTACTGGATCTCACTAGCAACAAACATGCGCCAAAGTGCGGCTGCTCTTTCGTATTTACAGTCAGTCAGCGAGACAGTTTCCGATAAAAACCACCACCGTGCAGGCTCACTGTACAATAAATTTAACCAGTTTCCCGGCAACCGGTTCGGCGAAACACCTACATTTCATTTGCAGGAAACCAAAAGAAATCAATGTTGATCTGGAAGAGGGTAACGAGGAGCCAACCATCCCTGAGAGGTCAGCTGTGCAGACCAGCAATAAGCCATTCTGCGTGTGCGCTCTATGGACAGACTGTGAACGCTGCATCGTGGTGACAATTTCCCGCGTGATACTCTGGACTCTCCTCCCGTTTCCGGTGCTGGGGCTCATTGTCCCGGAGCAGTTTCAGCTGCCTGCTTTACTGCTGCTGATGAGTTTGATCGAAGTGGGTCTTTGCTGTTTTGCGTGGAAGAGCATCGGCATTGCCCGGCGAGAACTGCGCGAACGTCATAGCGAACACTCTCGCCGTGGGAAAGTTGCACCGGAAGATGATGACACGCCGCTGCTGACACCGTGCTAATAACTCTACAAGGGCGTCCTTTTAACAGATATTATATCCTGTGCGCTGGTGCAATCAGTCATATGCCATAGATTATTTACAAAAGCTCTCACTGTTCCTGTTTAATTATCGTGTAAGTACCAACGCGTTCTCGTTAAAGTATTCTATACATACCTACTTGGCATTTGCGCGTTACCGCGGAAATTATTTTATGCGCGAATTTTGCTTCTCCTAATTCTTAGTATGTATTTTACAAGCTGTACTTGAGTTTATTCTTAAAACGCACCAAACTGTGTTTTGATTTCATTTGCCTTGCTTTCAACAGTGCTACTAATAATATTAAGATGAGAAAAGAGCCCGGAATAGATCCAATCTGAAATTAATTTCATCGAATTATTAATTCTGGTGGATAATAATTTTGCCAACTACACGAGAACCTCGTTTTCTGAGTTATAGGGACGCTAATGCTTGATAACATTATCTAATACTTTTTTGTAAGCCTACGCCAACTTCCACATTTCTTCTGACGGTAGATCTGAGCTGGTGTTTCCTTTCCCAATGCCAGTAGTGTAGAGCAGCATAGAATCCAGCTGCATATAACTACCGTAGGATAACCATCCGGCTGGACCAACAGGAGATTAACAAACTCGATTATCAATGTTGGCGCAAATAACTTTTGTACACACTACACAGTGACCCTACACACTACCATTTCTCAATGTTTTTTGACTTCGTACTTCGCAGTGGGACTAGTGGCAAAGTAGTAGGAACGTCACCCAAAGAATATGAAGAACTGAAATGAACATCTGTCCTCCTTTAAATTAGTAACGTTCCTCATTAACCCTATAGAACCGAACCGTGACAGCCCAAGTGGTCGCGGGACATTTCGTCGTGGGACATTTCGCCACACGTTTTTCGTCGCAGCGGCCAATGTGTTTTGGGACAACTCGTTTTGTGGCCGTTTTGTTGTGGCACATTTGATCGCGCGACTCTTGGGTTGTCGAAAAATTATCGACTGGTATATGGCAACGAACTGTCATATGACCATTTGCCACAAAAACTGGATGTCCTTAAACGAAATGTCCGTAAAACCAAATGTCCCGCGACGACCTGTCGCGTAGGCAACCGAACATATCTCAGAGAAAATTCTCCCGAACATGGGTCAATTGACCCAGGCACTTTAATTGGCGATTTTGCCTTGAGAGGGCAGGACTGACTAATGAGAGCAAGAATAGTCAGTTTATTTATGCTGGGCAAAAGTGGGGCAGAGCCCATTCATCTGCCAGTCTTGGCAGGATGGAACATCTCTGGTCATTCGAATCGGTCTCACAGACAGCGATATATGCAAGCCGGCCAGAATTAGATACTGTTATCGCGGATCTCAGTATCGCCGTGATGAAACTCTGTGGCCTCTCATGACTGCACTGTTCGAACGAGGATATCGCTTCCAAAGAGACAGATTGCCTTACGTAACCACAGTGTCGACCGGTTGCGGATTTGATTTTTTTCTTCTGTAGAGCAGCAGTGTATTGCAGCCATAAAGATTTTGAGTGATAGTACACATCTTCCTGCTTGGGTGGGAATTATTTCATGTTCTTTGACTGAATGGTAAAGAAATGTTTAAACATTTGGCAACCGGATGTAAAATCTGGGTCACCACGACCCAGCGTAATTTTCATGCTAAACCAAATTTTTTTGAAAACTGAAACGGCAGAAATGTTGCCAGAAATAATATAGAAGAATAGCCCTAATGAATATCCCAATGCGTTGCCAACAAGAAACGATATCTGATGTTTTTACCACTGCTTGGGTCACCATGACCCACTCCGGTTCTATAGGGTTAATTCACAATATCTGTAGAGCGTGCCGTGCACAATATAAGATGTCATGAATCTCGCAGTATGACCGGAAGTCCTCGCTATCATATCGTAACCGGAAGTCCTCGCAATGTGATTTTATCCGCGCAAAAGTCAGCACAGTCAGAATTTCTGCTTAATGCTGCAGTAAAAAACCTAAATGACGGAGTTAACATGAACGCCGGGAAAATGTAACACGGCCGCATTCGACACGGTTTACTGCACGACCCGCCAGGACCGAAATCGAAACAGCACTTGGATTGTGTGCAGTATTCGGGCAGGCGAACGCATACGCACGCAGCGTGTTTGTGGTTTCACCGTACTTTGCAGGGGACCTGGTTTCTCTTCCAGCTTCTCTTCAACATGTACTGATTGGTGAGTGGCAAGTTGGCAACATATATTAACCATTCTCTCATTTCACGTTTTTCAATTACGTTGTTCAATTACGTTTTTCTCGGGTTTTTTTGTTTAATTACGTTTTTCTCGGGTTTTTTCAGCGTTAAACGTTAACAAAATTTCAGGGATGAGATACTTTTCTATGGCTTAATAAGTATTCTTAGAATGCATTGTATTTTAAGAATAGCATTGTATTTTTATAAAATTAATCATAAGGTTCCATCATTCTCATTTTGAAATATTCTCCGGCATTTGTTGATGGTCGACCCGATTAAAATCGCGACCAGCTAACAACTTCGCTCAAAGTATGGAGCGCGAGATAACCCTGGAGCTGGAAAGCTTCGACGGCATGTTCCCAGATGGCACAGCTGCTACTCAGTGGTCCTTTTCCAGGTTGATACCTATACTGCGCAAACTCGTTCCTTCCATTTATAGCGATGTTGTAACTGTATGGGAGAATCCGAACGCGATGTTGAACCCCGCTTTGGAACTCATTGAAGGCAAGATCCAAGAACAGGTTCCCCCCTTGATTACCCAGCAAATCAAGGAGCAAATTTCTGCTACCGTCGCTGCGCTTGTGGATGAAAACCAACGGCTCAAACCCAGCTTACGTCAATGGAAGGTCAAGTACACAAATTAATGACAAACCAAAAGAAGTACGAAGACATCGCTTCGGCAGTGGAATCGCTGAGAAACGAGCTCGACGTCATCAAAGCTACCCAAGCGCCATCCACCTCGGATAGTGTCGAAACATAGAACTGGCTCAATCGGTACCAAACTTTTATCGCGCGACAGTCGCGGCAACGATCGCGACGCCGCGATGGCCGCGACGCCTGTATATAGCCGCGATGCACCGCGACACTGCGTATGCCGCAGGTAGGCCTGCCTGCCGCGACGCCGCGACGCCGCGATGGCCGCGACGCCTGTATAAAGCCGCGATGCACCGCGACACTGCGTATGCCGCAGGTAGGCCTGCCTGCCGCGACGCCGCGATGGCCGCGACGCCTGTATAAAGCCGCGATGCACCGCGACACTGCGTATGCCGCAGGCATACAAGGCCAATCTTTTCCCATCGCTGCACACCGCATCATTACAGACACAGCATTCGTGCTGCTGTTCCTGGCTCTCGTTGAACATAGCCATCATGCATATTTTGAATGTAATTGAATCGGGAGGTATCACCAGTCACCACCGTGACGCCGGGAGTATGCTTTGGGCATCCTTTGAATGAGCCCGTATTGCGCTGCAGATTTTATCGGACAGAAGTAGCATAAAACGATATTTTATGAATTTGACGCAGTTTATCACAGGAGCTAATTTAGGTTCGTAACATTTGGTACAGACTTGAGAAGCAAATCGGCTTCTCTTTCAGCAGATCCAAAACCAGCTGAAAATGCTTCCATTCCACTTTCCATTCAAAATAATCTTTATATATTTCTTTTTCTTATGGCCATTCGAAAGCTCTTCCAAAGCAGATGCTTGGAGGTCGTTTTGCAAATTTCCTTTAAACCACTGTCCGCTTAGTCCGATTCACGCCCATCGCAATCCAGACTCTTGCTGCATATCTTTTGTTTGCGTTGTCGGCCGGTCAACTCGGCACCATCGTCATCGTCGGTTAATTCCATTACAGTTCGGAAAATGAGATCTTCGTAACCGGAAAAGGCTTTTTCCAGCACACCCAGACGTTATCGTGTTTTAATCGACGTACTGTTCGTCATAGAACAAGCTGCGCATTCGATTACGAAGCTTTCGTCTTTTTGCATACTGTACTCCATCATGTCCTTGACCATCCAGCGTTTGTAACTGGCAGTTCGCTACACACCGCAATGTCGAACACACAGGAAGGATCGCCTTTTGCAGTTTTCGTGTCGTGAAGCGCCTCAATTTTCTAAAATAAACCCAATGCACGGAAAAATATGCTCTATTTGTCAATTAATAATGCAGTACGTGCAATGCCTCAGCAGGGGGCAGTCAAAGGTTCAGTCAATAGCGCACCGTTTTTGGCATGGCACAGTCACACCGACCCAACTATTTCACGTGCATTCTCCGTTTACGGAAATTTCAATCAGCCTTTTATAATTTTTCTTTTGTGGTACTTTGGTTTCTTCTAAATTCCGAATAACTGCGTAGCGTCAAAAAGAAAAATTTTATTGTTTTAGTTAATCGCTTTCGTAATTCAGCATTGGAGAACGGGCGGGGCAAAAATTCAAGTGGCAGATTTATTGGTGAGTAAGGAATTTTCGCATGTTTGACTTTCATTTAGGTATTAACATACATTTTTACGACAGCAATTTTTGCTTTTTCAGATGAACTACGATTACTCCTTCATTGTTGAGATTTGGAACACAATTAATCCTTCGGTTATCCACGATCTTCTCAGCCCACAAACTCTAAAAATGGCTGCGAATGATACGTACAAGGAAAATCTTATAAAAAACCATAGAGAACGCCGTTTACCACAGACTCCAGCCATAGCCACACCAAACGCGGATTCTTTAGACGAATTTCGCAACTTCAATAAGTAAGATTTAAAACTGACTAAAATATAGTAATATACAACTTGCCAAAATAAATTAATTTTTTTTCTTTGTAGTGTGCGTGGTATGTCCCGTTTTGCGGTATTCCGTTTACCGAAGAGAGTTTAGTGAAAGATGCTAACACTCGCGTTCGCGATGAAGGGGAGCCGACGAAAGAAAGCTGAAAGGCCATTAAAATAGTCCGCCAGCAGGGACAGAACTGGGAAACCGGAGACATTGGCTCCAGAAAAGTGAAATTTTTCTTGTTATCATAATGTCATGGTTTTCATCGCTTGTCTCTTGTAGCAAAATTAAGCTTGGATGGGCGAACCCGTTAATCCTATTCATCAGCTCAAGTTTATCACTGAATGCGTACTATTAGACCTTAGTTTACATTTTATGCAACAAACTACGCATTCTTTAAGCGACTTGTGCAGACTTATGATGCGGGTCCACATTTTTTCTGGGCTGTCCGCTTAGCGGATTTCTGTGGAATCTCACGCATTTTGCAATGAAGTTCTTTTTTGAACTGCATCAAAACTAAAATTGTCTGGTTAAGTTAGTAATACCTCCTGCCGAAAAAAAGAAATTCAGAATGTCAACGGGTACACAAAATTCGGTGACCTATAAACTTTGCCAGCCATTCGTATGTCCACCTGCCGTATTTGCAGTGTCGCGGTTATATACAAGCGTCGCGTCAGTTATGTCCGCCGCCTACGGTATAGGCCGTGTTGTGGTGCGTCGCGGCTATATGAAGGCGTCGCGGCCATCGCGGCGGCGCCGCAGGTATGCCTGCCTACGGTACAAGCAGTGTCGCGGTGCATCGAGGTTATATACAAGCATCGCGGCGTCGCGGCAGGTATGCCTGCCCGCGGTACAAGCCGTGTCGCGTTGCGTCGCGGCTATATAAAGGCGTCGCGGCCATCGCGGCGTCGCGGCAGGCATGCCTATCTGCGGCATACGCAGTGTCGCGGTGCATCGCGGCTAAGTACAGGCGTCGCGGCCATCGCGGCGTCGCGGAAGGTAGTCCTGCCTACGGTACAAGCCGTGTCGCGGTGCATCGCGGTTGCATACAGGCGTCGCGGCCATCGCGGCTTCGCGGCAGGTAAGGCTGCCTGCGGTACAAGCCGTGTCGCGGTGCATCGCGGTTATATACAGGCGTCGCGGCCATCGCGGCGTCGCGGCAGGCATGCCTATCTGCGGCATACGCAGTGTCGCGGTGCATCGCGGCTAAGTACAGGCGTCGCGGCCATCGCGGCGTCGCGGCAGGCGTACCTGCCCACGGTACAAGTCGTGTAGCGGTGCGTCGCGGCATCACCAACCAGTACGATGTGTTGGTCCGCAATTAGACAGTGAAACCCTAAAATAAGTTTGGTACAGATTAAGCCACTTCCGTCGAAACAGGTCGATTAGCTCCTCAACCCTCTGGGTTTCGATCGACCGTAACGACGCCTGCGAGTAAGTTGGATCTTGAAAGTTTCCCCCCTCTGGATGACATACACACGCCAATGAAAACGCCAGAAATTAAAGTGGTCCCTCCGCGCTTATAGCCCCCCTACAAGTTCGTCGAGTGCTCGGGACTCTTGGGTAAGTGTTGCCAAGAAGAAAAAAGTTGTGCGCGGCGCACGTGAAAGCCCGTCAACCGACAAAGATATCGTTATGTCGACCATGCATATGAAACACAGAGAAGCTATCAAGAAGGAGAAACAGAAAGAGAAGAAGGATTTCTGTCTACATGGCATCCCCCCACTGGAGCAGACCCAACATCTGACCCACGACGATTACAGTAAAGATCTCAAGAGCGCTGTTGAATCAAATGGGATCTCAGTTCGATTTGTGTCGATCTACTCCGCTAAGAATGGCCGTAAGAACAGTTTGTTTGCACGTGTTGGTACTTACGCCGATGAGACTGAGAAAATGTTCACGCCTGAAAACTGGCCTCCTAACATTGGGGTGCGTGAGTGGCTGTTTGCA
The DNA here is from genome assembly GCF_019649055.1 of Paramacrobiotus metropolitanus. Classification (NCBI taxonomy): domain Eukaryota; kingdom Metazoa; phylum Tardigrada; class Eutardigrada; order Parachela; family Macrobiotidae; genus Paramacrobiotus; species Paramacrobiotus metropolitanus. Next base: position 505,842 of record NW_026570318.1, on the reverse strand, counting down.
CCCAAAGAGGACCAGCAGTTTGTTTTGTAACTTTTAATTCCTAAGTAGTATCTCAGGCTCTCAGCGTTGTGCACTTATATCTATGGGAATGGCTATTGCCTTGTAATGGTTCTCTCATTCAGTGCGCTTCTACTCGAGTAGATATTACGACAAAGCCGGCTTTAAATTGTAAATCAACTTCGAACGGTATCATATGAGACTGAGAGGCAGTTGTGTGGGGTAAAAAAGATGCCCCGTAATACAGGAGAGGGAAATTGGATACCCCCTGCGAAGTAAGAACCTGTGGTACAATTTGATCGAGCCGCTACAGCAGTATTAACATTACACATTTTCACCAAATCTGGTCTTCCTCCTTCCATGTTTAATTCTCCTAGGCAGACCACGGGATTGCGACGAACGGGCACAGGAGATCTCAAACAAGACGGAAGCGTCTGACGACTACCTATCGGCTGTTAAATGCTGTAGGCGTATTGGTTTGTTCTTGCGAGTGGCGATGCCGGCTGATCACTATTGTAGGACATATTGTTGTACCTGACAGCTGGCACAGCATGTACGCAGATACCGTATTTATGTTGTTTATTTGTTTGTTTAGTCTGCTAAAACTGTAGCTCCTGAGCCACTATAAAGGATAACTACAAAAGTTCAGCATATATGCGACACCAGGCTTACTTCCGGCTGCGCTAGTCCTTTAAACTGGTGTCAGTTGTAGCGGCGAACGGAAAGCTGTTATGTACATACAATATTATTGCACGTACGTAATACTGTGTATGGTATCTTTGACAAATGCTGTGGATCTTCTTGGTTGCTGAAATGGCCGTTTATCAATGGCATATTTTGTTGCAGAACAATGGAAGCATCGATGCTGCGCCTATTTTTTGGAAGCATTTCGGTATCCGGTGAACCCAATAGCGCACGAACTCTTAAATACCCGGCGGATCACCCCAAAACAGCATTTTTGATCGGATTTACATCGATTTCCTTTACCGTCATGTGGTAGACAAGTAGAAAGAAGCAGCTGTACGGCCCATTCTTTCGAGCATCTGCGACCGTGGATCAACGTACTGAGCCGCGCTGGTTGTATATTATACAGCAGCTTACCAGGAGGAGAGCACTGCATGCTCCACGTTTGCCATAAAGCGAAAAAATTATCGATTTTCAACTGCAAGGACCGCATGCAGTCAACGTATAATAAAGAGATTTTTAGACGGAGTTGGTGCTTCACTCGGGAAAAAACTTTGTAAGCGTCTCAGAAGTGGGTAGGATTTTATCGGATAGAACATATCAGATTTTCAAACAAACATTTTCGTGTTAATATTGTGAGAATTTGTATACGAGTAGTAGAAATAAGATCAGCGCTTCTCATAGCACGCAACAGCTGCACTACTTATAAAATCTTGCCAAAAAAGGAAGCTAGCTCTCCTTTTTCGACCCACTGTTTTATTCTGTGCATATTGTTTATTTATCCGGCTGCTGATATTTGAACCAAATGGGAAAATTTTCTAAGTCGACGTTCCACGATGTCCTCAACCGCGATCTGAACTGGGCCTATCATGAGATCATTACGGAAGCCTTGTGCGTACTGTGGATCGGATGCCAGCTTTCGTTAAAATTCGGTAGTCGATTTTTTTCGGAATGGGAGTTGACGCGCATCGACCCGGACAAGTACACGGATCTGGATCGTCTTCTATGGCTGTTGCTTGGCCAGGTGAGTTTATTCCCGATAAAAATGCTTTGCATTTTGAACAAAAACTGAAAGACCACATGTAATGTGCTCTTTACTAGCGCTAAGCAAATTAGAAATTTATTTGGTGCAGCTCCAACTCTATTTGCCCTTTTTGATCATTAAAGAAGGAAAACTTTTGAAAAATAAATTTTACAAAAAGTTTCAAAATTTTAAAAAAGTAAACCAGAAAATCAGTGTAAAAATCACCTTGGTATCCTCGATATGAAGCTTTAACTATCTAAATTTGAAGGTTAGATCATATTGAGACAATCCGTACAGCTGTCTGCATTTAAATCTTTTGAATTTTGTCCATAACTCCCATAACTCTGCCACGAATTTTTTGAAGCACCGGCGGTTTCCATTACAAGTACGCAGAGTGAATAAAATACTGTATCTGCCATTTAAGTGTCACAGAACAATGAAAAATAATTTACTAATATATTTGGTGTGCGCGGAGTCAAAAGCTTTGCCACCAGTGGGCCACTTCCTTCGAAAAATTAATAACTGCGCATTAGAAAATCAATAATTGCGCTTCGCTTCGGCTTAAAAGTGCCAGCCAATAGCGGTGCACGCACTTCTCAAATCCCTTGTTGACAATACTGTGGAAGGGTACGCCCTCGCTTCCAAATTTTACTATACATTTTAATTTCTGTCAGCAAAAACTGTGTACAGTGAAATACGTGAAGTTACCTGCGATAATTAAAATAATTTTCCATTCTAGAATTTAACCGGCTGCGCGTGGGATGACGTGGTCTCCCATTGGAAACCCTCGCTGCCGCAGACGGTCACCAATACGGCTACAGTGAATCCGAGCCGAGCCAACGCCGGCTACATCGGAGCATTCGCGATGGTCGTCATAACCGTGCTTCTCGGCGTCTCTGTCCTCTGCTCAGCGTGTGTCAACCGCCACTGGAGAATTCCCCGCTGGACACAGCATCTCCGCAACTGCCGCCGATTTACGACCTGGTGCGGCTTCCGTACGACCTGCAACGGCGAGGACTGGGGTTTTGAAGTGGATGCGAATCAGTCCATTTGGGGTTCAACCATGTTTAGCGTCTTGGTCTTTTATGCTGGGATATTTGTGTTCTCGGGATTGTGGCTGGTCTTCTGCGCTTTGCCGGTGGTCATTGTGGCGGGACTGACCGTTGCCTGCATCGGCCTCCACTGCAGCGAAGAAGCGGTATTCCCGGCCAGTGTTGTGGTCTTCTGTCTGCTGGCAGTGCACTGCACCGGCAGGATTTGGGGGCTGTGGATGAACGGAACGTATCTGATGCAGTTCCATGAAATGATCAGGTACTAAATTTTCTCGTTATTAATCAGCAGCTCTCCGACAGACCGTAGTCTCAGAGGTAAAGTGTCACGTGCGCGGCTACCCATGGCAGCAGTGCGTAGGGAAAGAGATAAAATCCGCTAAAGCCCATGAGAAACAGAGTGCCTTGTAATCTTTTACGGATTACTACGTTTTCCCATTCAGCAAACTTAATGCGTGTTAATTTGCTTTGGAAGGAATGTTACGGGAGTGCGGCTCATCTTCCAACCTTTCACAGCAATTCAGTCACAGGAAGCTGCACACAAGACAGAAGCATCGGCTGACAATCCGTCGCCCGTTAGTCGCCTCAAATGGCTATCCACTTTAATAATGGTTGTGGCCCCAGCTTTTTACTGCGTGCTTAACCACTGCCTAGATATGCTGCCTAGAGTGCCGGTCTTTAAAGTTTGGATGGATTCTTTCTCCGGTTGGATGAATTCATTGATTTCATTCATTTCGTTTTCATCACTGGCCAGTGCGCAAAACGAGTCGACATCTGTTCCGGAATCGACATCTCTACCGTATTGGACATACCTCACGTGTACCGAGTGTTGTGACAACTACGAAACGGTGCCAAAGCATTAATTTTACTGACGTGATACTGTGTACTTTTATCTTTCTTTGCTTATTACAATGTACACTGTTTGCGATAGAAGACAAACGCTTTATCTGTAAGACTGCATCAAACAGCATAACGTTCCTGAGAGCTGACATCGAAGATCTCAGTAGCTACTAGCTAGTAATCCAGCACAGTGAGTGCACTGGAAAATGCCACTGCTAAAACACTGCCCTAATCGTTCAATGGCTATCTATTTTGTCCAGCTTTCGTTGGCCGTCTCCTCTCGGAACTGGTGTGTATTATACTCGTATTTCTAGGGAATGAGCCAAGCAACGGTGATGCTGTCGTACTATGTGGATCTACACTATCCACGTTGGAAGACCACGTATCCGGCTCTCTTGGCGCTGTTCGACACGGTCTTTTCGCCGGTAACGGAGCGCCTCTATGTGGCGTGGATGGGGATCGTTGGGACGGTGGTCGGCTTGCCGATAATTCTCCTCGTGATGGTCGGAGTGGCATCTTGGATCTACATCTTTGGCTTCTGTGTACGCAGTTTACTGCAGTGCATCTGGTAAGCGGTCGAAATTTAGGAGTCCGAGAGGGCTGGATTGACATTGACGTACTGATCAGACTAGCAATAAGCTAGGGTAGTATTCCAATTTGCGGTGGCTATTTGGTAAATTAAGCCGAACAGCGAGACAGTTTCTGATAACAAAAGTATACTGCCGTAGGAAAACACTTAAGTTCCGCCAATATCCAGGCAACTACGTTGATGTAACACATTTATTTTTAAAGGAAGCCAAAACCAAAAGAAGCCGTAGTTGATCTGGAAGAACATAAAGAGGAAACTGCCAGCCCTGATAAGTCAGATGGGCCGACCAGTACAAAACCCTTCTGTGTGTGCGTTATGTGGGCGGACTGGGAGCGTTGCATCGTGGTGACACTCTCCCGTGGGCTATTCTGGGCACTCCTCCCGTATCCGGTGCTGGGGCTCATTGTCCCGGAGCAGTTCCATCTGCCTGCATTACTGGTGCTGCTAAGTGTCATTGAACTGGGGCTTTGCTGTTTTGCGTGGAAGTCCATCTGGATTGCCCGGGGGGAAATGAACAAGGATTGTTGCGAACACGCTCGTTGTGTGAAAGCGCCACCCGAAGAGGATGATGCACCGCTGCTGACAGCTGACACCGTGATGTTGGCTCTTTAAACGTGACCTTCTAATAGATACATCCCCTGCGCCGTTTTAATCAGTTCTGTGTCATAAACTGTTTAAGAAGATTCCTATTTTTTTCCTGTTTAAATATCGCTGAACGCGTTGTCTTAATAGTGTATGCTTATGTGCGCGTACGCACCCGTGCGTTATTCTCATTTTACTGATTCTTGTCTGGATCTTAGTATTGTTCTCACTGTTTCATAAGTTAATCGAAACGCTTCATGGATTTTAATATTATACCACCAAAAATTTGTTTGATTATGTTGTCTGGCTTTCAACAAATGTTATTAAGTAATTACTTTTTACATGGTGTCATATAAGAATGTTACATTACCGCAAAAAAATTTGTTAGTGTCGTGAAAGGCCATCAGCCTCGGAGGTCGCTGTGATTGTATGATACTAGAACTGATGATAGTGGGCTGAAATCATGAGTTACCTATGTTAAGGCATCAGACACCGCCGCACCGGTATTGTGCGCCCAGGGCAACGTTAAAATAAATTTATTTCATTAAAACAGATTGCTTGAAAAATTGATTTTGTGTATCTGCTTTTATGAACTTGATCTATTAGACATAAGAAATCCTTTTTTTGGTTTCTTATACTAGGTACACAATTTTTTTCCTTGTAATTTAAAGCCGATCTTGCTGTGCTTTTTGCTAGAGTCCATCTTATAGTTTGTGCTTATTCCATATTTTTGGCAAATGAAATTTTTTTTAAATGCATTTAAATGCATTTTTTTAATGCATTATTTTAATTTCATCATTTCTACGAGGGTACTTAGTATTTCTACGAGGGTACTTATCGCAGTCACTTTTCAAAATTTCTGGGGAAATGTTTATGGAAGACTTCGATTATTTGAGCATTCGTCTTTGAAAACCATATTTTCGCGCGCTGCCTGGAATTTAATGATCAAACGGAACCATACATAAAGTTCAACATTCCATATTCCTAGCTGGTTGCACCAACTTACAAGAGCTCATCCGTTTCCAGATTCGCCGGGCTGCAGAGTAATAAGCTTTAAGAGTGCCCTTATAAAAAGGTGTGATTGACTTTCATACTTGACTGCGCTGTCTGCTTCTTTTTGCATTCTTCAGGAGCATCTGAATTTCTTGGAGCGATGGAAATGCGCATGGTTCAACTAGGTTCAACTGCTCGGTAATACCAGTAATGCAGAACAGTCGTTTCCAGTTGCTTTACCAAAACGAAGCAACGGATGGAAGTAAGGATGCAAATACACTCCATGATCAGCGTTGGCATCATCTGGAGCTGGCATTCGAATAGTCTCGATCCCCGAATGTACTTGACCATGTAACGCACAGTAACCATTAAGGCCACCCATATAACTTGCATAACCGACGATAATATTTGAACGCCTTGAAGAATGCCATTCACTGTTCCACAATGTCTGCGAAGCGTGGCGGTACACAAGGCAAAATTTCACGGAGCGATGGACCACTGTGAGGCACTGCACAGCCGTTTTGCATGCGCGAAAATAAGCACTCCGAGGATTTGAGCCGTAATGCCGCACCAGAGGAAGTTGACCGAAGGGGTCAGCATTAATCCGTGAAAAATCAATCGTAGCGAGGAGCGATGCGCGTCGGACTGGAACAAAAATTCATGTATTTACTAAACTTAGTTGAATGTAGTTGTACGATTTGTATTTGGATCTAAAAATTATTTAGTTACAAAAATTCGGCGTTAGAATTCAACGCCGACCATCGAAACTTCTGTGACCGACAAATTTCCAGCCGGCCTTTTTTGCTAGATTTTCCTTTGCTGCCGCCAAGAGGATGGCGTCATTGATTAAAACGACGATGCTGATTTTCAAATTCGTAACTCTTCTAAAATTGCCAGTAAAGTAATAAAGCTATTCGGAAACTGACCAATAATCTAAAATAATTTAATCTCTGGCCGGCAGGGAGACATTGTTGTCGGCAGTTAAAATTTGCACCGGTAATAATGTCTTCATTCCCAGACGCCTGTTTTGTAATGTAGAACAAAGTCTCGTGCTTTATCCAGTGGTGGTCGCAGCAATCGCAGCGTGGTGCGCAGGTTGCTGATGGCATGACGAGAAATGTTTATATAATTATTATTAAAATATAACGGTTGGCGTAATACACCAGATATTTTGGCAGCGGAAATATCCGCGGAGCGGTTTCTCGATAGCAAACGTACCATATTCCGCAAGAAATCATCGTCGTCGCTCAACACTGTAGTCGCGGTTATCATGCACACTCTTGCTGAAAATATGACGAGGTTGGCCACAGTGCAGGCGTTGATGAGCAGAGCACTTTTGTGGATCTTCTGGGTAAGGGTACGATCCTCGGAATCAACTGAGGCCATCGCGTACAAGATATTACGCCCGAATTTCTGTAGAATATGCGTTTCCAGGTTTCTCTGCACTTGAATCTGAACTGAAATTTATAGATGCCTTACGATAAAATAAAAGGGAAATGAAGAATACAGTATTGATCAGCATCTGTACGAAGTTTAAAACGCTTTGCAAATAAAAACTAATAAGTCTTACAGCAAATTCCGCTTTATCATAAGACGCACGTTGGTTTGGTAATAAAGCGATGGAAGTACAAACTTCCGTTGAATAGAGCAGGAACATTAATATGGGATACCACTTGATTACACATAAACAGGGTACTGAATGGGAAGACTTTTACTTTTGGTTATAGAAAGTAATAGGTAAGAGCACGTTATTTATTACTTATTAGCCACAGAATTTCAGAATTTTCATATATTTGTATGAAAATTAAACTGTAAATTTCAAGAGCTGAGGCAGCGATGTCAACGAAGTGCAGTCAAGTTGAATGCATGATAGTGTATAGTGCATATCAACGGTTGTGCCTTATCCAGAACGCAGATTATTCAAAACGATCGATAACCAGGGGTTTAGGTGAATAACCAGTGGAGCACACACATGGAATTTTGGACAATCGAACGAAAAGCTTTGCTTTAATAGTTTCCCCATACTTTATGTTCCTGCAAAAGGCGGTCCTGTTTGTATTGTGCCAATTTCCCGGCACTGAATATAGAGGAGTATGAATATTCTGCCAGTAATTAAGTACGCCAGTACCACGGAACTGATGATCGCTTGTCCATACGATACTCTTTTTCTGTAACGTTATTACCAGAACTTCATTTTGATTTGATGCTTTTTACGTTAGGCTTTACTTTATAATTTTGCATGGTGATTTTTTCAGCAAAAACGGTACAGCTGACGGAAGATACCCATTAAGCCTGCCACCAGCCACATTTTTTATTATTTATATACATACAAACATCGTCCGATTGCTGTTGTGCAATAGTTTCCCAAATGAAATTTAATAACTAATATAATTAATAAGTAAATCAGACACCGGTTCTCCCACAGAATATGTCAGTTCATTGAAATGGTATCCTTGCGGTCACGGGAACTTAAGCGCCTGTATTTTGCGTAATTTGGTTTAAGTTTAACTGAATCCTTTAAGTTACGCAGTAATTTTCTAAACATCGCTCAACAAGCGTTTCGGAATCTGCGGTCCCATGTTCAGTATGTTCGTAGCAGAGACACTGCTCACAATTGCACTTCAATGGCCTCTTAGTCTCTTACGTACAATCCTGCTCGTCATCTGAATACACCGTACTATGTTGACATTCTCAGGAATACAGCTCACTCGGGTGGTAAACCGGAAGCGCTATCAGGTTGACTTAGCCGCTTGCTTTTTTGTGATCGCTAATCATTCGCCTTGCCCTCTGCACACAAATGCACTACTAAGCAACTTCAGCCATATTTCTCCGGCTGCTGTTTGATTATCGTTCATGGGTGGAGAAAATTCTGCATGGCTGCGCAAACATTAGCTCGGGTTTGCTGCTTCCCATCTACCTATTCTGCCTACGATTGTTTGCAAATGTGCCGGAACTTCAAGTATTTTATACGTATGTACACGACTCATTTTGTCAAAGTCGTAATAAACATTACACTTTATAGCAGATGAATGCCAGCCGTCTTGACTGCAGCAAAATTGTTCAAGTCGACGATTAATCTTCGTGTTGGTTTGTTGCAGTAGGGAGAAAGGCGCGTCGTGGAATCAAGGTCAGTTGCAGCAACGTAGTGAAGGCGAATAGTTACCCTAAATCTGCCGCCGTTTATTTTTCGAACCGTTTAATCAGCGTCTGATTCTGAAACGGGCGTATATTTGGTGTTACATTTTTAATTCGGAATGTGAGTTTCATACATTTACTCACATCCTAGAAACATTATACGTTCTCAATAGCCATTAATTTCTGTGGTGTTGGTGTTACAGAAGCAGTTAAAGAAAGATGGATTGGACAAAATGTATTCCGTTCTGTGCGACCGTACTGACTATGCAGTTATTGTTGATCATCAGCAGCACAGCGTCGGCTCCTTTGGTTGTTAGCGCCAAGCACTCCTCCGGGTCCTCACCAACTGACGCTGGCGCTATGGGTAGCTTGATCATGGAGGACTGCTTTAAGCCGTTCTGGGACTGCATCGCGCGTGGCACTTTGATGAATCAAAGTAGCATGTCCAGTAACACCACAAGCATGATAAACGAAGTTGTGGAAAAATTCAAGAGCTCCGTGGCTTGCTCCACTCCGTATCTGGAGTGCATGACGCGTGTAGTCAATCCCGATGACAACGCACCTTCTGGAAATGGTGGCCGCACCACCGCCGGCACTATGACGGAGGGGCATTCAGAGAACTGACCCCAATCGAACAGTTTCAAAATCCACAGGCTTTGGTTATATTTAGGTTTATTCTGTAGCTTCCGAAATTACCCGTAAAAGTTTGGCTTTTCTGTATTTGTAGCTAATTAATCGGGTGTTCTTATGAAAAGCTCGATTAAATTATTAACCAAGGATATGAAAAGCGCTGGTGATGTAACTGTTTTAAGCAGCTCATGGCTGCCATATATGGTAATGATCACAATAATTAAATGTCGCGGCAGCGTGTAAAACAATTTGACAATTTTAAATGTCACACTAAAATTGTCGATCAAATGTTATTACAGCGATTCTCGTTCGCTTGTCACTGCACAACATTCCGGCATTTTACGTGTACCAAAACCAAACAGTTAGATGATATTCCATTCTGCTTTGAGTCATATTACTGCTTTTAAACAAACAAAATCTTGCAGAGTTATTGACATGTAAAATCACTTGACAATTGACATCAAACGTACAGCACCATCGCCCATATACTGTAATAGACATTAGTTACCCAATGGCTCGCTCGCAAGTTACCGTTGTGATTTACTCGTCTATCTGATTTCTTTGTGCTGTTAAAAAATGGACGAACCACCTCAAATGCTATTTGGACGTCGGTCGATATTGTGAGCTGCAGCGCGATCAGAACGGAAAGAAAGAAACAGTGTGGTGGACTCAAGTGAGCCACGTAATGGGACTCCATATTTTCGCAATCAACATAATTCCCGCGTTACCGACTAGCCAGGAAATACGAGTTTACGGAAATACGGAAATATTTCTGCCTTAAATAAACCCGTAATTATTATGCTGTGCAGTGTGAGTTTGCTCTAGGAGGAATGTCTGTCATATCTGTCGGCTGTTATCAGCCGACCCATCCAATTCCTACCCAGAGGAGAGCAGTTTTTCTCCAAAAAATATTCAGTTTTTTAAATGTTTTATTTTTATATTTTTTTCTTCAAAATCCAGGGGCCGTAATGAAATATGTATACTTCGGTTTGACCATTATTTCGAACGGTTGCACTGCACGAATCAATATTTCTGACACTCGGCCAAATCCACAGCCACTCTAGCGGGCGACCACTTGAACAGGCTAAAGGCTACCTGAAATGCGGCTAGAGTCACGTAGGCTGCAGCATGTAGCATGCGGTGTAGCATGTAAGCTGATTGAAGCGCTGATACCAACACGGGTAAATGTGTGTGTGGGGTGTTAGAAATATTGATTCGTACAGTGCAACCGTTCGAAATAATGGTCAAAGCGAAGTATGCTAAAATAACGGCGTTTTTCTGTTCATTGCACGTTGCAACACAGCTCATAATATTTCGCAATGACTCTGGTAATAGGATTAGTTGACATACTCCAAAAATACTGTACTTGTATATTCACTAAAATCATTCGGCTGGAAAATGCAGAGTCAATGGAAAACCCAGCATGCAGGTACTGTAACTAAAAAAAGCACAATAAATTTCGCATTTAATGACATAATTATTGAGCGCGGTAAATCAGACGACGTCACTTTGGCGGGGCTTCGATTCACAGCGGGATGTTGTACACCGGTCGCCAGGGCTGCGCGTTTAAAAGACTACTGCGAATTCGAGTTTCCAAAACACAATCTTATCTGCTTATCTGCGATTGGGCGGCTGCATTTTGAAAAGAGAGACGATTTCCTTGCGACAATTCCGGCTTAGAAAGAAGAACGTTGCCTAAGCAAAACAAGAATCGGTTAAGCAAGTGCAGTATGAAAAGAGTACTTTACAATTTGCATTAATTTGTAGTGAAAGCAAAATAATTTTTGAAAATGCTTGAAATAATTACAGATGTTAACTCCTCACGATCTTTGCGTAGGTGTTAAAAAAATAACTCCCTGGGACTATTATTGCAACTGAATGCGTTTTTTTCACGTGAGAAGCGTGGCCCCACCGTCAGAAAGACAGCAATGTTGTCAACATTAGAATGTAGGTCTACCATCTCATGCACATGAGATGGTGGACCTACATTCTAATGTTATACTTGTACTTCTCCCGTTGTACTTGTACTTGTACAATTGCTTTGGTACCAACAGATCACCTATTCTTTACAGGTCAGCTAGCAGACCATTAATCAGTCTGAATTTCTGGAGAATCAGTTTAGTTTCAAAAGTAAAGGTTCACTTTTGGGTTGCAACACTTTTCATCTTTTGGGTGGGTCTCAGATTGGAAGCAGATCTACTCGCAGTTACGATGCCGCAACTCTACCTCGCGGGGTTGCTTCGCGTACTCGTACCATATCTGCAGGCGTTTGTACGTTTAAAAAAGTGCGAGAAAAATTTCAGTAACTTGAAATTGGAAATACTAATCCGAGAAATCTAAGTAAAGGTGGAAATAATCAAAAAGCCCAAAGAAGAAAAGTGCAATCTTTCACGTGCTGCATGATTTCGAAGAAGATCTGTCTTCTGCACGCTCCTCCACGGGCTGAGCTACCGCCTGCGCAGTGCGCACCCTTTACAATGCGACAAACAAATGGAAATATTCAGAAAACAATTCTTGCACCACATGCGCCACTATTCTTGCAAGTAACGGCGCATCAACGCGCAATTCCGTCGGTCGGCATTTTGTTGCATAACAAAAAGACCTTATCTGTCGCGCGGCTGACGCTACCATTTAGCCCAGAATCACTGAGAGCAGATGGTAGACTTAGTTTTTTAGCGAATTATTAGGTTAGCAACACTCTCCAACCACTTACCGGTGTTGCCATCTGACCGGCATGAAATACTAAGCGGAACCAGAGCGGCAGCAAAGGATCCGCGCTGGCACTCACACCACGTACGGTCTTCAGCACCGGGAAGATAAGGAAGGCCGCGGTGTGCACCGTGGCGTTGATGAACAGAATTTTGGCCAACCGGATTCGGTGTCTCCCGAAATTTCTCTCCTGTACGATTACAACGGCATCCGTCACCACATGTTTCTTTATCCGCTGTTTCAGCAGCAGGAAGGCAATTACCAAATACAGTACTCCAGTGAGCCCTAGTGGGACGTACGTCCCAAATATCTGTTTCAGCGTAAACTGTACACTGGGCCTTGTATTACACTTTGGCCCTGACGCGAGGTCCATTGGCATAACCAGATCCGGTTGGATGTACATGTAGATATGGCATAAAATCGCAATCAACCAGATTATCACGATCTGGGTGAGTTGGAACTGCTTGGATGTCCAGCGCTTGTACTGTTGTAACGACGTTGTCCGGACGGCTAGGAAACGGTTCAAGGCCAATCCGAACAGGCCCCACATGGACACAACCATCACCACCAGAAAGAAAAAGGCCTGATGCAGACAAAACGCTCTGCTGGAGAGCACAGAGTGGCTGCCAGCTTCGTCTACGTAAAGGCCGATAGTGAGAGCCGGCAGATGGAAACCAATCTGCTGTATCTCCGCGATGGCCTGATTCAAGATGAGGTAGCGCGAGCCCTCGAAGAGAGACGGTTGCCGGATGAGGACCACGAGAAGAAGGCAAAAAGCACAAAACCGATGATACAAACGACTAAGCTCACAACAAGAAACGCCATAAGTTCCGAACGGGCAATAGCAAGCAGAGATTTTCGCTGCATGATCGAGCTGGTCACGTTCACAATCGTTACGTTGGTTACGTTTAGCATCATTTTTAAGATTTTCAGTTTTAACTGAAATAAATGAAATATGGCCTGAGAAAATGTCGAGTATTGTTCAGCAGTCCATCCGAGTTAACGGCTTATACCTTTTGGCTACTGGCAATCTGTGCCATCGATGATGCGCGATACTCGAGGAAGGAGGCGGGCACGTGCGGTGCAAGAGATTTATGCCTATTTGTGTTCCACCTGCTTCTTTGTTTCTTCCGAACATCCTACCTTTTGTCTCGGCATGCAGCTTTACTTTCTTCCTTTCTTATTTAATTGTTTTCTGCTACGAACTGAAAAAATTGTTGACGGTTTTAGTTCGTCGGATTTAGCGGCTTATATTTTCTGGATACCGGCAATATGGGATAGAAGTAGAAGTAGAAGAAACTGGTAGAAGTAGTGGTTTTGTTCGATACTGGCGAATCAAGGCGCCCACATAAAGGTGCAGTGTTATTCAGCATGCTCTGCTCCTTAGTGGGAGACGCTAAAGGTTTTTGCGGAGGCGAGGCGTGCAAGCCATGTATTGCTGGCAAAAGGTCTTGGTTAAGGCTGAAGCCCAGACAGCCGTTCGGAAATATCGGAGTCAAAAAGCACCGCCGGCGCCTTCGGTGATGCGCATGATCTCCGCGCACAGATGACGACGACAAGAAGGTAACCCTAACATCAGCTTGGCGTGCCCGTGAATTAGCCGACCACTCCACTGATGCGAGCGGTGAAACCTTCAGAGTGTGACATTTCGCAAGCGATATGGTTTGGCAGACGCCATATGAAATGGCATCTACCACATTATGTTATAACGGGACGAAAACAATCCGAGGTATCCGAGTGCGGAAATTGGAAATATAAAACCTGTTCATTAATACAGCAGTTTAAATGAGTACATTAATAACAACATCAACTGCCCAACTGTTATGCATAATAATTCCTGCCTGGCTGTCCTGGCACATACGCAGTATTTAATTGAATAAAAAACTATAACTTGAGTCAACACTTAACAATTTGCTAAACCGTACTCTTATTCTCCGGAACGGTCTTTTGGGCCCTTCAAAAATGTGTAACTTACCAGCACTTCGGTGTAAGGTTTCTTGAAAGAAGATTTCATCCCCTACAAGTTTCATCACCTTGATGTCAGCTAATTACTCAGCTTTGCAAAATAACAACAAAATCTAAGATGATTTTTTACCGCTTAAACATCAGTCGTTCATAACACAAACAACTAGCCTGATGTTTTAGCATAATACTATAAATTGAGGCATCACATAATTAATACGTTCCGCAACTTATTGTGAAGGTAGTCCAAAAAAAGTTTACAATATTGAAAGTGTTTTTGCTAACCAATCCGCGCTTTAATTTAAGGGAAGCGACCCGGTACGTGGTACCAAACTCGTGTACTTGCACAAAAACGTTCACTTTCATGCCCTTCCAAACATTTTTTTGCTAGCGTTGTTTTACAGCATTCTTTAACCAGATAATTTGTATACACTGTATACAGTGGCGCAAAAGAACCGCTTATGCGCACAACATCCGGTTTTTACTTCGGTATCGGACAGACAGGCAGATAGATACACAGACAAACAATTTTGCTGGAATTACAGAACCTTCCCCGCTCCGGTCGAATACATATGATTCAGTTATTTTTGTTATTACATATGTACTTCTATGGACCATGTGCTTTGTTTGTTAATATTAATTGTATGCACATAAATATACCAGTATGTGGAGAAGAGCAGCTTTTTTAAAAAATCCCTATCTCTTCTCCCAACATTTAGTGGTTCACCACTAATGTAGGGCTAACTACTTTTCTACCACGACTAAATGAGTCTTTATTATTATTATTGGTCTATCGCGTATTAATTTTGTATTTGTACAAGCCTACAACGATAGCGCTTGTACGAGCTCTTGAGAGTACCATGTCCAGTGTACTTGTACATAAGGTTGCACATACGGTACAAAATAAAGTTTAACGTTGGTTGAAACAGTTTTAATTATATCGTATAATTAGCACACAGTACCATACCGCTCATACCGCGTAAAATCATTTATAATTAAGTGCAGACGCGATAGATGTTTTCAGGTATACATTCGTATATGTATATTCAAAAAGGTCAAAAATGTATCTGTGTGTCCATAATATATTATCTTAACTTTCTATCTTTAAGTACGCGACTGTATAATAACGCAATAATAGCGTTTGCCGGTCTAATAACCAATAATGATAATAGCATCGTCATAATAAGTTCAATATCTTGCAAATAATTTAATAAATTAATAATTAATTTATTAAATTTAATGTCTTGCACAATTCTGTTTTGCCGTCTTACAGCAGTGGACAATAAAAACTGCTCTACAGAGTAGTAGGCGACTGTATCTGTATAGTCGTTGCCTGTCTGTACGTAACGATTTTCACCTGACGTCGCATAGAAGGGATTGCAATGTGTACCTATCCTGCCTTCAGTTGCGGCGATATCGCATGTATACTGTAATTACGCCTAATTACACGTTGGACTTCCTGGATGCTGAACTTCCTGGATGAAATCGTAAAACATTTCAAGACTGCAGACAGCAGGGAGCACCGGACAGCTGTATTTATTGCCGCGCTACGTAACTGGAAATGCAACAGTCGAAAAGTCACAAGGTATCAGAAAATAATGTTTTTGAATGCCTTCTAAAATTTTATCCTGTATGTATCGCTGTATTTCTTATTTAATTTTGTTAGCTAATGGTGATTCTTCCGGAATTTTTCAATTGCATGAGAGTATCAGTGCAGTATTTTTCTTCGATGTGTAATCGCGTATTGATGGAGGATTAATACTATAATTCTGGTTTTACCGTTATCAGTTGCAACTGAAAATGCAAGAGGAGTCTGCCGATGCAAAAGCTCTGCCTAACACAGATAAAAGCAACGCCAAGGTTCACCTGTTCACGACTGAGAGTTTACAGTATGATCGCTACTTTGCCCGGAGGATCCGCAAATGTGCATTGATCATTAACGGCTTCGCTGTCGCCAGCCTAATTTTGGTTCCAGCAAGAGTTACCCTCATCATCGCGACTTGTGTCTGGAGCGGCGAAAGTGATTTATGGCGGGAAAAGTGGGTTTCTTCGGCGGCTGGTATCGAAAATTGACGTTAGCTTTTGTTGATATCGTGAATTCCAATTGTCGATGAAATTGTCACTCCTATTACGTTTATTACAACAGAAGTATTTAGATAAATGCATAAATCAATTTTTATTCCAGTCCGATCTACATCGCTTCATGCTGCGCATGGCATACCTGGGCGGCGTTCTACTCCCATCCATTAGCTTTCTCCTGTGCAGCATGACGGCGGAAACCAAAGCGCTGCAACTTCTCGATCGTGTACGCTGTCTGAGCGGTGATTCACCGTGGCCTGCAGATCCACAGCAATTGACCTCGTGGACCACAGCACTATGCAGACCTTGTGAAATTTTGGATGTCATTTTTCAAGGAGGCCAAATAATATCGTCATATGTTCAAATCGTTGCAATGTGCGTGGCAGTACAGTTGTACTACGGTCCAGAGCACAGCAACGGAAAGAACGCGTCGGATCCTCGAGTCATAAATATTATTCCGATACTGTACCTGGAGCTCGTTTACATCTTGGCCTCGTACGGCTTCTCCGGTCTAGTTTATCACTTACAAGATACGGTCCTGCGCTATTGGTATTTCCGGACAGCAGGAAAGAGCATGCCGTGCTCATTCCCGTCTTTTGAAGAAATTGAGGACCTTTTGGACGACGCCGAAAGCAAACAGACAGCGTAATCACGCAATAGCGTGCTGCGTCTTTTTTATTATAGGCTTAGAACACTGTATATTGTTGTGCTTAGCGGACTACGCCATCGAAAACTTATTTTAACCTCGATGCATGCGCCATTCACGGACTGAATTTCTCGCCAGTGTGCCCATATTTTGCAGAATTCGGTTATTTCTCAACGTTAAAATTTTTGGTAATTTTAATCAATTTTTTTATAGTAATCTGAAGCGCTTGCGCTTTATTATCAGAGTTATTTAAATACTACTCCGAGGCTACGATACAACGTACCCAGGAAGATATAAGATATGCATTATTTTAAGACCTCTGACGCAAATAAGTAAGCGTTTCTCAGTGCGAACTCAGTGCTAGCGAATTATGCGCATTGTTTCTCGATTTAGATATTTTTATACTACTTATGTTTTTGAGACGAGGGTCGACCGGACCGACTGCTATTCGCTAATCCTATATTGTGCTCTATATCGCTTGATTTTAATTTTTATTACTGTAGTAAATGCTAACTACCGTACATACTGTATTTTTCGATGAGAATAATCGCACTATTGCTTTTCAACCCTTATCGAAATTGCCGCAAGCAACGGGACCGGAAAACAATGGTGGTATTCGAAACTGAATACGCTGAATATCTGGCCATGAAACCGTATTTTCGCTTCCTACCTTCCATTTCAGACCGGCTATGGCTTGTATGCCTTGATTTTACATGTCTCTAATTGCCTCATGCATCCGTAATTTGTATAACTTCGAAATTGCATTGTCATTTCAGTTGCTCTTCCATCATGCCATAATTTTTTATTAATTGTGGTTGCTGACTATATTATCCGCTGTTGTACAGAAAAAGGGGTACCGCTCCGTTGCCGGAGACATCACACTCCTTATAATTATCGTTACATTTCTATTTTTTATGGTTATTCGGGTGGACGCCTTTGTTTTGCTCCGAAGCACTAAGAGATAAAGTGCCAAAATCCAAATGACACACCTTCTGTCCCGCCATCTTTCCCCCGATTTATAAAAAACGCTAATACGTGCTTAAATTTTCCAGTTCATTTTTAAATTTCCCAAAGCCGATCAATTTTTTGATATGCTGGAAATGAGCAGTGCTTGTTGTTTCCTACTGTACGAAAATATCAGTAGTGCAAAACGTTACCAGTGAAACCTCTGAAAAACGTACAACTCCGTACAGAAAATTTCGTACGTAATTCGGGGGTGTACGGAATTCAAATTAGCTACCCCCAGCACCCCTGAGGGTGAATTCCAACCTAGGGGCACTGCCCCACACTGCTGTGTACACACTGCGCAATGCTCGAAACCCTAAAAGCACACGTACAGAGGGTGATTTCGCAATATGCTTCCACTTCATTCATAAAATTATTATAATTCTCGCCGCGCAGATTTTGTTTTAATAAATCCTCTATCTAAAAGCCCTTCTTCTCTACGACCAACAACACAAGCTTACGCCAGGAACAAAGTATTTTACGGCACAGGGCAATTAGACCAAGAGCGGCGCGGGACTGTTAACAAACCGTAAATCGACGTTGCATGCTTCTCATACAAAATTCTTTTAAAAACCCCAGTCGTTCCAAAATCCATGGGCGCCAGGTCCGGGGAGTTGCTCGACTATGCACCCTTTGGAATGTATCGGATTTCGCTAAAAGCTAGTCACTGGCAGGTTTTATTGGTAGCATGAGCGGGAGCGGAGTCCTGGTGCAGTATCACCTTCTTTTCTTCGCCTGGATAGAGGCGGGGGAAGTTTTCTCGCGCTAATAGCTTCATTACGTTTTGAATGTAGAAATCGGCGGTTACTTTAGCAGCAGTAGGAATGAACCGGGTTGCTGTTGGGCCGCGATACGAAATTCCGGCGACAAACATAACACCCTGTGATTTTTTAACGTTACAAAATTTCGTCAAATTTTCGGGATTTTTGGATCCCTTAAGCTCGTAACAGATTTTTCTTCTCTCGCCCGTATAATCAAGATATACCTTTGCTGCGCCAATTGAGATGATGTAAAATGAATTTCGTTGGTTCAAAAATTTGGCAAATTGGGAACCACGGGAAGCACTATGTTGTGCCTGCTTATTTGACAGAGCATATTTCTGCCTTTTTTACGCACTTTCGCTTCGAAATCCCCGTGAATAATTTTTGGTATCGTGTATTGGGATGTCCCAAATTTCCTTTCCAACTGTCGTTGAGACTCTGGATTCAGTGCCGAGATAGCCCGCATGACCTTGGCGTAGAGATGGCAACGGCTTAGCCGAGGCCGGCTAAGCCGCGGCTTAGCCGGCTATTGGCCAGCCGGCTGACGGTTTTTTCAAGCCGTAGCCGACGTCAGGCCGGCTGCTTAAGCCGGCTGAGACTTCAGCCAGCCGCAGCTTAGCCGGCGGCCGACTCGGCTGAAGCGGCTTGAACGGCGGCCTCGTTGTGCAATTTTTGGCGGTAAAGATGGCGCCACCGAGTCACTTTGAGTCACATTTTCTTCGGTTTGCGCCTAATTTCTGTCGCTTTCGCTCGTGATATTGTTAAACTCGGCCGTCATGATGCCATTTCAGTAGCAATGACGCCATTAACTGTAAAAAATTATGGAATTTTATCTCGTTCAGACTCGGAATTCTGAATAACCGCTGTTTTTCGGCTTCGAAAGTTTTGAAAAACCGTGCTTTCACAACATAAACGGAACAGCTTGTAATTTTTGGTGATTTAACTGCACTTTGCAACGTTATTTTCAAAATTTTGCGAAATTTTTCTAAAGCGAGAAAATAAACGGCTTAGCCGGCCGCCAGCCGGCTAAGCCGGCTGGAAAATTTGGTCAGCCGCTCTAGCCGGCTGAGACTTCCAGCCGCGTTGAGTTAGCCGGCTAAGGGCTTCAGCCGGCCGTCAGCCGAAAGGTCAGCCGTTTAGCCGGCCGTTGCCATCTCTACCTTGGCTTGGCGATAAGGGAGTTGGTGCGCACTTTGGGTAGGGACTGATTTCGAAGGCGCTTTACAGGCGAACTATTCCCTTCACTCTCGGGCCCATATTGTTCGAAAACCTTGTTCATCGTAGTATGAGAAATAACGATTCTTTTGCTCATCAGGCGCTCGGCGATTTTTTTGTTGTTTTTACAAATTGTTTATAGCGCCAGCACACGGCACCTTGGTCTCAAATTAACTTTTTGTTCCATGTTTACCGCTCGAAGTCAAGAAATCAATCTGATCAGTTAGGCACACTTCATTCTACAAGGTCACATAGCAAACAGATAAAAAGGACAGAAAGGGAAATTATCGGGAATTTCTTCCCTTGCTGGAAGCATATTGCGAAATCACCCTCTGTACTTCATTGGTTTACAAACAAAACTGCGTCAATTTGTGCGCATGTACATAGACGTGAACAATCCTCTCGCACACTTTCAACCAAAAAGATTATTAAAACCTAACACAGGATACAAAAATCTAGGTAGTGGATTGCGAGTAAGTTCTCTTTGTTCAAAATCTGCAGTTCCGAAACAATGGTGTACGCATTCACGAGGTGACTGGGTACAGTTAAATGCCTACGCGGTACAGAGAATAAGTGTACGCGTACGCAACGCTGAGGTGTACGTCACGTAGAGGTTCCCCCTGTATTTTAGTCTACGGCGTAATTCGGCACAGCATTTCTCGTACATAATAGAGGGGTGTACGTTTCTTCGCGGTGTACGTACGATGAGTTTTCACTGTATCTTTCAAAGTATCCTGATTTGATTGGGGCAGGGAATTGCGAGTCGCACGGTTATTCTTGCCCGGAATAGCACTGTAACACTCTGATGGAAAGCTTGGAGTATGTACCTACGTAGTAAAATCACCGAAGTGGCTATGCGCAGGAGTTTCGTACTGCGGTGCTGTACTGCGCATCGTAGCTTACCATCATACGTGGCAACCATTATAAAGTGCGCTGTACTTTACTTGCATGCCAATGGTTGCGATGTGGAAGTAATACGCTGGATGCCAGCATTGCTTGATGGTATAGTTTTTTTTTTACCTTCCCTGAAATTTTTTTGGCCCCTGGGGGCCGGGGGGTTCACCATCGCTGTCTGATGTAATATTATCATGCACAAAATGATTGGATTTTTTATTATAATATAATAATATGTGCATTCGGTTCGGTGTTTATTAGAAGTTACAATGCGCATTCATGCACGCCATGTGATTACTGTATTGTAGCTGCTAGAAACCTTAGCTACTACATGCTTTTTTCTACATGCTTCCCACTGTCACAGTGTCGAATTTAGATAGGGTGGCACGGAAACACGCGGCCCCTCCGGAATTTTTGAAGAAGTGCGTACTTTTAAAAAATAAAGAAGGGGAGTCCGGGAGTGCTGCTATTCTGCTAAAAACCGTAGCCGGTTTGAGCAAAATACTGAAAGAATAACCTTTTTTTGGCTAAATTCCTACTCTAGCGATTTTTGGAATAAAACCGTTTGTTGGCTTCCCGCTCCGCGCGAATGAAACTCTGGAGATCCTTATTATATTTTATTTACTCTGCTTAATATCTTCGTTCGAAATATAAGAGTTCACCGTATTTCCCATAGTACAATGTAGGACTAAATGGTCGCATAGCCCCATACCCAGCATTCTGTACGCAAGCAGTGCCGTGCACTTGTACGAAAACGGATATTTTGAACTCAGTCGTACAGTGCACTGCGCTGCATTCGTACTGAATGTGGAGATGTTGGGTATGCGACCATTTTGTCCTAAGCTGTACGCACAGATGTTACAGAATGCAGAGTACAACCATGTACTCATTCATTTAAATACCCGAATTGGCTATGCGCACGCCCACTACGAGTTACCCTTTTAAGGTGTAAACCCATAATGGTACTTGCGTCCCCGTAGTTACTGTAGCCTCTTTAACATTTTTTCGTAAGCCTAAAGTTAACTTAGAAGTTTTTAAAACTTATAATGGTTGCATGTCATTATTAATCATCCTTCCTTAAATTCGCGGCATTCTCAAAAACTGGCAGAAAAGCAGGAACACTACGGGTAATTCTCCGTAAGTGTCTTATCAACTGTTATGCAAATGAATAACCCATGGAATTTTATTTATCAAAATTTAATTACGATTTAATTTACCATTTCTTTCGAGACGCAACTACTTCTTAATTATATGCAGTTTCCAACAAATTTATAAATTTGCGTTTCGAGTAAAACGTAGCCCCTGCCACAGACAATTGCTTATTTCACTATGTACTGCATCATGTGCGGACCTATAGAAGTACCGAATAACTGGTGAAAATTTCGCTCAAGTCTCGCTCCGCTCTGCCATTGCACGACAGCGTGCATTTCCTAGTACTCTATAATATCTGGATTTTGGAAGTATCCGGTATTTTTTAAGCTCCCTGTATTTCGAGTGTCTGTTCACAGAAAAAACTTATTTACGGCAGTTGTCATGGAAATACTTACATCCACCTACTACCGAAGTCACTACGTGCACTGCTATGCAACTTAGTGAGTTGGTTACTCCGAGTACCAACTCATGCTGCGTGTTCTGCTTCGACGGCGCTTTGGCATTTGTAATCCAGGCGGAATTTCGCGACGGCTACCTTTTGTATGGTCAAATGACCGGCAAAATTCTCAGCCAGCTGAGTTTTCGGATTGCCAAAAAGGCAGACACGGAATACATAAAAATTAACTGGTTGCTGCAAATCTACACACCAATCGAAAGTCAAGTAGCCGCGCGCAGGTGGGGCTGCTCATGCAGCTAAGCGTTCGGTGTGCTTGTATCGTACAGTCTGTAGTAGCGAAAGTGTTCGGTGGGGCCCGCATACCGGTACATACGAGTATATGGGGACTGAGGAGTATACCGCTGTTAAGGAAGTATACCGCTGTTGGCTGGCAGTCTGGCACCAAAATTAAATTACATATTATTATTACTCGTATTATTGTAAATTATGTTATTAAATTTCATATTTTTTTAATGGTTTTAATCGTTTTTAATTTTTTTAATGGTTTTTTTAATGGTTTTTAATCTTCTACATGCATGAATGAACCTCCATCTCTCGAAGTGACGTGGTCGATGTCGGCTTCAGCTTTTCATTATAACTATTGATAGCGGATATGCTCAGAACGTTCTCGCATTCCAGCTGTTTACATTAATAACAATATTTTTTGAATTTTTGTTACCTGTAACCCCAAACGAATTTTGCGCGCCCGAGCAATTTCCACGTGAATGTGCACAAATCAATTGACTACGCAAAAGGGTGTTTGGTGGTGCGTAGAAGCAGAAGCTCTCGTTTAAATACTGTACCTGCACTACAGTTATTACCCTGAACGCAGATGTGGCACGGAATAGATCCAATCTTTAAATCGAAGTGGCTATGCGCAGGAGTTTCGTACTGCAGTGCTGTTCTGCGCATCGTACGTTACATAGCAACCATAATAAAGCGCAGTCGTACCGTACTTGCATGACAATGGGTGCGATGAGGTAAGTAAGCACGCTGGATGACAGCATTACTTGACTGTATAATTGTGGTATAGTTTTTTTTTACCTTCCCTGAAATTTGTTTGGCCCCTGGGGGCCGGGGGGTCATCCCATCGCTGTCTGATGTAATATCAGGATGCCCAAAAAATGATTAGATTTTTTACTACATAGTAATATGTGCATCGCACTGCATGCGTTTTGATATGTTTTACAAGTTTACAATTCACATTAATTAATGCAAGCCATGCGATTACTGTACTGTAACTACTACATAGAAACATTACTTACTAGGTGTACGCTCTCTCTGTCGCGCAAAGCAGGCCTCGCATGGGTTGGCACTTTAGAAGTTTATCGTTTAACTGTAAACTAATTATGAGCTTTTTTACTTTAAACTAAGGACGCTTTCTGTGAATATTAATTTGCAACTAAATTACAACAAATACTCCGAGTAACAATTTCCACATCAATCATAACGAACATGGGTATCATGCATCTTTGCTTAATACGCCAATATGTAACTGAAAATCTTACATCCAGAAACAGCAGCGCAAAAATAATTAAAAAGATGTAACCTTTATACTTTTCTTGTTCTCAGCAATTTCACACACACACACACACACACACTAGCTGTCAGCAAGAGGCGCTATTAAATGTTTGTCCGTGGTTAAACAGCACCTGGGTGGAATCTGTTATTGAAGTACCTATGTGATCTACAGATGCATAGCGGCTAGTTATAGCGCAACCGGTGTTTAATGCAGTTGTACCGGTAGTTACTAGAAAAGATTAACTCTAAATTGCGGACAGAAGTCCGGGATTTGATTTATCTAACCCTGTCCAGTGTCCATGAGTCTACTTTTAAAGTTTTTTATGGCATTTGGTATCGTGACCGCGTTCAAAAGCTTGCAACAGCGAAATACGATAAATTGTAAAACTGGAAAACATAGTCTCGGAATGCTTTTCAGTTAGTTGCACGGTAAAACATGTACCGCTAGCTTTCCCGGTCCTGGTGCACTGACCACTAGTTGTGCATTTCTCTATCTTTACTGCATGCAATGCGTATCACTAACAGCCTGGTATAATTCTAAAATTAATATCGCAGCACAAATTAAGTTCTTTGTTTCGTGTTTCGCATACATATAATGGTGTTTGTTGCATTTGATTTCATGAGTTTTGTTATTCAGTTTAAAAATTAAAATTTTTATGAAAAAAGCTTGACTTGCTGCTCCGCGGGCTCCGCCCGCGCCGCAGCTCGGCGTCGCCTGCGGCTCCGCCTTTGGTGGGTGTTTTAATATAAGTAATACCATTGAATAGTTTTTTACCACGGTGCAATTTACAGCGTCAATGAAACAGATTAAATGCTAATTTGTCTTAGTTCGCGCGAGCGGCAGGAAGGGTATAGGGAATACGAGGTTTATCCTCGTATCCCGGATGACGAATGAATATGAGACAACACACGTGAATAAAATGGGAATTTTATTCATAAGTGAATGCAATACATTGCGGAGGAAAGGGCACAAAAGGGAAGAGAAAAATATGCCAGTCGAGACTGTGCATATTCACACACTAAAAGAACACAACACCACGCTGGCCACATATCCACCTGGCTGGCTCTGCACACCTGTGGTGACGTAGTACAGAGTTGTATCGTACAACTCGTACCGTCATCCCTGCATGCCACCGGAAAGGGACTCGAGCTCCTGCGAGACAATGCTGTTCGTCAGCATCCATATCCGTCCGTATCGTCTCTGGCCAGCGTATCAATAAAAATTAACACAAATTTCATGAAATAAAGAGATTTCATTCCGTACAAAATGAGCATCATTAGAATGAGCAAATTTATCAAGATCATTTCCATCACAATTATTTAGGAAATAATAAACTGTCAAATTCTTTGGTTAGATCAACATTTGAAAAAAAAATTAACACAAATTTATTAACACAAAATTCCAATTATTCCCATTTCAGCAGTGCCACTCGTCAGTTTAGCGCTTCGGGTCGTATCGTCCAATTTGGCGGTTGCGGCGTCGCTGCTGATTTTCGTAATCATCTTCATCATAATAATCGTGTTCGTCACGATCATCCCGATCCGCAGCGCGACTGCCTCGTCCCGAGTGGCTTTCGTAGCTTCTTTCCGGGAAAATTTCAAGCCTGGAGTATTCTGTTCCTGCACGACTTTGTCCAATTCCGATTTCTGATAAAAGGAATGGAAATTCAACACCATCCTTTTCAGGGCCGTCTCTGTTACATCGTCAGCATTCCGCAGATTCAAAGCTTTCTGCAACCGTTCCGCTTGAGTCGTAATAGTGCTGTATCCGAAGTGAATACCCATCATAGTTGGATGTTGTAAAATGCGCGGGTTCATGTGTTCGTCACATGAATCGTCCTTCTCCTTCGTAGGAGGTTGCAGTTTCGGGTCCAAGAAGACGTTCGGTACCGATGAGAACTTCTTCAAGATCGGTTTGTTGGCGATCTGCTCGTTATAGATGACGGGTTCTCGGGTTCGTCCCCATCCACGGAATGTAGCTGTGACATCCTGGATGACTGGCTCCGTTTCGGTGATGCGTTTCATCAGCGCCGGCATGTTCTCCACTCGTTTATCGAGTGATGGGTGTCGTGGGGCTGAAGGTTCCTGCGTAGATTTCGTGAACTGAGCCAGATTAACAACTGGCAGCGTACCTGCGTTCGGCTTTTCAGCTGGCTGTGATGGTGGGCGTTCGATATCCCTCCAGCGTTCCTCCTTCCGTCGAATGCGCATATGCGTTTCCACGATGACTCGTTCGCGGAAATTCTCGTTGTTGTGCGGACTCTCCCAGTACTCCGGGCGGATAAACTCCAGGTACGCGGCTACATTACCCAGAATGGCTTCGTAGAAGAGTTCTGCTACCTTCTGCGGTTCCGTCAATCCGGACAACAAATGACGTACGCATGGACGTTCGGCGTTCTTCTGACATCGCTCACAGTTTTCGTGGAACTTTTCAATTTTATACTCCATTTTACCGGTACGTGAAAAAAAATTCAAAAATATTCACTGTCTGCCGGCTATGCAGATGAAGGACTGGTTTGCATGCGGTTTTTGCCGTTCAGCTAGCACGTGCGTCTCATCTCGTTCACTCATGAAATTCGGAGGCGTGGTAGACAACTGCAGGCTGTTCGTCAGCCAATCATAGCGTTTTCTTCGTATAATTCTTTCAAGTGGGCGTAATAGACAGATCAGACTGTTCGTCAGCCAATCGTAGCGTTTTCTTTGTCTACTTCCTTCCAACTGTCTTATATCGGCCATCGTCTTCTTCATAATCCAGTTCATCTGCTACTGTATTTTCGATTTGATTTTCAGCGTTATTTGGCAATCCATTGATGATATATATTCGTAAATAATTAAAAATCTCTCGGATTGTTGATCCATTAGGGTGACGAATGTCTCTGATGGCGTGATTAACAGCCTCCGTCCAAAAGAAGGGATTTTCAAAGTCTGCATTTATTCGATTCGTAATGCTGCACGGTTGCTGATAAACTGCTTCCCAGCTGCCGTAGTATCGTTCTACGAGCCGTGCATTTGTGGCATGCATTTCCAGTTCTTCTTGAATTCTTTCTCGCGTAATTCCAGTCATACCCGGCTGTGCACGTATTGCCTCCCAAATTCTAATGACTGTAGGTCGGCTTTGCGTATTTTCGACGATTCGTATCGCCTGCGTAATATTATCCATAGAGATAAATACCGGTGCATCCACTGAAAGTGCTGCACTACGTGAACTTGCGGGAGACAAGGGAGCGTGCGGGTTTGTTCGACGGTTTGCTTTCCTCGCGACTGGTGGTCTGGATGTTCCGGAAGTGGTTCCGGTGCTGTCTGTGTCAGCCGGGCCGAGCGTTGCGTACGCTGGCTAATTCTTTCACTTCGTCGCGGTTCAGACTGTGGTTCATCCAATAAAACTACAGATGTATTCCCTTCGCCAGATGATGTCGTATCGTAACGGCGTTTTGGTTCCATCACTGCGTTAGAATATCGCTTATGCGTCGTAGGTGCTGGGCGTACATCTGGACCGTATGGTGATTTTGGAATTTTATTCGCCGGTGTTCCAGTCAGGCCAGACAATCGTTGTCTGCGTGATGCCATTAAAGCATAACGTGGCTCTGGATCATTTCTCTGGCGTAAAACTTCCGTCAAATGTTGTTCAACCAGGGCATCCACTGCTCGACGAACATTATGCTGGTGTTGAATCCAGTCTACTGCAGGTACTGGAAAACGGCGTTTAAATGTCGTAAAATTTCGTCGTAGGTGGATCCCTTTGGATTTCGAATTTCTTTAACGCCTTTATAATTGCCTCTTCAATTCTGTGCGGTGTGTCCATCGTGTAGTCTTCGTGACCACGTTGCAGTGACTCTGGATTCACATAAGCTGCATCAGTCTGCCAGTCGTTATATGTTTCCAAAATCGTTCCACGCTGCACTCCTTGTTCCAGTGCGTACTTGAATAATTTCATATCCGCTTTACGATTATGAATATCTTTTTCCCATTGGCGATACTGCTCTTTCAAATAAGCCAGAGAAGGCTTACGCTTTCGTTTCTTGACTGTTTCAATGCACTCCTTAATGGCAACAATCGCCTGGCTAATTTGTGGAATGTCGTACTGCCGTTCGTCGGCATGTCGGCTGCGGGATTCAGATCGTGCTGGTGTCGATGCGCGTGAAACAGGGACTGAAGACAGTTCCGAAGGAATTTCTGACTGTCGAGACTGCATCACTTCATCCAATTTCTGAATTTTAGTCTGCGTAGACTTTTCCTCTGTCACTTTTCGACGGCGATTCATTCCTTTCGTAGGAATACGGAGTGTAATTGATTCGTTCATTGGATCGTCTGATTGTTCGATAAACGCTTCTATCTGTCCTGGCTGTCGCATCTGGGCGTTTAATTCCGCGCGTAATTCTTCCATGATTTGCCGGCGATACTGTTCGTCAGTATTAAGTGGGCCGGTAATTCGTATACGGTCTCGTGGATTCTCTGCGCGTAAATCAGCCATAATCTGGACAGTTTCTCCACTTGATTGACGTGACACTGACGCTGGACGCGTAGCCATAGATGTAGAAGTAGCCGTAGTTGTTGTGGTCGTATTCGTTGCAGATGTGACGGCAATCGTATAAATCGGCCTTGGTACGCTTCGTTGCGAAGTAATCCACTGTCGTTGCGTTCGTTGCGCGTGTGTCACTGGAGGTGTTTCCTGCAGCACAATAACTGGTGTTAAAGGAACTGTCACCGTGCCGCCTCCCTGCTGATATGGGTTTTGCTGGTGCGTCAGCGAGACATTCGGGAGTCGTATCGGCACTTGAATTTCCTGTGCTGCGTTTCGGGGATCGTAGATGTAAGGACCACGTGGTGGTAGATTAAAATATCCTCCACGATTCATTGGGGGTCGTCCCCGTCTTGATCCGCGTCCTCGTGATGGAATCGGGACAGGTCGCTGATCCTGATTCTGGTCTCGATCCATGTTATTCTGGACGACAAAAATAACATAAAATAATCCCAACTAGTCCGCGTAATTATTTCTCGGTAATTATCGATAGAAAATATTCAAAAAATTAACTCGTGCCGTTCTGCCCGTTTTATGTAATTTGGAATAATTAATCATTTTTCTAGGGCGTAAAATTCTGCGTTTCAGCTGATTTTCATGCTCATCCTCTAAATTCGTATTCAGAGGTGCTGTCAACATTTCGTTAGGGCTTTTCGTTTAGGCCCGTCGATAATTCAGCTGGTTTATCCGGCACGGTGTCGATGGCGTTCATCACTTCGTGTGATTTATCGCTACTATGCCCAGGCGTGGATTCCTGTATTTTATCCGTTGCCTGCGGTATGGGAATGCCTTGCTGTTGCGGTGTTATCGTAACACTTGGAGTTTCGTCTTCGACATTTTCCCACCCGTGTTCGTCACGAGTATCTGATTCCGCTGGTTTAATTGGCAACTTGATTCTTAATTTGGGAATTTTCCGCAGTTCGATGTCCGGTGATATGTATGGCTTAAATCGGTCAACTGCCACGTCCATTATTTTTCCGTCTTTTTGGCATTTTACTGTGACCGTGTTTCCGTATGGGAATTTTAAAATTTCGTATGGTCCCAGATACTGCTTTCGTAGCGTATCTACTTCGTCTTTCTTCTTTTGATTTTGCTTTATCCATACGAGATCACCGATATTGAACGTAGGCGTAGACTTTCGTCGGTTATATAATTCCGCTTTCTTTTGGAATTCTTCTTCAATAAATATTTCCGCTATTTCGTGTGCACGTGCGAGGTGATCTGCTGTCGCTTTTACGTAATCATCTACTGACTCGTAGTCGACGGGAAGATTCGTTTGCGTAACGATATCTTCTGGAATTACTTGTTCCCTGGCGTACAGCATTCGAAACGGAGACATCTTCGTCGTTTTATGCGGTACTCGGTTTCGTGCCGAGACTACAAATGGAAGAAACTGGTCCCAATTTCGTACATGTCCTCTCCGCACGTACATCGCGAGTGAATCTGCTATACTACGCATCTGCCGCTCAACAAACCGCGTCCTTCCGGGTGGTATGCGCATCCAAGGTGTCGTTCGATTTTTAAGATTTTCGTAATCCTTTCAAAGAGTTTACTCGTAAATTGTCTTCCTCTGTCCGTATCGACTATCCTTGGTGCTCCATATGGCAGTATCACTCGTTTCACGAAGAAATCAGCGACTGTTGAAGCTTTTATATTGGGCAGCGCGTCTGCTATCACGAACTTTGTTAGGTGATCGATGGCCACGGCGATGTATCGGTTTTTGTTCTTCCGCGTAATCGGCAACGGGCCTTTTAAGTCCATTTGAATTTTGAAGAATGGTTCACCGACTTTCACTTCTTGTAGTTTTCCTGGCGGTAATTTTCCAAGAATTTTCCGCATCTGGCATCTTTTGCAGCTGTCACAGTAATCGATGACGTCCTGCGTCATGCCGTTCCAGAAGTATCGTACTTCTATCGCCTTATACGTTTTCTTTCTTCCAAGATGTCCGCTTGAAGGGGAATCATGCATGGCACGTAAAATATCTCCTCTCATGTGACGTGGAACGATGAATCGACGGTATTTTTGTGCATCTCGTTCCGATATTTTATACAGTACTTTATGCCACATTTCGTATGTGTCATAATCTTTCGGCAACGGCTTCGTCGCATCGCGGTTTTCCAGCTTTAGAATTTTCTTTAAAATTACGGGATCCTTTTCCTGTTCTTTTCGTAAGAACATAAAATTGTCTTCTTCGGTATCCGCATCGTGATCAGCTGGGTCGTCCAGCGTAATCACATTTATTCGTGCTGTTGACCGCTCATAATCATTTAATTTCATCCCTTCGTCTTTATACGCGTCGAATGTTGGCAGTTCATCCAGATTCTCGTCTGGTGATGGTTGTCCGATGGGATTTCGGCTTAAATCATCCGCGTTATCGTTCGCTTTTCCAGGGCGATATGCAATTTTTATCTGGTATCGTCCCAGAGCAATTGCCCAGCGTGTAAGTCGCGGATTAATTCCATCCCGTTTCGACGTTGATCGTAAGAGATTTGCCAACGCTTGATGGTCCGTTTTGACCGTAAATTCACTGTAATCAACATAATGTCTAAATTTATTTACAGCGAATACGACCGCAAGACACTCCAGCTCCGTAGGTGCGTATTTCTTCTCAGCGTCTTTCAACACACGGCTTGCGTAAGCCACCGGTTTTCCATCCTGACTGAGTATCGCTCCAATTCCTACGTAGCTAGCGTCGCATTCTATAACCACGGGTTTTTCCGGATCAAATTTTACTAAAATTGGCGCGTTGGTGAGAAGATGTTTGAGTCGTTCAAACTCTTCGTCGTGCTTCTCGTTCCAATCGGCCTTGACGTCTTTTCCGCCTTTCAGTAAATCGTATAAATTACGCGTTTTATTCGCGTAATGGTGGATAAATTTCCGGTAATAATTCGCGAATCCGAGGAAAGAACGTAGCGACTTTTCGTCAGTCGGCTTTTTCCTTGCGTTAATCGCGTTAATCTTCTCCGGATCCACTTTAATTCCTTCCCTCGATACGATATGACCGAGGAAATGAAGTTCCTCCTTGGCGATATGGCATTTCGATGGCTTTAGCGTAAAGCCAGATTTACGTAAACATTCAAATAGTGCTCGTAGTTTCATTATGCCATCCATCAAGTCTTTGCAGGCGCATATTAGATCGTCTAAAAATGCGAAAATTCCTTCTAATCCCATCGCCTTTAATGGTTGTATCGTAGTATCCATTGCAGCTTGGAAGGTCGCAGGACCATTACAGACGCCGAAAGGCATTCTCGTAAATTCGTAAAGTCCATCCTGCGTTATGAAAGCTGTCTTTTGTATCGATTCTTCGTCCATAGGAATTTGCCAAAATCCTTGGTGACAGTCAAAGGTGAAGAAAAGAGCGTTGCCGGCCACGGCTCCCAGTAATTCATCTGGATTTGGAAGGGATAGTTGTTTTTGCGCGTGACATTATTAAGGCGAATATAATTGACACAGAATCTCGTATTCTGCCAACCGGCTAGACGATGTCCATCAGCGTTATGTTTAATCGCTAGTACCACTGGAAAACTCCATGCAGACTTTGATGGTCGTATGACGCCTTTCGCTAACATGTCCTTCACGTGCTCAGAAATATATTCTTTTCCTTCCAGCTCGTACGGTGTGGCGGGCACTTCACAGGTTTAGCGTCACCTGTATCAATATGGTGCTTTGCAACTGTCTGTCACTGTCCCGTATGGACGGCTTTTCGATGGAAATACATCCCGAAATTCGGTAAACAATTCCGCACCAGTTTTCTTTTCTCTTCATCAATTTGTGGACCGAAATGCATCGCGGCGATATTTTCATCCATTTCTTTCTTCTCATCGGCAGTCATTGGCGTTACTTTTACAGTGGAAACTACAGGTTCGTCCTGTATTTCTTCATACGTTTCAAAATTCCAAGCCAAGTGCCTTTGCGTACAATCTGCCGCTTATCTTGAAATTGGTCATAAATATATCGATTATCCGGTTTTCCGGCTTCACCAGTCCTTGTACTGGGGTCATCTGCGTTGCAGAGAATATAGCGGGATTCGGCGAGAAAATGTACGGTTCGTTTCGTACGATATCGTATTTCTTTGGCATTGCCGATATCCACGTGTATCCAGGGTCCACGTTGAAGTCGTCAGTCGCGTAGACTTTTAATAATTTAACGCGTGCCTTTGGCTCGTTTGCCCTTTAATCACCGTTGCAGCTTTCGTAAGCTCTTTTTCCACCGCGTTCACATCATATTCTTCCTGCATTTCTTTCAGCTCTTCTGGTGACATCTCGATCACACGTATTTATTGCGTAGTCCGGTTCGCAGACATCGATTTTCTTCGGTAGTTTTATCTTTCGACCGGTGCCACCGGTAGGGAGAGATGACACTATCTCTACTGCCGTATTATTTTGCGTTTCGTACGCATCCACATTTGCACTCGTGGCAGCGTTCTTCACTGGCCCTCTTTCGTTAGGTGGAATCCATTCTGTCACCACAATGCGACTTCCACTTATCACAATTTTTATCTTCCGCAGAAAATCCTGTCCAAGGAGGACTTTAACGGCATCCTGCGTTGGCTTCACGTAGAAGCAATGGCCAGTCATTATTTCGTCCATGGAGACGGGCACTGTGCAAGCGTATTGCACGGGGAAATTATGTATACCGCCTATTCCGCGTATGGAAAGTGGCGTCTTTAATTTATACGTCTCCAATTTATTTAATTCGCAAAATTGTTGCGAAATTAAGGACGTCTCCGCTCCAGTGTCAATCATTGCGTCCACTGGAATTCCTCCTACTTGAATGCTGTGCGTCAGCACCGGTGCAATCTCCGGTTGATTTAATGCCGTTAATAAATTTACTTCGGCGTATTTCTGTGGAGGGCGGTTCACGGTGAATCCGTGAATACTTATTCCTTCGGCGTTCGTCGCCTTAAAATCCGTGTGCATATTTTTATCCGGCGGTTTCGGAGGTACGGGAACAGCGTAGCCGGGATTTACTGGCCGTTCCCTTGCGGGTTTAAATTACCAGCTGCGGCATCTTGCGGTACAGGATTACCGTTTAAATCAGTGAAGGTTCGTCCTCCCTGATTATTATTATATCTGCCGTTCCCACGGTTTCCTCCGCGGTATCCGCCGCCGCGAAATCCACTCCGTCCTCTGCCACCACGGAAATTCCCCCGGTTTCCGCCGTTCGAGTCCGCATTATCGGCTCCGGCTGCGTGGCGCGCAATTACTGCTGCTGCTCGCTGGTGTTCCGGATGAGTTTTCATGTAGAATAACTCCATTTCGGGATGGTTATTGCAGAACGTAGGGTTGTCGATTTTCGCGACTCCAGCAAATCGGCAACGCCGGGTTTCGTGACCCTTTATCTCACAATTATCGCAATAGAAGGAGTTGCGAGCGTAGTTGCCGTTATTATTGTTATTTCCACCGCCGTTATTAAATTTTCGATTTCCGTTCCAAGGACGATTAAATTTCCCTTTCGGCGGTGAGGATGATGGCGTGGGGGATTTACGGCTGTCGTCACCGTTTGGGCTTCCTCCGTTGCCATTCCACTTTTTTTCTCGTAACCGTTTTCCACGGTTCCTCTTTGTCGTCAGCTGTTGCTGCGTTAATTACGGCGTAGCTTTCTCCGTCGACGGTTACCAAACTAACTGTTGCAGTCTTTTTGTCAGTTCCGTTTACATATTTCGGATCGTCCGAAATAATACTTCTGACATACGAAAGCCATTCCGTTGGCGTTTTCGGATCTTTAATTTTCAAGGCCATGTGTAGTTGCGGATAATCCCTTATTCCTTTCGTAAGGAATGTGCAGAGTTGTTTATCCGATCCGATCATACCGGCCATATCGCGTAAAGATACCATTTTCTGATAATAGGTGTCAATGTCTTCTTTTCCGGCTTGCCAGACACGTGTTGTCAGCTCATTCAAGGCTGTCGTAGCCCGATTCTTATCAGTAAAGCGCTCAGTCAAGAGCGTTAACCAGGCTTCAATATTATCCAGGTGTGGCTGCGATCTGATCGTCAGATTATACCACTGCTGTGCCTCGCCGGTCAATGCCGCTCCTAGCTGCGTTACAGCTGTGGCTTCATCCCAGGCATTTTGCACTACAGCACGGCGAAACTTTATAATAAAACTGTCAATCTCCTCCCGGTTTCCATTATATTTCGTAATTGGAATCGGGGCGCGCGCCGCTTTAATTAATTCCGTAACGTCCTTAACGGGCATCGTTCCCGGTGGTAAAGGAACTGTAACTGGTGCTGTGTTGACAGGTGGTGGGCGTCTTGGGGGAGGTGGAGGTGCTGTGGAACGGGCTTGCAACGATCTGTTCGTCAGATCTCGAATTGTTGCATTTAAGCGGAAATTTTCTTCCTGCATTTGTTCCACTGCCTCCTGATATCCTTGCTCGTAAGCGGTATACTGCGCGTTCTCCACTGTCTGATCCACTTGATCTCTGGTGTACAAAACCTCTCGCGTTTCACGTGGCTTCTCGAAAGGTGATTTTCTGCCAACCGCGTCACGGCGCTCCATTTTAAAATATCCAAATTTTTCCGTTGTTTTGACCTGTTTGGCCGGTGCCTTCGCGTCTTCGTGACGTTTTTCCTTCAACGATTTAGCGAATTCTTTGCGTAATTTTTCCATTTCGGCTACGTGTTTGCTTTTATCCAGCTTTCGTAGCTGGTCCATTTTGAAAATGACTTTCTTATAACGTTCATTTTCAGCAGTTAATGTTTTATTCTTTTGTTCGTTATTCGCGTTCTCCTTATGTTTTTCGTCAAACTCTGTTTCCATGGCTTCATGATTTTTCTCCAGTTCTTCAAGGCGTTCCAACGTCTCTTCGTAATGTTCATTTAATTGGGACAGTTCTCCTCGGAGGTGCGTATTTCGTTGGACGACTTGGTAAAATGCGTCTCGTAATTCCGCTTCAGTCATATCGGCGGCTTCTTTGTCCATGGCTTCCTCTTCGTGAGTATCGGTGGTTGTATTTTGTGAATCTTCCATCGCTGATTTTTCCGTTGCTGGTTCGTCCAGCTCTTTTTCCGGTTTTTTTGTTTTATGGTTTTCTTCGCCGATTATCGGTATTTCGTTTTCAACATTTTCAATGATGTCTTTCAGATTGTCTTCATTCGCCTCGATCATAGTCGTGTCGAGTTGATCTCCATTCCAGGGAGAATCTCCTCGTTCGTTATCGCTGCCGTCTCCCAGCGGGAATTCCGGTGGAATTTCCATGTTGTCTGCTGGGTGCTTTCGTCCTAGGAAAATTCTCCTCGCAGTCGTCTGCGATGATGTGTCGTCATCACTGGACGATTCCTCAGTCTTATCGTCGTTTTTCGACTTTTTAGCAGCTCCCAATTTCTTTGTCTGCTGGCGCGTCGTAGCGCCAGTAGCAGTTGACGGTTGACGAGGGTTTGGTCGATCAGCGTACATAAACATAGTTTCCTCCATGTTATCACGTGTTCCGAACGGGAAAATGCTTTTCAGTCCGTTAAGAATTCCGTATCTCCCAGACATCGTATTTCGTATTACAGTATACAAGTATATTTAATTCTACAGGTCAATGAGCAGGCAGAAAGGCACGGCTTTATTGCAGTAGCAATATTTTTTTGTATGCGGATATATCCGCTTCTTTTGTTATCGTGCTAGGCTGATAATAATCTAGCTACTGTGCACTTACCACAGACAGACAGTTAACAGCTACCAAAATTCCAGGTACGTAACCAGGAAATTCTATCGTAGAATTTATCTGAAAAGGTCAGGAATTTTTCGTATTTATTCGTAAAGATTTCTGTTCGTCAGAAGTAATTCTAGAAACAATTCTTTGATCGTTTGGCAACTGCTGGATTCGTTTCCTTAAAAGATACGGCGCGCATACACGGTTCACTGTTGTCCCTGTGACACAGCGTGTTTCGTACACAGAAATGTCGGACGTTCAGCAGCGTTATTCCGTGAACTGTTCGCGTCGTGAGGTTGATTTTCTTCTGGAGTTGATTCCTCCCTTTCCACTGTTCGTCAGTGAAGAATTGATGGTGCCCAAATATCCGCAGGAATATGGATCCGTCCGATCAAGGATGGGATCCAAAGATATGATTCTAGTCTGCGCTGTAAACAGCACAGATCGAGGCTCTTCTAGAGACGAGATCTTTCACAGATCTGCTACCATATAGGGAATACGAGGTTTATCCTCGTATCCCGGATGACGAATGAATATGAGACAACACACGTGAATAAAATGGGAATTTTATTCATAAGTGAATGCAATACATTGCGGAGGAAAGGGCACAAAAGGGAAGAGAAAAATATGCCAGTCGAGACTGTGCATATTCACACACTAAAAGAACACAACACCACGCTGGCCACATATCCACCTGGCTGGCTCTGCACACCTGTGGTGACGTAGTACAGAGTTGTATCGTACAACTCGTACCGTCATCCCTGCAAGGGGTATTTGTCTAAATCAGTTCTGCAAGAAAGACGCTGCCTGGCGGATGCCACGTATACAGAAGTACCTTATGACAATAGTTCAAAGAATTATGTTTTCTTCATACTTTACTTAATGTTCCGTGTACTCAACAATAAAAAAACACTAGCAATCCCGATTAGCAAGCTCAAGGCAAAAAGCATTCTTGGTTTCAACAAATTAAGACCTGAAGTACTGCAAATGTATGGCTATAGAAATTGCTCCAATCGGGTAACCATAAGCTCGTGGTAAGCCGATTGCAACAGTTCATTCTCCGTAGACCGCTATGTTAACTGCAGAGTCCCCAATCTTCTCTATTTCCGGTCACATCTGGCTAATTAACGAACTCGACCTCAGTTTTGGGTCATACTATCATCATGCAAAATTTGAGAAGGATTGCACAAATCCTTCGAAAGTTATCGTGTACACACACACACACACA
This sequence comes from Paramacrobiotus metropolitanus, assembly GCF_019649055.1. NCBI lineage: Eukaryota > Metazoa > Tardigrada > Eutardigrada > Parachela > Macrobiotidae > Paramacrobiotus > Paramacrobiotus metropolitanus. Next base: position 468,548 of record NW_026570318.1, on the reverse strand, counting down.
CAAACACTCGACTTTTTGGCCAGCTGAGTATAGAAGGCCTCGCTTCGCTCGGCCAACAAGCTGGGCTGACCGCTGGATTCCTACTGTCGGACGTATCTAGCAACATACTGTACCTGTACATATTATTTTCCCTACTCCAGACTCCGTGGTGCTACTTCATTCACCTTATAAAGTTTTTTTTGCGTCCCACTGCCACAATGGCGAATTTAGAAAGGGTGGCACGGAGGCACGCGCCGCTCCGGGATTTTTGAAGAAGTGCGTACTTTAAAAAATTAAACAGGTGGGGTACATACTGCTATTCTGATAATGCTGTAGCCGGTTTTGCAAAAGACTGAAAGAAAAAAAACCATTTTTTATTGGATTCATACTCTAGCGATTTTTGCAATAAAACCGTTTGTTGGCTTCTCGTTCCGCGCTCTGGAAGCTCTGGAGATCTTTACTATACCTTATTTACTCAGTCTAAAATTTTCATTCGAAATACAGGAGTAAGTTAGCCGTATTTCTCATTAATTTTCGCATAGTACGCGCAAATGTTGCAGAACGCACAGTGCATACATGTACTTGCTCATTTAATTAACCATAAATAGTGTGCTCAAAAATCAGAAACTGATGTACCCCAAAAGTGGCATTTTACTCTAATTCTAATTTGGCATTTTATAAAGAGTTTTTAGCAATCGCCTTTGCGCGAAACTTGCAATTGTTCTTTGGACTCTGTACATGATATATCATTCTTGACCTTTAACTTTAAGTTCAAGAAATTCGAAACTATTTCTACTATTACTCAAGGAATTTTTATATAATTTTTGCTGAAAAATCGCTCGCTGGCTTTGCGTGAAATTAACAGTATTCTGATGTAATTGCGAAAAATTCTACTCTAATGTTTCTGCAGCATTATACAATAATATACATACTTCACCATCCTTTAGGTTTTTTGGTTCAAAGTGCCTCGCCCAAACGATTTAAATTCGCCTTCCACATTGCCCCACCGCTCTGCATTGAAGGTGCAGTGGTGAATGATTTTTTTCGCATTTTATTTAAGCCTTTTAATGGAATTTTAAATACGGATGCTATTCAGAGCATTTATTAATGCAGTTTCGGAGTGGGGAATTTCTATTACAGTACTCTCTAGTAACCAAAACAAACTGGTGTGAGTAATGTTATAACGTTTGCTGAGCGCTGATTCAATGCTTAAATCTAGGAGAACATCCAGTATCTATGGGCACCTTTTTTACTCGCCATAAAAAGCTGTTTTCTGCTTCTCCGTAACATCTGTTGCACCACATTACGGTAGTTGTACCTTGTACAAAAGTTGACCAGCAGAAAGCTTTGAAATATTTTAGGTCGATGCTGCGCGCACGGGAAAACACGGGTGTTGGTTGTGAGCACGGGTGTCTGCACGGGTGTTGGCTGCGTGCACGGCTTTTTAAATTTGAATTTTCTTACGTTTTCGTGTTGGCTGGCTGATTTGATATTCGAGTTTTCTTACTCTGGCTTTCAAATAATTCACAGTGCTGCACTAATAACGTAATAAGCATTAGCTCAATTTAGCTGGTAGCACAGTACTTTTGATATATGACGACAAAACTTGCAGTACCCCGGTTCTGCGACAAGGAATTTTTTATGTATAATATTTTAAACATCGTCGGAGCACATCACGCTGTATTTAAAACGGCATCTTGGATCATACTTATGGAGGCCCTTTAATGTACATTTCAGCTTTTAAATGCACATTCCACAGAACTATATAATGGCTTTTTGGGTCTCAAAAAACACCCATCTTGAGGACATATTTTTGGGTGAAGAAAACACGAACGTTTTTTTTTCTCGAACGGTTCGAAACCGGGTACTGCTACGTAACGGTATTTTTTTGGATTTTGTGACAAATTTCTGTAGTATTTTATTTCAAAAAAACTGCAAAATAAAAGAATATTAAAAGCGTTAAATTATTAGTAAACAAATTTCAAAAAACAAAATTATTAGTAAACGAATAAAATAAATTCAAAACTTAATAAATTACCTGTGGACGCAGCCAATGCCTGTTCCCAGACCTCGTGCCCACAGACAATACCCGTGCCGACCCAAAAAGTTCATCCGTACGCCCAGCCAACGCCTGTGTTTACCCGTGCACGCAGCCATAATATTAATGTACTTTTAGGGTTTGTTCTGTTCTTTTATATTATCTCGGACCTTCTGAGCAACTTATGAGTTTTATTTTTTTATTTTTTATTTGCACATACAATCTGGTAACTAACACATACAATCCGGTAACACACATACAATCTGGTAACTAAATAACCGACGGTTCAACAAATCCCTTATTTATTATTCAGGTGTAGTTAATTTACAGAACTCCAGTAGTAGAATTTTTTTACAGGCTGCTATAAACACCCAAAAATGCTCAGTGTCACACCCTCTTGTTAACCGCATGGGAGGCCCGACATGGCTGATTACTGTACTGACACCCTGCACTTGGAGAAATTTTGTACAGTATGAGCAGCACGGTACTGTAGACAGGTGGATTTAAAGCCGATTGCGTTCAGCCAGTAGCCAGCAGTCTGCATGCAGTTGCAAGCCGTGTATGTGAGCAGTGAACGCAGTCGTACAACGTACGCGTGGCTGCACAGCTAAAACTTTCTCCGAGTGCAGGGTGTCAGTACAGTACTAACTGACATAACACATTTTCGATTTTCGTACTGAATTGCCCATAAAAAGTTGCACCGGAAGCTGCAAAACGCAACACGAAACGACGCATCGAAATGCTTATTAATTCAATTCACAATTGTTCCGAACTTAGCGTAGCTGAGCTGGCTTTATACGTGCCTCATCCGTGTCCATTCATTTCGGCTACCATTCATTTCGGCTATCATAGATCCGGTTACCGCGTTTGATTTTCTTAGGTTTCTCAGGTTTCTTAGGTTATTCAGCTATTCTTAGGTTTTTCAGGTTATCTTGTTTCTTTGGTTATTCTTAGGTAATCTTAGGTTTCCAAAATTTTTTTTAATGCTCATTGCTTGAGTACCTTGGCTAGCCTTACAGCAGAGACATTGACTACATGTTACTGTAAGCTAAAATTCGAACGCGGTAACCAAATCTATGATAGCCGAAATGAATGGTGGCCGAAATGATAGGGTGCCGCTTCACCGTTAATTAAAGAAGAATAAATTAATTGAAATTATGAATAAATTAATTGAATTATGGTACAAAAAACTTCAATGCGTTCATAAGCCCATCAGTACTACTTATGATCACCGCCGAAGGAGTGTACCCCTTTGTGAAACCAACACATAATAATAATAATATCTGGATTCTGGAAGTATTCGGTATTTTTTAGGCTCCCTGTATTTTGACACTTGGTGCGGACTGCTGAGTTTACAGTGTAAGCTACGGCAGTTGTCATGGAAATACATCCAATTGATCCAAATGATCCAACAAGAGTACATCACTACGTGCACTGCTCTGTAACTCAGCGTATTGGTAAAGTACTCGTATGCTAAGTGTTTTGCTTCAACGGCGCTCTGGCAGTTGTAGCGCAGGCAGAATTTCGCGACGGCAAGCTTTTGTATGGTCAAATAATCGGTAGAATTCTCATCCAGCTAAATTTTTGGATTGCCAAAAAAGCAGACACGGAAATCATAAAAACTGACTGGTTGCTGCAAATCTACAAACTAATTGAAAGTTAAGTAGCCGCGTGCAGGTGGGGCTGCTGATGCAACTCACCGGGGCCTTACAACCCTGCTCCCGGCTCCGAAAAAGCGCAGCGAAGGTCTTCTGTGTTCAAGGATAATGCAAAATGTGGTGTCTGTGCGTCGGTCACCGCCATGAAATGCAAGTGTGCACGCTGATGATTTTTTAACCGGATGCGCACATATGCACGGTAGCCGTATACATGGGCCGGTGGTCACCAACCCGATATGATCAAAAGATTATTGCTTTTGATAAAAATGGCAAAAAAGCGCAGCAGAAACGTCCGTAGGGGCGTTTTTGTCAGTCACAGGCGATGCGTTTCGTTACCAATAATGGAATCATTAGTCGGTAGTGACATTATCAATATACCGGTTTCTGCTAAGCATTTTTGAATCAGTATCTTGGCTGGGTGTTGCAAACACTGTTCAGTATCATAATATGGCTACCTGACACTCCTCTCGTGACACCCACTTCGGCCTCTTGACGTTTGTGCAACCTAACAAAAACTAAAAAACCGAAGAATACTAGAAAAGCTGTCAATCGTGCATTTCCCAGCAAATACGTCCCCACAGACAGTTTTGTTGTGCCCCAAAAGCGCAAACACAAACAATTCCGGGAGCAAAAAACCAAAGCCAAATAATATTCCGGTTATTAAGAAAGTTCCCTCTGGAAAATTGCTTAATCAGGATCGTAATTGGCCAACATTGCTAGGTGCAATTTCGTGAAAATAGTAACCCTCCGGCTAGTTTGGTGTCACCAGTTTTTTGACATGATGGACCTACATGGGAATGCTGCTTTTTAGGTCAATCTTTGGCCTTTTATAAACCGCCACCAGAGTTACCAAATCCAACACTTCAGACCTTATTCAGCAGATATGTGACTGCCATTGACTACTTTGCATATGTGCATATTCTGGCGGTGACCTCCCATAGCATTGCATGAAGGGGCATAAATTATTTTACAAGAGCCGAAGAAATTATTATTTTTGTACAGTTTCAAAACACGTATTCGAAATATTTACCTATTTGCGAAATTTTACGTAAATGCGTACCGGGGCCAGAGGCCGAGATTTCATTGTCATTGTACTAAAACTTCTACCAACCGCGATGAGAGCATTAAATACTTAATCGAAGAGGATTGTCTACAGTAAAAAGGGGTGCCAATCATTCTGTTCATAGTCCTGCTACGCTTCGGACATGCAGTGCCCGCAAAAAGCGAGTGCACTTTCCTAGTTTAATGGTCTTATTTTGTATTTACAAATACCTATACAAAGTACTCGTTCAAACCATTTTGAATTGTCAGGACAGCTTAAAGGTCTCGGGTGATAATCATCATCACTACTAATAATCGCCCTAATAATCGCGTAAGCCTTAACGAAATTCCCACTCTGTCGAGTTCGTCAGCCCGATCCACTGAATCAAACTTTCATGTCTGCGTATCATTCGGTAGCCCTTAGTGGGTAGATTTGCCATCGCAAGCCAATTTTCAGAAAAAACCAAACGTTTGCAAGAAATCTTTAGAAAACTATAACACAGGAAACCAATGGGAAAAGTTGAGAATCCATCACTGCAAAAATGGTCACCTCACCACTGTTTAGACAGCCCAAACGCAACTTTGCTGGGAATGGGGGAAAGCTCTTGAATCACGACCGTATTATTCCGTACTCTTAAATCTTAAATGAAATTATCTGTATATAATTTTCTTCAGTAGTTGAGGCGACGCCGAGTTTGGGCGCTAGCGGAGCTCGCGGAGCAGCAAGCGCGAGGCTTTACATTTACGGACGATGAAAGAAATATATTACAGTATTTTAAATAGGCTATTTATGTTATTGTAAATTTTAATTTACTATTAGTTGCGTTGTGAATACAAAGAAACAGAAAGCCAATTAAAAATCGGAAGATTTTTGGATAATTTGATTGACAAGCCTGACCGCGGGAGTATTTCTAGACAAGACCTGACCGCGGGAGTCTCAGCCGCAATACTAATGCTATCTGTACTACTACTTTGCAATTCGAAGCAGCGGGACTGACCGGCCGAATCGTGATGACAAAAATAAGCAGACAGCAAAAGTTGTATTTACATCACATAGCTATTATTTTGCAACTGGTGACATATTCTGAAATTTTGAATGATAGCTAATTAGTTAGTTTATTATACTGTTATGGTGCGAAGGATTCCTTCTGAAGAACTAAGCCAAAGGCCGGTCCATTCCGGAAAGAATTTTTTAAAAAATTTCATATGCTAATATCTGGGGTTGTCGTGGCAGTCCAGTAACATTATATTAACAGTAACATAAATTCTACAACTTTCCTAAATCTGTTGAAGCAATTGAAAACAATTAACAATTATAGAATTGAAAACAATTATTTTTTTACATTGAATAACTCTTCTCTTATTTATTCCGCGCAATTTGGAATTTGCACGGGTCTGCTAGTATAGTACTATGTACAATAATAATCAAAAATGAGTGCCTTTAATAAATAGGATGCGAAAAGGACTGCCTATAAGAAACAAGGGTTTTAGGGGGTGCCTATAAAAGTTTCGTTTTATTAATTGAGTTTATTATTATATAAATCAAAAAAGTAGCACCATATTGCAGTTTAAAAAGTTAATACTTACTACTCAGGTGACAGACGTTACCTATACGACCGAAAGACCGACTGAAGTTCTGTTTTCTTGAACACAGAAAGCGTTCGCTTTGCTTTGGTGATTTGAAAAAAAAATGACTACATGCATAAATTAACCTCCATCTCTCGAAGTGACGTAGTCGGTGCGGTGTCGCCGTGTCGGTGTCAACTTCATATTGTTATAGCTACAGGCCGATGATACGCCAAGAACTTTCGCGCATTCGGAGCTGTTAACAGTAATAATATTATTTTTTGAATTGTTGTCTCCTGTAACTCTCTAGACCAATGTTTCGCGCCTGAACACCTGAATTTCGTACAAATCAGTTGACCACGCAAAAGCGTGTCTGGTGGTGCGCAGAAGCTCTCGTTCAAGTACTCGCGCTACAGTACGGCCGTTTTTGTGCAGTTCCCGTTGATATCTAATGAGGAAGGGGCTGTAATATCACACATAAATTAGACGGCTAGGAAATGCCATTGCTAAACCCTGGCTTCCATTTAAAAAATTTTTGTAAACTTTTGGTCGATACTTTGAACTTTATTGAACTTTCACGTGATCACTGAATCTTCCTTGACAGTACTGGCAGACTTTACATAAAATACTGACGTTTCTTCGATTCACGGGTTCACGGCATCTGGGAATTACAAAATACTGGTAGTACTTCCATAATTAAATTGCTTGCTTTTCACCGATTCACGGCATGTGGGAACACTGGGAATTATAAAGTTCTGGCAGTACTTTACATGAAGTACTTACTTAATTTTATTCACTTTTCACCTATTCACGGAATTAGGTATATGTGGATGGATGCACACTGTGCAGTACTTCACACAAAGTACTGACTTTTCACCAGTTCACGGAATTAGGTATATGTGGATGGATGCACACTGTGCAGTACTTCACACAAAGTACTGACTTTTCACCAGTTCACGGAATTAGGTATATGTGGATGGATGCACACTGTGCAGTACTTCACACAAAGTACTGACTTTTCACCAGTTCACGGAATTAGGTATATGTGGATGGATGCACACTGTGCAAATACTTCACACAAAGTACTGACCTTTCACCGGTTCACGGAATTAGGTACATGTGGATGGATGCACAATGTGCAGTACTTCACACAAAGTACTGACTTTTCACCAGTTCACGGAATTAGGTATATGTGGATGGATGCACACTGTGCAGTACTTCGCCTAAAGTATTGAATTTTGTACACGAATCGACGGCATACGGGATTGCTTTTAACACAAGATCACTTAGAATAGATGCTGTACTGCCCAACGTGCGGTGTGCAGTACAGTACTTACAAACATTACCTGTACTTGTACTTGTCCAAACTTACTCGTACTTGTCCAAACAATGTACATGCGATCCACAACGCAACGCGCACATGAATTATTGTACTAAAACTCGTAAGTACACTAAAAACGGTGATCTGTACGACTTTTTCATCTGCAGATTTTGGCGTACAGAGTTTTCTTTAAAATGAAAAACTCCTGCGCATAGCGTTGACCTCTTTAAATACTAAACAAGTTTTCAAAGTGACCTTTTATGGAAATCCAGTAACTAAACTGTTTTTTAAGAACTTCTAGCATTCTGAAGTAAGACCGTTTGCTGAAATCTGGCTCTTCCACTTAACTTCGAAACTTTAACTTTTTAAAGACCTTTCAATTTCAAATTATATATATATATATATATATATAAAATATTTATATATATATATATATATATATATATAATATTTATATATATATATATATATATATATATATAATATTTATATAATATATAAGTAGTTATAAGTACTAAAATTATTTGATAAGACGATAACAAATAATGACATCAGAACAATCGTAAAACACTCTAAATATTCAAAAGTGTCAGGAAAATTAATAAAAGGAAATGAAAGAGAATTGACAACAGTCTACTAAACAAAAGCAGATACTTCGGTGCAAATTAATTCAGCGCAAATGGAAGCATCGCGCGAAGCGCGACGCTGACGAATATTTTTGTTTTGAAGGCCGGTGAAATTCAATCAAAATTAATTATTAATATTTATTTAATTACGGATTATTCGGAGTCTCGATTGCATCCAAACCCGATCCGATCAGGTGCACAAAAACTCCGAAACCACTCCGACTCCGAATTTTCCAGATTGAAATCCGTCCAATCCGGTCCGAAAATCGGAGTGGGTTCGGAGTGGATCGGATTTCCCAGTCCGTTGCAGGGCTCTAGAGGAGACTTTCCTAAACTTAGAAAACAAAGAGTCGCGGATGCTGCAGCGCCGCAATTTAAGCCTTATTGCGGGCTTTTTCTCCTTCTGTGAAGTTAATATGCTAATAGGTGTGACCTCCTGGCCATTTCTCGACACAAGGCAATCGAATCAAAAAGTCTCCGTTCTGACAAATGTACGTTTCGTTGACTTATTGGTCTACATGTTCTCAACTATTCTAGCAAAAGCGAGTAATTATTTGAAAAACGAAAGCAGTTTTTTTCTGACTGCCCTTTCCTTTGTGTAGCTTGACCCTTTTGTTTGGTTCTAAAATTTGATCTTTGCAGCAGAGCTGACGGAATGAAACACTAGATTAATAAAATTAGTTAACAAATGCATTGTACTATTTGGGGAACAAGATTTACTTTTTGGTGATTTACCCTGCCGCAGCACCCTGGGCGGAAGAAGCCCGGTAACTTAAGACAGTCAGGAAGTCAAACAGTACGTATTGCGTCGCTCTCCTGATGTTTAAAGCAGCCCGACTTTAGGAAGCTCCGTTTTCTGCAAAAGTAATAAAAACCTGTATACGGTATACAAAAATCAGGCAAACAAGATAAAAATTAAGCGCATGAAAATGAGATGATAGAAGCCTTATAAAAAATTTGCAACGTATTCTTAAACTGTGCCGCGGTGCCGTGACTACGGTATTACCTAGCTAATCCGATGAACTGAACCGATGACTTATTTGGTAGATCTCCGACACTCTGTGCATTCGTCCCATGATAATAACGTGGCACTACGCCTAATCAAAACAAACAAATAAATGTTCGCATGTTATTCTGGGTATGCACCACGATTATGCCGTAGACTGCGTGCAATATCAGAAACGTTGCTGCTGACGGAGAAGGTCTTTTAACGTCGATACTTTAGTCGCGATTCAAGTTGGGATATTTTATACAGCGATACGACCGCGAACCGTAGTGACGTCACGACGTTAGTTGGATTTATCGTATTTAAATGAATAGATTTACTGAATTACCAAAGCTCACAATGACACCACCTTTGCATGAATACTAAAAGTACGGAATGTGGCAGCATACGCTACACACAGTGATACTGCAGCGTGTGCCGCAAGACATGTTATGAGATAAGTGCCTTAGCGTTCTAGATGGTTCTGGCAGCGGATTATGTGACCAGTGAGTACGGGTGTTTATTCAGTTGTAGGTGTGTGGTATCTGTGTTTAAGTGTATGGTATGTCATCAAGCGATACGTACGGGACCAGTTAGCCACTAATTAAAATGTTTACCAGCCGTACATTAGCATAACCGCACCGCTACATTCTGCTGCAGACCAGTTACACAAGACATAATTTCTCTAGACTGGACCGCTAAGTAAGCTATCTTTCAGCGTAATGCTTGCGGCAGAACGTCACTCAACGACATCACAAAACAGCAAAATTGCCATTCAACTAATTTTTCAGTGAGCAAATGGGAGGAATCAGCAATATGTCAACTAGCAAACTACCGAAATGCGGAACGAAGATCAAGGAAATGACTAGTACCCGCTCTAACCACCACTGTCACGACGTTTTTGGGCAGCATTAAGATTTCCTGCTACCTGTTGCTGCTGCTGAATATACATGGAAGTAAACCCAGAAATTAAATTTACTTCCTCGTCAGTTATTTCCGATTTATCCTGGTAAGTTGAGCCCGTGACTGACTGTGCTTACTAGAATTGCCTAGTGGCAGATAATTAATATACAGCTACTCGATCAGCTTCCTACACTGTCACACATATACAGCTTCCTACACTGTCTTTTGTAAGACGTGAAATCTGTCCTTGGGGCAATCATGTCCTGATTGCGCAAGGTTTGCCAACGAACGATATGCATTTCAAATGTATACGTTGAATTTTAAACAGTCATCACAAAGCGGGTAGCAATTATAAAATTAATTACCAGTTACTGCTGACACTGACGGCTGACAGGCTCCAGCTGATAAGGCTTCCACCCGGAACTTCGACGCGGCAATAAGCACCGGTGTATAAGGCGATGCAGCTGGGTGCGAGTGCCATTGATTGGTATCACATTAACTTAGCAGAACTACTGTTCATTTTATTCCGGTCTTTGCCGAGCTCAGTTGTACACGATGAAGTCAGCCGCTGCTATCATCATGCTGTGCACCACCGTCACGCTGCTACTCCACTACAGTGCAGCGGAGTCTGGTAACCCCACCGTCGAATCTGGGCTCAACACAATCAACGCGGGAAGCGGCGTAGTCAAATCGGGGAGTGACACCGAAACCGACAAGCTAACACGGGAAAAGCGGTAAGAAGTGTTATGATTTAAAAAAAAAACTTACGGCTCCACATATGCTGAAGCAAGTTTTACTAGAACAAGCTCCTCAGAAATTAGCCAGTTAGCCTAATTTTGGAACACTCTTATTTCACGCTGTTAATGGCGCTTATGTCGTGGTAGCCCAGTTTAGGGCAACATGCTTTTTCTGCTATGGTTACAATATTGTCGTTTAACCATACAATACGTAACTGAGGGATCATGTTTTCCGGCAGTTGTTCCTACAACTGTACTTATGCGGAGATTAGAGCGACATACATGCGAGAAAAAAAAACGCAACGGATTTTGGGAATGCGCTTAGTGAAGGCGGCAGAAACTGGTTTTAAAACGTGAAACAGCAAAACAGTAGAAACAGACAAGGGCTTTCTGAACTGCACAGGTCCATGACTGGAAACATACATATACTGCCGGTTTTCGTAAAATGTATATCATATACATTATACGAAAACCGGCACTTTGTACAGCCGATTCGGATATTTCTTTTCCGCGGTGAAAACAGAAGGAGTGGCAATACTCTGTACACTGGCTCACACAGAATGAGAATGCTTAGTTTCTGTGCACTTACATAGGAGTACAATCAATTCACTAACGTTTTTAAATCAGTATACAGCGGTAGTACAGCCACTGCAAAGCGCATACAGCAACGCTTACAGATACTACTAAAAGGTCGAGTAAAAGAACAAAATCCAAATCGACTATACAATCTACTGTAAAATTTTGCTAACACTCAATCAATGCACGCATACTTCAGTCACACAAGTGGTTTAGCACCGGGATTTACTACGGAATGTTGCTCTCCAAAATACGTCGATCGATCTCATTTTTATATAGCGCACCTGCGAGTTTTTTGAGTGCAGACGGAAAAACCTGCTCTATCGTAAACAGGGATAATCATTACTTCGATCGCTTCTGATAGGAAACAATGTTTCTCACTCCCAATAACGAATCATTGTGTTTAATGCTTATACAGTGAAACTCCTCTTAGCGTACAACCTTTTATAACGTTCACCCCCTTGAACTCGCCGTAAAAATCTGAACCGGATGATAGAGTCCGATTTCCGAAATTTGTTTTCCCCGTAAGGCCGCATTAACAGGCGTTCCCCATTGCGACACCACATTTTAGGGTACATATTGGTATTGCCACCCGCAGTTTTCAAAAATCTTTTTCTCCCACAGTTATCATCTAAAATATTTGATTACACAAATGAACTCACCGTAAAATTCTGAACAAAACGGTCAGTTTCCAGAACCGAGTTCCAGGGGCCAGCCCAAACGAAGAAAAATGTTGAGTTTGCTTGTTTACAGAGAAAGAAAATATTGTTTTTAACTGCAAATGATTTTAATGGGTTTGTAGGGGAAACCCCAAAAAAGACACAGTCGCATGGCTGACCGTCCGTGGGACTCGGTTCTGGGAACTACCCTAAGCATTCTGTTCAGCATTTTACGCTGAGTTAAATGGGGTATTCAGAAAACATTTTGGATGAAAATTGTGGGAGGAACATGTTTTCGAAAATTACGAGGGGAAATACCCCAAAAATTTGTGTCGCATTGGGGACCGACCGTTGATGCGGCCTTAGGTGGAAAACGAAATCCAAAAATCGACCTCTATCATCTTGTTCAGACAGTAGGATTGCAGATTACTAGCGAGCCCATACCGAATGCGTTGACATTTTTCTGCAGTTCAAATGCAGTCGAGATATTGGAAACACTTTGGAAATGTCCCGACCCATTAATGACTTATGGCTGTCGCGACTGTGAGAGGTCATGCGCCAAACCCAACCCGTCGGCGTTTTGCGCTTTTCAATGCGACAGCACCTGCATCTGCAAACCGGGTCTATACCGTACTTTCCTTCCCTCGCCGACATGCGCGCCGCCCAATGGACCCCTCCTCAACAACTGCAAAGGCCAAATGCCAATGCGTAAAGGCTAAACATGGGCTAGGCCAGATGGCCGCGGCTACGATATTTTTTGCGATTGGTCGATATAGCATACGCTGATTATCAATTAATTTCCTTACGATGTTGCGTACGCATAGCCAGCCAGTGGTTGCTTGGAACAGAATTTGTGATTGTACTGATGGTAGCATATTAGCATTTTTGAACATGCTGCGGACACACATTGGTGTAAATAAAAGACAGGAACCATCTTGGAATGTCAATCTGTTAAACTGTTTTTTGTTAAATTTTGTGCTGTATAATAAATTCCACCACCTTTCGTGGGATGGTGATTTCGCCTTTGGTCCTGCAGCTAACGCACCTGGTAAGCTTTGTTAATTTAGCTTTTGAAATAAATGCCCACGGCTGGATACGCTTCATTGTTGTATCACTCCCACCTTTTACACCCGGCCAAAGCAGTTTGCGACTCACTTTCAGCCAGGTGCACTGCGCACCACTATAGCGAAAGGCATTACTGACACTGAAGTTGTTATCCGGAGACATTGCGCCGTTGAATTATTGGATGTTCATGAGCGCAACAATCCCGGATTATTAGTGTCAAATCTGCGTTACCGGAAATTGTAAGCCATTCAACGTGATGCAGCCACTAACCCAGGAAAACCCGGTACTACCGTAGAAGGGATGAGACAAGCCAGATGAAATTATGAGGAGGATTTCATGGAAATCCGTTTATAACGACGCGTGACCATTTCCCAACGATATGGACAAAGGCCACTAATCCCACATTAGCCACCTGGAGAAGCACAATAGACGTCTCCCTGTAATAATTGCATGCTTACCGCTAATGAGTTTTGGTTGATGTGTGTGATGTGCCGCTGTCTGTGCGTGTGGTAAAGATGGAAGTGTGCGGTCAGTATATAATCACTTGCTTACCCTAATGTGGTTTTAGTTCACTTTCACTTTCTGGTTCGATCGCGCCAGTTTTCTTATAACTTCGATTTTGCTACCGCTGTTAGCATTCGTTGCAAGTGACCTTTCGTTGGAATTGGCAGTATACTGTATATCGCGTTTTGTTCTGATAGAATCAGTTTTTTCTTTTTAAAATTGCGTTAGGTTTTATTGTCAGTCAGTTGTTTAATTTCCTCATCAAAATAGAATCACGCACTAATCTGGAGAAGAAGTCGAACGAAGAACTGAGAAACCAGTTGAGAGGTTTAGGAAAGAGAATCGCCGGTAACAAAGCTCAGCTAGTAGACCGCTTGTTCAGCGCTTTAAAAGCGGCCCATTTCAATGCCACTTTATCGGCACCGCCCGCGGCGGGCCGTCCTTCAGCACCTGCCCAGGAGGAAAATCGACAGGTGCAGCCGACTTTTCACCGATTCACGGATTCACGGCATGCGGGAAGTATGAAGTATTGACAGTATTTTAGATAGAGTACTGACTTTATGTAAAGTACTGACTTTTCACCGATTCACGGCATGCGGGAAGTATGAAGTATTGGCAGTATTTTAGATAGAGTACTGACTTTATGTAAAGTACTGACTTTTCATTGATTCACGGATTCACGGCATGCGGGAAGTATAAAGTATTGGCAGTACTTTAGATAAAGTACTGACTTTATGTAAAGTACTGACTTTTCACCGATTCGCGGCATGCGGGAAGTATAAAGTATTGACAGTACTTCACGTTTACATAAAGTACTTCACACAATCCCGGCATTGTGTAAGCGACTTTAACATGAGGCGCGAAAGTAAAGATATTTTTGCATGTCGTACTTGATATAATATGATATTGTACGATCGTCGTACGTGCAATCCGGGTTCGTACAACTTTTCTAAATACAAAATTTTGACGTACTAAATTGCCCTATATTTACAAAACTCCACACCACAAGCTTTTACAGAACAACTCATCGAGACGACGCTGGAAGTGGGATCAACTAGTGCGACCAAATGCCAGCTTCCATTGCAAATAAATATGGTAGGTTTGAAATTAATAAGGGAGTAACTAGAGGCTTAAACCGCTACTGTCCATGTTTGGACTAATTTTGCTTCCGCTACGCTGTGAAAAAGCCGTTTAGTTCATCATATGATGGATAGCGCCACAGATTCCAATATGTTCCGCTTTTCATTTTCGGATAATCCAGGGCGAAGATAAGCTTGGAAGCGTCGTGTCTGTAAAATAAAATAGACATACTTTTATGGAGCCACTGGCGGGACGATATTGGAAAAAACGCTGGGAAAAGGGCGGCAGATCCACTTGGAAAATCTACTTTGCGCTCTCTGTATATGGGATTTGGCCCGGTACATAGCACTAATTTCGTGTACATGCGCGGGAATTTCGCTGTCGCGAACTTCCAAACACTTTTTTGGGTTGCTTTTTGACATTGTGTAGCCAAATGATTTGTATACGTAGGCGTGAAATCCGTTTTTGCGCGCAACCTCCGGTTCGGGAGTTATGGCTATTAGAAATTCCAAAAAGTTTAAATGCAACCCGGTGTACCAAAAGGCTCGTTATGGACAGATCCCTTTCAAATTTTGCGTGTAAATGCACATAACCATGGAGATCGTTCTTACACGGATCCAGACTTCCACGATTTTTTTCGAATTTTAAAATTCATTTTAAAATTTAAAAAACATGCTAGAACAGTGGATCGGTGTAAGAACGATCTTCATAATTATGCGCATTTACGTGCAAATTTTGAAAGGGATCCATCCATAATGAGACTTTTGGTACACCTGAATGCATTTAAACTTTTGGAATTTTCTAACAGCCATAACTCCCGAACCGGATGTTGCGCGCAAAAACGGATTTCATGCCTATGTATACAAATCTTTTGGCTACAAAATACCATAAAGCAATGCAAAAAAGTGTTTGGGAGTGCGCGACAGCGAAAGTTCCCGTAGATGTCCACGAATTTGGTGCTATGTACCGGGACAAATCCCATAAACGGTTCCACTGACCCTTCTGTCGTACGTAGCCGGTTATCGCGTCCCGTCAAAGCTATGGTCAGCTTGATGTTATTCACTGTCACAGGATTCGCGACGGCAAAGGCTTGCTGTACTGCATCCACGATTTTGTCGGAGTACTGCAAAGACAGCGTACAAAAAAAAACAATTTTTGTTTATGTCAATGAATAACCTGCCAACTAAATGTCAGTAAAGCTCTTATCATGAAGCCAAGGCGCGTACATTTTATGTAGCCATAAATCTATCAAATCAAATTCCCGCTTGCACTGACAAAATTAATACTATACAATGTGAAACTGAGAACTGCTGAAAGTTTAAAACCGACCTATGGCCTGAGTAAAAACGTAAATCTCATCACCAGCATCGTTAGTACTGATTTCGACACAGACAAGCCAGTTTGTTTAATATGCGTTCCAGAACCTGCTTTTATATTCTTATGTACAAAGTTCAATGATCAACCTGTCAGTCATCTTTTATATTATTTGGTGCTTGCGCTTACAGATACTAGTAGCACCAAAGGCATTTATCCATCTGGCTGAAATAATTTCATAGCTTACCGGCAGTGGTATCGTGAATAACAGACGCTCCGCCAGCCGCTCGACGTACAATGTAAACGTCTTCTTCACCGGACATGGTTGTTCTTCTACTGGAAAGGACAACCGCTCGTCGCATTGTCGTAGGACCCACACCTTAACAGACTTCTTCAAGTGCTCGAGTACAGGCTTCGTCATCACTGTATACGTTCTATTAGTCGAAGGCAAGAGAAGCTGGAGGCCATCAAGTTTACGGTAGATGCTGGCGGCATATGACAGTCTGGCATCTACGGCGACCGGCATCCATGACAAACGTTCGTAATGTAGCACGACGAAAAAACTGACAACCCAACCGTCTGGGTCAAAGTTCCATAGACGCACCTCCGCTCGACAGCCACGACCTGGAGAAAGAACTTTCAGTTCCACATTTTTTTTTCAGCTGGCCCATGTCAAGTATGGTCACCAATGCTGATGTTTAATCGAGATGTCATCAGGGCCTCCAGTAACGGCAATCTCTGGACGTTCAGTGGTCGATCCAGGTGCATTCGAGACGAGTATGCCGGGTTAAGTGGCGGTTGGTCCATTGGACAAAAATCGGTGGTGCTCACGTTTTTTTTCACGTGCAGTTCTTATGTCGAGAGAAGAGCAATTGTAATTGTTGGCTAGGGTAACGGAGTCGATTCGATCGTAATTGATAAGATTTTTCTGCAAGCTGATGACAAAAGGAGCGGAAAGTACGGCCACACTGTTGAAAAGAAAAATTATGTTTTTATCATCCGTCTACAATTTATGAGACATTTAGTGCACCTATTTGAGCACTAACACATTTCACGACAATCTTTTTCAATCCATTTGGCCAAAGAATATCTCCAAGTGAAATAAGGCAGAGAAATATATGGGAGGGAACACACGAAAGCGAGAAAGTAAATATTTGGAACAACTGTCCTTACTCTGAAAAGGTGCCGTTGATCCTCAGTGGCAGGATTCCCGGCTCGAGTGGACCCAAATTAATTTCAGCATCATTCAAGTCTGCAGCAGTACAGCGATACTTGGCGCGCCTTTGTAAAATAAATCCCTTTACATTCGCCTTTAGTTGGTCGGTATCGAAAACGTTGTGTGAAAAGTTTCCCTTCAGGTAGACATAATGGCCTAGATCACCGTTCATTGCATAAAAGACCGGACCGTCATATGCTGTCAAGCCCTTGTTTTGCAATCGTTGAATAAAGTCAGTGATAGGTGGTGGAATGATTGGGGTTAACTGATGGTACGTGGGATTGTCAGCATATAGCCAGGGATACCGCGGTACATTTTTTGTGAAGCTGACCGGGGAGAAGGTATCCGACACCGGTAACATGTAGCGAATCTTAACGCCGACCTGCGCATTTACGGAATGTGAATTACAAAATCAATTATAGCAGCGTGAGGTTACCCGTCTGTAGAAAAATACGTCGTTCCGTTGTCTATCTGCAAGATTTCAGCATGGGTTGCTGTCCAGTTGCTATTTTCTGAAAGGTTAATTAGCATTGCGAAGCGTAAAAGGCTGTACTCGAACCGTCGCCGTCTTACCAAGGCTGGGTAGCCAAGCATAAGTCAGTGCGTCCTGCAGCTCGGGAACTTTTCGGTTACTGATCCGCAGCGCAACAATGTGCTGGCTCACAAATTCCTTCCGCTCCAGGTATGTTTGGAAATGTTCCGTTAAGGAGTCAGGCATTACATCGAACCTTGTACCCTCCATTCCATTCAAATAACCAAGGTAATTGTACGTCGGCAGACTGGGACACAGGCTCAACGCTACTTGTTGGGATTCGTTCTTTCCTAGAAACTGGTTTTTGCTCTTCTCTTCGTCATGAAGAATTATAGTAAGTACTAAGTACCAAAATTTGTTACGACATAAACTGAAGCATTAGAAACAATTTCCTTATGGGTTGCTAACCTGCTATGCAGCAGCAACGCCCAAATCTGACAATTACTGGATAATATACGACACGATACGAATAGTGTTTTTTAGCACTGAGCGGAAGACACGTAAGCAATTCGCCGAACCTGCCTGGTGTCTTCGTGTCAGTAAAGAGTAGGCCTGTTGTCTCTTGAATGTTTGGATGATGGTCGATGATGGGGCCGGCAACGCTACCAGAACGAAAAGGAGCAGCATTATCATGGGCATAGACACGTCACGAAATCGGATGAAATCTTTTAGTATACAATCCATATCTTGAAAACTAAACCTATTTAGCTGGATAGTCTCCGTCATACCGGCAAATTAACAAACCTGCTGAAGACGCCATGAGTTACAAGTACATGACGTGTTCATTCAACATACCACGCCAGAGGAAATGTCAGTTATGTGTTGTTAAAATCCGGTTGTCCGGGTGCTACAAGACCAGAGTATTTATATTCGGTGATTGTGCGATGCTCCTTACTCTTTTCACACAGAAATCTTTTCAAGTCCTAAACAATAATTCCACCACATTTGTGGGAAACACTTCGATATTTCGGAATAACTTTGAATCTATTCAGTAAGTGCACTGTTATCACACAATGTATAGCCTGAGTCCTCATCTGCTGCTAAATCGTACTGGTGGTGCGACTTTTAATGTCTTTTGAGGCTCAGAAAATTATTAATAAAATGGTTTGTTATTTTAGGCGAAAGTGTCGGGCCTGTACTGATTTACAAGAATTCTAAACTGCGTAGTGCGTGCCGACATACCTTTCTTTTGCGTTCAAACCTGCCTTCGAAGATAGAAATCCCGTCAGCAGTATTATAAGGCACCTTTATTTGTTTCTAAGAAAATTTTTCAAGTAAGAAGTGGCAGTTTAGCTACATTCTTACTTTCTGTATGATCGTTATACGAAAATGTTGAATTCAAAAGTAATTCTTTAATAATATTACAATAATTTTACTGATGCTGACAGTATCCAGAGGAACAGCTCATGTAAGATGTACGACCAGCAGGAAGCACATACTACGCAATTGTTACGCAATTGTTTAAGCATAAGAGGAAGAATAGGTATGAAAAGAATGAAAAAAAGCGACATTACTGAACTTATTTTTTAAAGTTCGGATTTCATACATATTTCCAGTGTTTGGAATTGTTGTGGATCATTAATAATTTGACGATCTAATTAAAAGTTCTTCAAGTGCGCAAATGCGTAGTTTGCCGGTTTAATAACAAATACGAGTAGTAACAGTAATGTAGCAAATAGTAACACTTCGTGCGATGGTGAATTTATGAAATACCCTTTTACGGTAGTGAACGATGCAACAACCGCAGTTAATGAAAAGCAATTATATCATAATAATTGGAACAGAGAGGGAAGCGATCGATATTTTCAGGTTAGTACCGATGGATGAGGCAATTAGCAATGAGTAAAACAAGGTCAAAGGCGCTATCGCCGAGGGAAGAGCGGCAGGAAGCGGAAATACAGGTTTATGGTCGCATGCTGTTTTCTTCTGTCCACTGTAATTTCGGCAGGGGATGTAATGCAGCAGTGATGAATTTTCGGCGTGGAATGGCTGGCATTAACTGGTCCACTTAGCAAATTTACGATATAGAAATGAAGCGATAAAAATAATTATATGCTTGAAAGTTGAAAATAAAAAACAATATTGATAAAAAAATCAAAAAACTTGTAAAAAATAAAAATCTAAAAATAAAGCAAAAAAATACGGATAAAATAAAAAATGAAATAAATTCCACAGAATACATATACAAAAACGAAAGAAACCTACAAATAAATTCCAAAAAATACACAAAATCGAAAATACCAATACAAAAAATGAAGATGCTTTGTAGAAAAATATGAATTATATTTAAAATAGAAAAGGATGGCGGAAATTTTAAGCTTGCGGATAGTGCATTCATGAGAGTATCAAATTTCGTTGATTTTAGCTTTTGCGCCCGACACAATTATAGTTCGTTAAAACTAAGCAGGTGCGCTAATGCATGATTCAGTCGTCTGGTTCGTTACCGAATCCTCTAAAATCTGTGCAATTCGTTCACACGAGGGAAAAGGGCACGGCGCAATATTTCCTCCTTTCCGCAAATAATAGTAGTGCAAAATATCCTTTTGCAACTCCCAGATTAGAATGGAGCATTTAATGGAAACGGAAATGTTCATGCACTCCATAACCAGTGTTGGTATTAAAGCCGTGGCTTGAGCTTCGAACAAATTTTCTCCCTTGTTGTACTTGGCGACGTAGTGCAGGATTGCTGGGAAGGTCACCCAGATAATCTGCATAACTGAAGTCCCTATCTGGTATCCTCGGAAAGTGGCGTACAAGCTCCCACAATGGCTGCATAATGCTTTGGCAATCCTGGTCAAATAGCGTGCTTCTGTCGGCCATTGTGAGTCATCGCACAGACGTCGTACACCAGCGAAGAGCAGCAGGGCGGTTATTCCCGACGTAATGCTGCAGAAGAAAAAGCTCAGAGACGGGAATAGCTCGAGTCCCAGCAATATCATTTGTCCCGTGAAGCGTTGCTCGGCAGACTGCAATAAAAAATTTTTGTACACCGAATTTGCTGGTTTGCAATCTTGGACAAAAAGACAGGAAACCGGTCGGTCCAGACAAATAATTTAGAAATTTCGATAATTAAACCAATTAGCAATGTGCAAGTCAGTGCAACCAAAAGACATTTATTACGCATAAATTGCTATTAGGGTTTAAACAGGGAAGCGCTTGTTTGCCCACTTTGCGATAAAATTGCGCAGGCTTTGCTCTACAATGCCTGCACTATGCGCGTACTTTCTAAACAAATTTGAATTAAAATTTAAAAAATGAAAGCAGCTGGCGAACGCTTTCGCTGAAAGACACGTACCACATTGACATTGCCCGATTCCACCGGAATAGCACTGAGAAGAATTAAAGCATCTATCGTCCGCTTTCGCCGAGAGACATGTACCACATTGCCCGATTCCACCTGATCATCATCGACGTTTAACAAACGAATTGTGGTGAATAAGCAGACTCTCGCTCCAAACAGAATCACGCTGACGACAGTGAAATAGTTAATCAGCAATGCAAGTCTGCGTGTCTTTCGGGTAAGAAGGGTAATGTCACACGGCAAACTTTCCGGATCGAACGGGCGACCATTGTCACCATTGTCATCGCTCTTCTGCATGTCAGTCAGAGGTATTGCGTTCTCAAACTCTTTCTCCATTTTGCTAACTTTAACTGAAAGCGACAATACAAATCATGAATAGCCGGAAAATTCCCAATCACCACTGCCGCGTTAATTTCCGGCACCGAAACGATGCAAGAAATACTGTACAGGCCGCACTTCTCACGCCTTCAGTCTAATACGCTTTACCAGCTCATCCAGGAAGTTCAGCAACCAGGAAGCTAGCTTGCAATCAAGCGCAATTATATCCTACAGTATCTGTGGTACTGCACATGCTGTTTATGAGGCATCAGGCAAAAATCCCTGTTGTAATGGATCAACCTAGTGAATGTACGTGAGGTAACACCGTAACAGCCGAAAGACGTACCTAATGAATGGATGTTTCTAATGGATGTACAAGAGGTAAAGGTAATGGAGGTCTTTGGAGGATGTACGAGAGTTTAGGTGACTGCCTTACCGCCAAAGCGTAACTGTGACATTTTTAACAGCTATGTGAGCATGCGGCAAATCAGCACTCATACTGTCTTGAACGAGCACTGCCGGTTTATCCACGATCCTGCATGCCCATTTGCCACACCGTCACTGCGGTCATGGAATATTTTGCATCGAACACAGCGAGATGAAGCAGTAACGTGATGTCGATGAGCACTAATTTGTCCAACGTCTCGAAGAGTACGGCGTAGCACCTTCCCGGTGCCAAAAACTAAGCACCATTTGTCAATGGTAGTTTCTAAGTTTTATTCAATAATCTTTCGATCGTAACGCCGCTACGTGCATAGAAAGAAATATTATTATACATCAGTCTATCAAAGGAAATAGATCCATATTATGATCTGCCGCCCCGTGGAAAACGGTCAGAAAAAACCGCCGAAGTGAATTTAAAAAAACCGACTTCACCACTAAACTCAGCATGCTCCAAAAGGGCTGCATTTTATTTTATAGAATATCTGCCCTGGGACCGTCACTTGGATGCCGGTACCGGTACAGGCACGAGGTCAAGGTGACTCTCTGAAAAACTCTCTGAAACACTGTTGCGTGGAGCAATGAAATTCAAATACTGCAACAAAACAACTGAATTTTTTTCCGAAAAAACAGAAAATTTTTTTAATTTTTCATATCTTTCTACAAAATGCCTTAAAGGGAAGAAAATTTATTTGACCGGCTCCAAAGAATGTTAGCAACAACAAAAATTGTAGATATTATCGTTTGAAATGAGTATAGTCCACTTCCGTGGTACCAAAAACAAAAAATTTTTTTAAAATTTTGTCGCCGGGAAGGAAGTTTTCAAACAGAAAAATTTGCCGGTACATGATACCAGATTGAGTACTGTAGAGTAACCCTGCACTTGACAGCTTTTTCGTACGATATGAGCTGTACGGCACTGTAGTACTGACAAACGTTCAGCTGGCTCAGAGCCGACTGCACTGCACTCACATGTGCTGCCTGCCTAGTCTCAGGCAGCACATGTGAATGCTGAATGTGCTCGTACAGCGTACGTCTCTCTGAGCTGTAAAAAAAGCTGTCAAGTGCAGGGTTACTCTACAGTACCTATTTGCATGAATGGAAACTTCCGCGCGCTCTGGTACATAAATTTTAATATTCATTTTGAAATTTGAAAAAAAAAACTGAGGAACTCGGTGTTCGGTGTACAACGACCTTGATACTCGTATTCGTTCACGAGCAAAGTTTTGGAAAAGATCGGCCTATGGTCGGTTCTTACCTTTTAGTTTACAAAACGTTTTAAAGCATAGACAAAAAACATTCCCTCAACTGCTTTAAAAAATTGTAAAGTAGCAACGAGATAGAAAATTACAAAATAACTTTTTGCAGTTTAATTTTACTAGCACATCGGGGAGAGCGACATTTGGCTTACGTACATCATTTTGGAAAGATTTGCTCCCCTAAATGATCGAAATTCAGAAATAGTCAACCCTAGTCCACACCAGGGTTTAGGGATCACTTATCAGGGCTGCTTAGTGAACGGCAGTTGCCGGACTTGCTATTTCTACATTGTTCGGTGTTAACAATTACGAGCACGCTAACAATCTGTCTGTAGCTCGTTATTACGGTCGATCGGTCACCAGCTATCGGAAAAGTAAAGTAGTCATTAAAAAGTAGCGGAGCAGTTATTAAAAGCAGTTATTTTGGAGTTACTAGAGTCTAGAGGTAATCAGAACTTATTAGCAGTTAGTTATTAGATCAGTTATTTATTCAGCGGAGCAGTTATTTTGTCTCACATAATTTAGTCGATCAACTGTTACTGTGTCGTGATCTGAGCAAGCTGCAAACGGAATACAGTGCGTAATCGTCTAATGTATTTAAAGCGCACGCAAAAAAACAAACCTAAATGTGAATTAGCAAAACTGGTATTTCAATGGAATTGACTGTAGGCCTTAAGAGCATCTAAGGCGAAGCCGAAGATGACTCTTGTACTACGTATATTATAACGTTATTGATATGTAATATACGAGTAATATATAACAGCTTGCAGATTCCAAAACACAGAACCAACAAGTGGTTTTGGAATGGTTTCTCGCTGTGTTGACTAACAGTCAGGAAAACTGAAAAAAGCCATTAGGTTAAGAAAATTACTTGATAAAAGCTGAAAACGCAGTTTCAAGGAAATATCAATTTCAATCATCATGTACAGTGATACAGCTAAAAAACGCAGCGGGAAACAATGTGGTGCAGCAGACGTATACCAAGTAAAATAATCCTGGCAATACAACTACCTACTAATGCCATAAAATTTACAGTGGGGTTAAGTTTCGCATGATACGAGGAATTATTCGATTGCCCTGATAGAGAACATAACACCAAACCGCGAAATAATCAATAACTGTTTTCCGTATTTTTGCAACCACCAAAGCAGGTCACTGTACAGTTCAAATGAAATTTACAGCTATTACACTGTGTAAATATTTTGGCAGGTTTGTTCGAATAATTGAAGCGTGCAGCATTCTGAAGCTGCTATGTAATGACGACTGGAAACGGCTGGATCCGGACAGAATGAATATTTACAATGTGATAGGGCGGCAGCGGGAATTCCAGCGTGTGCCGCTTTTTCATACATTTACTAATTGACAGCTGGAAAACTATTCTGTATAGTTACCACGATCGATTATTCGGAGAGCGCAAAGTGGCTTTAAAATTTCATATAGACGCACCGCAAATCTTATATTAATTAATGATGATTCAGTAACCGCCTCGAACTGTTAGCCAGCGCTATAAATTCCACTCTATTCCGCTTAGAGAGAACGGACCTCGCAGTAACCTTCTCGAATAAATCTTTGCATTCATTGAGCAAAGCACATACCTTGTGCAGCATCCAGAGTTCAGCGACGCCGTGATGTCGAAAGTGGGAAGTGTTGATGAACCATGCCAACAGTCAAAATCTGATACTGGAGACGAAAGCCGAGCTGCACAACATCCCCGTGAAAGTTATGCATCCAAGATAGTAAAAATAGTGAAGGACAAAATCCGTAAAGTGTTCTGGTGCAAATCACCGCCCATTCCATCAGGCATACGAAACTGCTGGCTTTTCTGTGTTGAATGGGGGCCTTGTGTCTGCTTTTGGCTGATGATCTTTAACATTGTGCCTGCCGTGGCTCTAGGAATCTGGGGACTGTGCTATCAATATCGAAACTGTAAGGTGGTCTGGCGAAATCGTTAAAATTATGTACACTTTCTGTCTTTTGACCTTTATCCAGTGAATATAATAATGTTTTAAACGTTTGTGACAATAATGTGACCCTTTGAATAAATAACTCTGGAGAAGAATTCTCATTATTGCGACCTGTTTGCCTGGTGCCAATATTTTCTCAAGCATGAATAAAACAAACGCGGTAAGCATTCTTTAGGTTCGCCGGATGGCAGTGGCCGCGTTACATTGGGAAACACCAGCATTCAGGCTCCCGTCAAGCAAGATGACATCTTCAAATGGTCTAGCCCAGGGCAGGGATACCCTATAGGTGACCCGAAATTCTCGGATCGCCCGGAAAATGTTTTATTCAAATTGTGCTATTCGGTTGAGTGCGAATGGGGTATGTTCGAGTATTTAATTCCATTCCTAATGCAGCGTACTGTTGTTACTCCAACGCATTTGTTACTCTGTGGAATAATGGATCCAGTAGGAGTAGTCTGAATGCCGAAAGATTGCTTTGCGTTTAGCGTAATTACTAATTAATACGTACACCTTCACGACTCCATTGGTTTCGTCCATTATAGGGGATCCCCGTGGTCTCGCCCGCTGGCGTTGTGAACGCGTAATTGGATGGAAAACAGCGCGCCTTCTGGAGGGACCCTCGGTTGCAGCAATAGTCCTCGGCGTCTGCCAAATCATTGGTTTGGCGCTCTTAAGTGTACCCAACGAACGGTGCTTTGTGGTTGGATTCTGGTTGTTTGTTCTTGGGTTTCTTTCTTTGGTGCCCTGCATGTACTTAATTGGGTATTACCTCCGCGTTCTAATCAGTGTACTTTCCTGGTAAACCAAGACTTTGGTTAGCTTAATTATAATTCTAAGCAGGAAATTAAATTTTTTTATTAATATATATAGTCTGGTTATTTTTGCGCAAACAGAACTTTGCATTCTGATTTTAATGATTACTCCAGTTCCAAAACCGGAAATGGAATTTTGTTCTGCTTAAATATTTTTTATTTCTTTCTTTTTTACTCATGCTGCACCGACCTAAACACTTTGAGCCAGAAGCGAAGATCCTCGATCTGGAAACTGACGATAGTTGCTACGAAAAACGCAATTTAAAATGGATGTCTTGCAAACTGATGCAGCTGTACCGAGTAAGGTCTAACACCCCATTGAAAATGTGGATGAATCTGTGGGCGGGAGAATACGGCTCTTTCGCAAAGGAAGAATTTACTGGATAAAACAAGAAAAATATGGAAATAGCCAAGAATAATCCAAGAAGCTGATCATTTCCATAGGAAATGCATGAATTCTATACCAGCAGCCACAGAAGGTGGCTTGCTTTATTCATCAATCGCACAAAGTGACACAACTTAAACAGAAAGCATAAAGTTATGATGAAAGATGCACTAAACTGTGTTGTGTATAAAAAATTAAAAACTCATACTGAAAGTTCTGCGACAACGCTTTGCTTTACAACTTTAACTTGCAGTTGCAGCTTATTTACAAATTAATGCGTAAAACTATTTACCGCTATCTTACTGCGTAAAAATTCCAGATGATGAAAATGTTGCTTGAAAAAAACATTTACAGGTTAAAATCGGTGTTGGCGTTTTAAAATAACCAACTACCATATATCAAAGAAGTACCCGTGACTTCTCTGCATCAAATGACTAAGAACTCTAAGGAATACTCAGCCGTTGATCGGAACTTTCCGTTACTAGGAACGTTCTGTTGCTCGGAACAAGAAAATAGTTTTCATTAATTATCAACAATTGCTGGCAACATTGGATCCCGGTTAAAATTTTATCTGCAGCTTGTGTTTGAGGAATGAATTATGAGACCGAAGCCGAAACTCTCGCGTATACTGGATACGGTACTTCCGGTGATTTAAATACTTACTCATTTGATGTTTTCTGACTATGAAAGCATAATATTATTTCACAAATTGAGTTCACGATTTAAATTTAATCAATTTGAAACAACTACATAGGTTTTGCCAACGTGAAAAAGAATTTTCTTAGTGAAAGACTTCCAGAATTTTGGTTGGCAAAGTGTTCACATCAGGCATTTGTTTCACGAAAGACTTAGTTTCAGTTGTAAAATTACTGCTTGGAATTTTTGCGTTACAGAGTTCAAACTGCGTTATCATTCTAATGCGCTAACGTCTATGGAAAACCGGAGATTTCAAGCGGAAATAGTAGCATGATTAACACTTTCTTTGTAGTTTGTAGTCCACAGAATATGGTCGGCATCGCAATGATAGTCATTAACGCGCACAAAGCTTATGCAAGTGACTCACTCTTCCGGTAAACCTCAGGTTCGATCGGTATCGACTGCACCGCTGATCACTCGATCCATGGTATGTAGTGTGTACAGTTTTAGTACGGCAGTAATAGTATATTTGCTCTACGACCTAGGTTTAGTGCTATATAAACGTTTTGGTATTTTTAATGTTCTCATTGTCATGCTGAAAAGCAAAAGAGTTCTACTACTGAGACTATGTCTAGATAAAACTCGCCGCTGCTTTCCACTTACTTTGTTCATACTTTGTACTTACTAATTATACTTACTTAGTTACTTGACACTCACTTACTTATCTTCCACGGAAATGAAGATAATTTTTGTTTTCACTGCGTTTTCTTTGGTGGTGGCGTTTACCAATGCGGCGGGTTGCACAGCAGGTCTTGACTATTGTGGATACTCTCTCCGTCCTCTCGGTAAGCTTTTGCCAGTGTTCGAAACAGCAGCAGCAGCGGAAATTCCGCGGAAATTGCACTATTGCAGCGGAAATTCCGTTTAGCCACCAGTGGCTAAACGGAATTTCCGCTGCAATAGGTCTGTTTTTTAAACCTCAGTTATTATCAAATGCCAATTTCATATACATACTGGTAGGTCGGTATCCGCGCCGTTTTTATTCGTTTCTTTCGAATTCTTTGCTGCGCGCTCAACAAAGCACGTTGATTTTTTCTTTCGCTAACACAGTTCACTAATCATAAAAAGAAGTAGAGACATCACTTGGCTTTATCAACGCGTGAAGTTTGCTTTAGAAAAAAATAATGAAGTGGATGAAATGATGTGATTTTTTTGCAGGTTATGACATGAAGGCGCATGAGAATGATATGCTGTTCAAATGCACAAATGGACACGATTTACAATGGCTGCAGTCATGTAGTGTCTGCAGTACCGGCGGTCATGTCGGAAGGAGCAACTCTTGTGCGCCCGATCTCGGCTAAAGGATTTAGCATATGAGATGGTTCTGGTGAATTGCTATTGATACCATTGTTTAATTACGATGGCAGTATGTAGTTTTTCACTTGAAGCTTTTCCGATGATACCAGTGCGTTGCACGAATAAAGTATTGAAAGTGTCGAAAATTGAAAGTATTAACGTATTGTTTTCCACCGGTGTGATCCAGTAAAATTGAATACAATTTTGATTTTTTAGAGAATGTTTTTATATCGAAGCTGCTGCAGCATGTAGGTACAGTTCCTATAGTAAAAACAGTAAATTTGTGACATAATCCTTTAAAATACAGAAACGTTCGGACAAGTGACACAGCACGTCAAGAAACATACGAGTAATATACAAGACTGCTTAGATCGATACAAATCACAATTATGACGGCTCAAGTTCAAAAAGTACTGCAAGTATTAATCGCATTTTGTGTAGCCAGTGTAGGTGACCTTCCAGCACCTACGCATGACCTTTTTGGCATGCTGCGACAACGACTTCCGGCAACCGAATGCTCTGCCGATGAAAGCAGTATCGTGCAGTATCGTGCAAGATAATCGTCACAAATGGGGACACAACCAGACGTCTTCCGACGTTCAAGGAATTTATCAGTTGAACAATTAAAATACAAACATGGCTGAGTCTGGTGCGTTTTTATGGACCAAGTAAGAGTCCATAAAGGGTATCTTCGGAAATATGATAAATGCAAATACAATCTCATATGGAAAGCGTTAATGGTAATTTAGCGTAATTTTAGCAGCGCAATTTGCCACGATTAATACATTGTGGCTTAAGTACGTATAATGACATTCACAGTGTCAGCGTGGATGCTTTCACAAGATTGACAGAAGATTACCGGCCAGTGCTGGTATATGTCTAAATATGTATATGGCACACTTCGAACACAACAATTTTTTATGACTTCCAGGTCGTAGTCCAGTAGCCACCGTAGTAACCTGTACACATCATATTCTGTTTGTCGACTTCCGAAAATCTTAGTAGTCACTCTTAGTCTGGGTAGTAACCTGTAGTTTCCTGTAGTCCCGGTTGTTTACGTAGTTTTCTGTAGTTTCCTGTAGTCTCGGTAGTTTGCTGTAGTCTCGGTAGTTTACGTAGTTTTCTGTAGTTTCCTGTAGTCCCGGTAGTTTACCTAGTTTTCTGTAGTTTCCTGGAGTCTCGGTAGTTTGCGTAGTTTGCTGTAGTCTCGGTAGTTTACGTAGTTTTCTGTAGTTTTCTGTAGTCCCGGTAGTTTACGTAGTTTCCTGTAGTTTCCTGTAGTCTCGGTAGTTTACGTAGTTTCCAGTAGTCCCGGTAGTTTGCGTAGTTTTCTGTAGTTTCCTGTAGTCTCGATAGTTTGCATAGTTTTCTGTAGTTTCCTGTAGTCCAGGTAGTTTTCTGTAGTTTCCTGTAGTCTCGGTAGTTGCGTAGTTTGCTGTAGTCTCGATAGTTTACGTAGTTTTCTGCAGTTTCCTGTAGTCAGTAGTTTACGTAGTTTTCTGTATTTTCCTGTAGTTCCGGTAGTTTACGTAGTTTTCTGTATTTTCCTGTAGTTCCGGTAGTTTACGTAGTTTTCTGTAGTGTCCTGTAGTCCCGGTACTTTGCGTAGTCTTCGGTAGTCTCGATAGTTTGCGTAGCTTGCTGTAGTCTCGGTAGTTTTGCGCCTACGTATACTACAAAGACTACCGACACTACTCGGAGCCACAAAAACTACAAAACTACAGGCGACTACGCTGGCTACACGAACTAGAGTTATTACAGGAAACTGCACAGGCTTCCGAGACTACTGGTGACTACCGAAAACTACGCAAACTACCGAGACTACTGAGACTACGCAAACTACCGAAGACCACGCAAACTACCGAGACTACAGGAAAACTACACAAACTACCGGGACTACCGAAGACTACGCAAAGTACCGAGACTACAGGAAAGGACTACGCAAACTACCGGGACTACACGAAGCTACAGAAAACTACGCAAACTACCGAGACTACAGGAAACTACAGAAAGCTACGCAAACTACCGGGACTACCGAAAACTACACAAACTACCGAGACTACGAGTTACTACAGGCCACCCGCACAAAATAATGAAAATGCAGGTAACTACGGGCATGGCGGAAAAATATTGTTATTGTATAAACAGCCTTTGCGAATACATAGGCTACAACGGAAAGGTGCACTACATCACCTATGGATGGCCGTAAAAAAATGTCGTGTTCGAAGTGTGCCATAGGTCCATATGTCAATCTTGCGGGGAATCATCTGGAACAACTGGACTGGAGCGCGTTCTACCCATTAAGAGAATCATTGGAAAGTTTCTTTCAAACAGCGTTATTTATTACAGCGCTTTGGCGCGCAACTTCGGGTTACAATTTCAATGTGAAAACTGGTAAACTTACTGAACTCCAGTGTCCTGCGTTAAAAATCAAATAATTATTTGTTTTGTTTTTGTTTCTGCAAAAGGCATACCCATGTACTTTGTACATATGGAGATACATGTACATACAATGTTCAGAAAATGGAATTTTTTCAAACTTTAAAATGAATCTTGGACAATATGTATTTTAAAGTTTCAAAAAATTCTTTACTTCGGCAATGCTTGTACAGCTTTTTTTCTCGCGACAATCAGTTTTACGGTTTGTGTTGCAGTTATATCAAAGATCAAACGATTTTAAAGTCGTGCGAGGAAGGTCGTGAAATTTTTTTTAACATTTGGTAAAACACAAGATGAAGCATGTCGGTTATCTTTCTGTAGTTTTAGAAGATGATGTTGGCTGTCCTGGAACTCAGGGAGTGAGAATAAAATGCATTCACACCTGGGAAGAGGAAGTGATT
The DNA here is from genome assembly GCF_019649055.1 of Paramacrobiotus metropolitanus. Lineage (NCBI taxonomy): Eukaryota > Metazoa > Tardigrada > Eutardigrada > Parachela > Macrobiotidae > Paramacrobiotus > Paramacrobiotus metropolitanus. The sequence continues at coordinate 437,436 of NW_026570318.1, read as the reverse complement.
GTCCGATTAAGACCCCAGATAGTCCACCAGTGGCCCTTGCAGATTGCTTGATACTTGGTTCCGGGATGGCTGTCCATCTGCAAAAGATGAAATAATGTCATTAATGTAGCAGCATTACAGCAGTTCCCGTTATATTTTCCTCGATAGAAAGTCTCACAGGATGACACCAAAAGCATTAATACAGAATACTGATAAAACCGCGCTTATTTCAAAATATCTTTTTTTGGAACACGTTATAAATAATGTCTGGAATTTTGGGAAGCTCTCAAGTAGTATGAATTACGGAAATAATATTTCGTGCTAGTTGTGAGCTTTAAAGAATTATATTTACTCACGATTACGAATAACCATTAAAACTCTAAGGGAAAACTGATGCAAAGGACGTAGAATTCAATAATCCAGTGATGATAAAATAGCATTCCCTTTACAGTTTTTGCGAAAATCACGTGCACAGTACATACTAGCTAACCACCTTCGTACTTCTGCAGAGCTTTCAAACTCTCGCAGTTTTCGAAGTCCTAAATGTCATTAAATTTGAAATAAACAGTTGTCAGCTGCAGGCATTATACAATCATACGATTCAAGTACAGTATTCTAACTCAATCCGTGACCTGACACTCGACGGTACAAGACAATTGGCCTATCGTCCCGCCGGTGTTGACGCGCTCAGTTTCTAAGATTTAAATTCTAATGCTTTCAGATAGTTTTGTTGGCCTTTTGACTTACTGATATATGAGAACCACAGGAGCCGCTTGCGACCACCACGTGCCAGTAATAGTTGCTGTAGCGGCTTCTTAGGCTTCCAATGATTCCATTGGTAAGTGGCTCCAGCGACTGATAGTTGTACAAATTACAATAGTAGGTCACCCAGTGCTCCGCGTCAAAGAACATTGTGCCGGTCATGTCGGTCCAGCCCCATTGTATACTTGTTGTGGCTCGATTTGATTCCGCCGAAATCGGTTCAGCATTCACGCCGGAGTGAGCGCCCATATGCTCGTTTCCAGTTAGCTTGTGTTGCGCCTCTGCAAAAGATGTTATGATAGATTGATAGGCATTACACAAAAAATTAAATGTACTTTGTGTAATGCCTACGTATCTCTTTTGAAAGATACGCAGATATTCTCAAGATACACAAAATTCTCACAGATACTGCATGCTGTTCAAAGCGGTTTTTTCCACCCGCTAGTACTTACCTGATGCGTGCCCAGCCGCGAATACAGTCACAACAACGGCAAATAAAAGCGTTTTGGTACTCATTTTTCAACCAAGCTCAAGCAAAATTAAGGCACTACGGCGGAGAAAAAAGTGAGACGACAGCAGCGATTTCGTAGTGTCGCAACGCTAGAAAAAGCACAATACTTGCAGTAGACTTCAAGTGCTTCCGAATATTCCACGCAGAATCAGTCAGTGCTTTATAGTCGCTTTGCAGTTGCCATCGTCATTATGTTAACAAAGACGAATACAGGTTCTGCTTTGAAACATAAACGGTATCAACGTTTTATCAGCCATGATCCCAGTTATGCAGATTGCAACGCAATAGCACACGGAAGTGACGAAGTGCCACGTTGCTGATGTAGTTTTTGTCATTTGTTCGTAATACAAATGTATCGCAATGTAAGGTCTGCAACAACAAATCTTTCACTACATTCTTCAAATTATTAAGCGTTGTTACAACGTCGTTATTATGGCAATAAAGATAAATTGAGCAAATCATAGAATTCGTACCGCTTTGTTATCAAAATACTATTCTAGAATGAGGAAACAGTCGAGCGGCATTTGCACCGATAATCACTACAATATTATTTGCTCCTTACAGCTTTTATTATATATGTACTGCTGTTAGTGCTAATATTACTTTGCTACAATTTCTGCTGTATTGCTTCTTCACAAAAATACTAAGTTACTGATCGAAATATCGCTCGTCATCACCTTCGATTTTGGAGGTGCATCAACGCAGAATACAATATCTGCAAAAATACGAGAGATTATATAGAATTACCGTATTACAGTACAAAGTAGCCTATCAATATGTCTTCCGCTTTTTTGTTTTCTTAGTACTTGTATTTGCAGTACTCCCTGCCAACGTTATATTAACCGACATCTAAATGACGTACATAAATAACGTATGTGATATACAATAGAACGTTTGCAATAAATAACGTATAAATAATGTATGTTTCGCTATAACTACAAAGAGACATTCCAAAAAGATTTTTTCCTAAGTTGCATCTCTGTTACTTGAAGTAATGCACAACCAAATATCTTTTGTTGCCTAACCCATTATGGAAGGAGGGCTGTCGATGGAAACTTATTTCGTATATTGCCTGTTTTGCTATGCTTTATAATTAGGCTCACAAGTCAGAGAAATACGTTCAGAAGGATTTATCATGAGCACATACAGTATTGAGAGAAAAAATCTAAGAACTGTTCGCGAAGGAAAGTCAATATTTCTCGGTATTCCACGGTCAGTGGCGCTGATCTGGTTTTTGGAGATGGCCGTGCCCAGGGCGGTGACCGGGTAGCAAATTTCAGTCATGCATAAAAGGAAAGTTCTCCCGGCAACCGGTCATTAAAGCAAATAATGCCAGCGTCGGAGGCCGGGCCGTTAGCGGGAAACAGCTGTAGAGCCGCCTACACGTAAAAAGATCACCAGTAAAAATTTATACAGAATTAATTCGAAACTGAATACTGTAATGAAGAATTCATTACTGGCTTTTGGCTTACAATGTTCGAACGTGTTCTCCAGCAGCGCAATAGAGGTTGCATAATCGGAAGCAATGTGCGCTGCATCATAAGTGAATTGTACTGGTTTTTCTCCACAAACCATGCTGAACCAGACAGATGCCCGTGATAACTCATTGACGAAATCCGCTGTGACGTTCTTCGCCCAGCGCACCAAATTTTCTACATCGCAACACCCGCAACCATGGATAGCTTCAGCGGCATTTTCGCGAAGGCGTTGTAGCGAAAGTCAAAAAATCGTGAACTGGAGCTATCAAGACCGATGTTGTACAGAAGCCAGTCAGGAAGGAATTGTAAGCGGTTTCCTCGCAAATCTAGCGCCCGAAGAAGACTTGCATAAGTGTTCAAGCCGGTACGGGTTATCGTCTTCAGTCCTGTTGTTTGGTGATTTAAATTGAGGATCTCCTACAATGTAAAAACATGCTTAGTCACGAAAACGCAGACAAAAAATTAAAATTTCTAGAAGTTCTAAATTCTTGAATTAAAAACAAAATTCAGTTAAAAATGTTAAATTCAGATTAAACTTTATTGTAAGTTTTGAAAAGGAATACCAAACAGTCTTTTAACGGGTAAAGTGCGCTCCAATCGAATTGCTCCAGCTGATTGTACCCAAGGTCGAGCGCAACCATCACCGGTTGATAGCTGCTTCCGTCAGTCAAACCTTCGAAGGCATCCGCGGTGATGCTGCGAATGTTGTTCTCGCGAAGATCCAAGCTCCGAAGGTCCGCTAATCCAGCGAAAAATTCCCGATCAATATACCCAATCTGACTGTTTCGAATCGTAATAAATCTGATGATGTCTTTATTTTCACTTAGAAAGCGGTTGAGAGGAATGCGGCCGCCATCCGTTGCGTTGAATCCGTCAAAGGAAACACCATATGTGGTGAATCCGGGGCGGCGCGGCAAAGGCGTCACATTCGGCGATAATCCGTAGCAGTAGGCGCCGCGTTGAGAATTACGGCAGCTGAAACTGACACCTTGTGCCGATGCTCTGATACTGGAAACGTTCAGCGTGTCCATAATTAAGCTTGTAAGCTTCTGCATAGCACTCAAGGTCATTGTATCGGTTATAGGCGCAGTCATGATTGGTTATTTCGCTGGCGCCGAGAACGTGCGCTGATTCAAACGCACTGAACAGGATGGCAGGTACTATAAGCTGCCAACGTCGCGCAAGCGTCGCGCGCATTGTAACGAAAGAAGGAAAACCGGGTGGCGAAAGTGTCTAGAACAGAAGTCACTGGACAGCTGTTCATTGAGAGAGCGTCTTTATAAAGACGTTTTTGGGTTTTGCTGTGTTCATCGTGTCCGTGACACAGCAAAAGCGGCGTATGATAACTGCTGTTTCACTTAACTTTAAAAGCGAGCGAAATTACTACTGTTACATAGCCAACTTTTGTCGATAGCTGAAAAATAATCAAGTCTTTGCTGATTATCGTATTTGTTAATCGTCTTCTTCGATAGCATCATAACACAAAATAGAATTACAATTCCTGTTATAACGCGCAATGTAAGCGTTTATTTACATCAGCATCCAGGTTCTGCGTATTACAGTACAATCCAGTTCATTAGAAATAAATAATTAATACTAAAATACTTGTTGATTCCATTCCCTTAATGCAGTAATAGAATAAACAAGCCAACTAAAAATAAATAAGCCAAATAAGTAAGAGCTACGATTATCCGTGAATCAGTTGTTTGCTGTTTTTGAGATCGAAAAATAATGTGAATGGAAATAATATTAGTTTGTTCATACCCGACGCTCAGACATTTCGTGCATTTGCAACGACCAGAAATATTACTTGACAATGAACACAGCCATACATTTCAACTGAAATAAATATTAAAAAAGCTAGAAAATTGAGGGCTATAATTTGAAAAGATACGTTAAAAACCGGATAAAAGTATCACGGCACCGTCTACTTGGCGTTGAGAAGTACTCCAGCACCAGTTTCTTAGATCGCCGTGGCTGGCCTTCTGATACAAATCCATGACCGTTATGGCAAACGGCAACAATGGCTTTGGGCAACGGTACATCCGGTGCGTAGATAGTAGATTCCGCTTCGTGCAAGATGTATTCGTGGATCGCTGCAAAAGTCACGCGGCAGTCCAAAGATTCGTCACTGCGAACTGTGACACCAATCGCGGCAGTGGCGGAGTCGTTGTTGTGTGAAAATACAAAGACTCCATCTGTACAGTTAACCGACACAATGTCTCCTTGCAAATTGGACCCACTGCAATTTTTCCCGGCGCTTAAAGAAAACTCGTGTTCGACTACTAAGTCGGGAGCAGCAACTTCTGCTTCAGTGATGAAATTGTCGTTGATGTAGCGAAGAAAATGTGTGAATTTATCAAAGCATTGAGGATATAAATCGGTGCGGAATACCAGTTTGCTAGCACCAGACGTTTCCGGGTCACGTGTGTTGATGCTAAAGAGCCGGTTTCGACATTGGACCTGGATGATATCTTGGCGGCCAGTCATCGGTTCCGTCCGGGGAGAGATTTCCAGCATTTCCAGCACCATTAAGTGGAGATCGTAGAGCTTGCTGATGCAGCTGAATGTTCCGTCACTAGAGAAAATGGCTTCGGCGGCCGTGGCACGAAACAGGTCAGGTTCCGAGAGTTGCAAACGGCCCGCGGAACAGTTGATCTTGAGCGAGTTTCCATTTTCGCAACGAAAGTCGGTATTAATTACGTGGGTATTAGAAGATGGTGATTTAAAAGTGGAAAGGACGGTGATTATTGGCGGCAACTTGGTTGTGGTTTTGCTTTGGCCTGCATTTCGTAAGATTTAGAAACGGCTAAATTTTGAAACACTTGCTCGATTTATTGCCTAAATATATTACAATGCTCGAACGAATTCCCCAGCGTCGTGATTGGGAAACCATGGTTGGCTGCCACTACACTGGGGTCATTAGTAATTGTCCTCACGAACATCCCGCACTTCAAGCTGAACCAGATCAACGGCGGCGAAATTTCGCTAGAAACATTCAGCGTCCAGCGCACTAAATTTTCCATGTCGCAGCAACCACAACCAGGATTCTCCTCGGCAGCATTTTCACAAAAGGCATTGGAGTGAAAACTGAAAAGGCGCATGCTGGAATTCTTCAGGCCAATATTATATAAAATCCAGTCAGGGATTGATGTTAGACGATTAAATCCCAGGAATAACAGCTGGATAGACGTTTGAAAGGTGGATCCACTGTGGTATAAGTTGCGCAACCCTGGTTGTTGATTCACGAGACGGAGGGTCTCCTAAATATTTTTCGGAAAGGTATCTATTCTGGCTGCTTCATAGCAAGAAAATTTGAATTTGATCAAATCCAGCGGCCTTCTTTGCTGCTAATTTCTCCTTTGGAGTGGGCCGTAGCCCCCAAATTGCATGTAAAGCTCGTAACCTCGTTATTTCTATACACATTATAACGATACCGGAAGTAACAACTTACCAAACAGTTTCTTAATGGATAAATTACGCTCCAGTCGAATTCTTCAAATTGGTTATGCTCCAGATCTAAGCTATTTAAAATCGGAAGGCCGTCCGTTAAACTTTCAAAACTATCGGCACTGATAGAATAAATATCGTTGTGACTCAAGTCAAGGGTGCGCAGCACTGAAAACCCAACGAGAAAGTCTCGGTCGATGTTATTAATATGGCTATTTCTAATCACCAAAAACTTTATGATATGTTTATTGTTAGCTAGAAACTGGGTGATGGGAATCCTGTCAGCATCAGTGGCAATTAATCCTTCCAAGGTCATTTTATATAACACGCCTAGAAACAGCAGAGCAGACACATTCCGCGGCAACCCGTAGCAATATGTGCCTCGCAGGTTACACCAAAAATAAACCATCTGCACTAGAGCCGAAATTTTTGAGACGTTCACCGCCGCCATCATCCTAAAGATATTGGTATCGCAATGATATTCGTTCCAGCCGTTTGTGTAATTAGAAATGCATTCACAGTTGGCAGAAGGAACTTGACAAAACTGAAATGTGCTGTACAACAAATATACCAATACGATTGTCATGCAGTCCGGTGATCTTGCAGGCGCCATAATAGTGAATAAGGAGTACATTACACATATTCCATATTACAAAAACTGACTAAAAATATTGCTAACATTGAAAGCTATCCGAGAGAAATTTGGAGAGAATACATAAATTTATTAAATTGGCAGCGGTTTATATACGAGCTTGAATATTATAAGACATACTTGCAAACGACAACAGAGCACCACAGCGTTGATTATCGTTTTATTTGTACATGGCTGGATTGCCAGTGCAACCGTACAAATAGAGCAGATGGAAATTTTATTTAGTGACTGTCTTTACGTATAAAATTTCACTATCGAAATTGCTAATCTTTTCCGATAGCATCGGCTAACTTTGGCAGTCTGAATTATTGTGTAAGCTCGACTGAAAAGTAGCCGACATAGTTTCGGGTTAACACAGGAGCTACACGGTGCAAAATTAACAGCATCCGTAATTATCAGCGATAGCGCGGTCATCGGCTTAGAAATTAAAAATTTTTCTGTTAATGGATCTTACTACTTTTTAGATAAACATCATTCCTAATACTCGCGTCAACATTCTGGAAAAAAGAATATCTTTACGACGAAGCATCTGGCCTAAATAAGATAACGGTTCGCCTTTGCAGTTTGTCCCTAAAGAAGGATTCGTTCTCAAATACTGTACAGGCAGTGTACATAAAGCTTTAAATAGAACAGTAACTGGGATAACATTGTCAGCGGACCTTTCTCTATATCTCCAGGCGACTTCCTTTCAAGACAACCAACTTCTTGTCTCCATATTGTCCGGTACCAGGTATGGATATGCGTACAAGGCAATCCAGATAAGAATTTAAGCAGCTCATGTAATTGTGGAAAGTACCGACACTGCCGCTAAGTTTCTCCATTTTATCGTCATGGTCAGCGGTCGGATCTTCTAGTATGAGGGTGTTCTCGGGTTTCATGCACCTCCAGTAGGGTCGGAAGCACTCCGGGGAATCGCTCACCGTTTTGCAATTATGGCTATCGCCACGCGGTGTTGACCGGTCGATCTGGCGTTGTGCGAAGGTCGATGAACGGCCACTTATCCATAGAAACTTCATTAGCAACAACGTTGCACAAAATTCGTGGCGGTTTGTAGTACCAGTCCATTGTTGACTGTCAACCACAACAGATGACGTAAACAATGTAGTTTCTCGTTTTGGTATTATTGACTGACCGGTGCGAAAACGTTAATTTGATTTTGGAATAGAAGAATATCTATCGAACAAACACATAACGGTACAAATATCTTTTATATCGATTTACGGACGCTTACCTTGAGTATTTCCTTTACTTAATTTTGTTAACACTTCACGGCATTCTCTAGACACCATTTCCAACGGTTGTCTTTAACGTAAAACAGACCATTTACTGGCAGGTAGCAGTGTTCGATCGTTTACAAGCTTTACTTGCCGTGCCATCCTTTATTGCAATTAACACATACGGTTTCCGTTGATGAAACTTGCTGGCTACAAAGAAACTGCTGAAATCACAATTTCTGTTTATGACAAAGGTTTATTGTCTCTTTGTCGGCGCATTTCTTCTAGCAGCTTTCTTATTACAACCCGATGCGGCTGGTATTTTGCTGCTGTTTCTGCAGCACATCCGTCGACAGTGAAGAAAAAATTTGATTTGTTTACTTTATTGAGTAAACTTGAGTTTACGTGTAGCTGCTTATACCTGAATTTGTGTCTGTAATACTTCTAGTGCAACATCAGTGGTCTCAAAGAGCAACAGCTGGTAAAACAATTTAAGACAGATGTATCGATATGCAAAAGCTAGAACACGTGTGCTGTATACGGACTGTTTAGTTTGTTGTATTGCTCTCCACCATCCAAATTTAATATTTACAATTGTTATCATCATCAATTCCTCAAACTGCGACAGGTATGCAGTTTTAGTAATGCAGAGTCCAGACGTATTAAGCAGCCAAGAAAAATTTAGGAAACTCGTCATAATTGCAACTCAACTGAAAATCCCGTTATAAATCCCTGATTAACAGCGTAAGCTGTTTTCAGATTTTGGCGGAAGCAGAAAAGACCAAACGCTAAAACTGCTTTATACCGTACAGGTACAGTAACGCGATGGAATACAAGCTGATAATATGATCACAAAAAAAAGACGTTGCATCGTAAGCATTCTGTCAGTTCGGTCTGAGTGTGACTGATGTCGGCTCGATGTGAGATTTCCAGCCGGTATGCCGCCATGCGTTCTTAAGTTGCAACACTTCCCGGTTTTGTTACGCGTATCAGGCATTCCAGATAGGGATTCAAGCAGTTCATGTAGTTCTTAAAAGAATCGGCGATGCCGTTCATCGTATCAGCTTTGAAACGGGGTTTACCGCCGTCTAATTTCTCTGGCATGAGATTTTCCGGTTTCAAACACTGCCAATACGGCTGGAAGCACAGCTGCATGACGCCTTGCAGTTTGGGATCAGCGGCTGACGGGACTGCGCGTGCCACCCGAGAATCCGAGATGGAGGCCGCATAAGTAGCGACAAACAAAATCTGCAGGGCCAACAAATACGCTATCCACGGCCGACAAAATGCATCCATTTCGATACCGCCTGTAAACACTATTAAGAAAAGGAACATGTGCACTAATAACAGAAACAATAATTTTCTTAAATTTATTAGCGCACGTTTAAGAGATAAGAAACGGAAGCAAAATGTTAATATGCAATTTGGCAGCGATTTAGCACTGAGCATTAGGTAAATGTAAATGTTGCACGTCGTGAATACTACCGGAAGATTGGACCCGCTGTAGCACTTACGTTGAGTGTCTTCGTCTATTCGAGAAAAAAATGAAGCGGCATCCGTATAATAAATGTTTCGTTAATTCTGAAACATCACATTTGTACGGCGTTATGAAAGCGGGGAATCTAAATCTATCGATCTTTATAAACGGAGTATCTCTGCATTGTTCCAGTATACAGATACTGTTATGTGCCTCACGTATTTTGGTTTGCTTAGTGGCTCACTGTTAAAGGTGTAGTGAAATCAGTGCAGCTAAAAAACTGCCGGAACTGTAAAAATTTTGCAGACTAGGCACGAGGCTGTTTCAACAGACGCATTGTGCTTTAGTGTTTGTCGGATCGATTACCAGGGCTCTTCTGAACGCTAAACACGGAAACAACGGTCGTTTCTGGCGTTGTTTGTATACATCTGTAGATTCTGTACATATTAGAAGGCACTTTTCCTTGCGTTTTGTACATAGACTGGTTAGCTTGTTAATAAAAAATTCTATAAGAAAGTGCTGTTTACGTGCAGACGCGGAGGCCAAGAGATATGTGATTTGGATGCGCCGATTGTGATCTGAATAAACTATTTTTTCATGAGCCGAGGTCCAGCCAGCCAAAAACAACACAAAGTAATTTTTTTACTGTGAAATCGACAAGAGCAAATAACAATTACGTACGTCGATTAGGCAACGTTAATGTTAATCCGATGCAAACATAGCTGCAAATAACTGCAACAATTTAAAATAATGTACACTGTACATACGAAGCGTCAGTTTCTAACTTTTACATAGGTAAAAACTGGTAGCTCTTTCTGCGCTGTCTCGGCATTTATTTCCCGCCCTGCCAAGCGAAACCGTTACACTGGCATCTCGATGGCTGCGAGCCGCATTTGCTGGCGTTGCCTTTGTTGCCAAACACGCAGGTCCAGTAGGCTCCACATCCGATAGTGCACCAGAAGTCTACAGAGAAAAATCTTTAAATTTTGCCTTTAAATCTTTAAATTAAACCTTTACTGAGGAAAGTAGACTTACCGATGCTACCACGTTTGGCACGCAACAGGTTGAACTCCTCGGCCGCGGCTTCGTTTTCTGCCAAGGCGACAGTGGCCAACTGGGCGACCAACAGAACCGCGCAAATCACAGAAATCGAGCTGGTGTACATTGTAGCGAGTAAACTTTACCTGTAACCAACATCAAACTATTACCCAAAATCCAAAGCAGCCGCAAAACCATGCAGCCTTGCATTATTGTTAAAAATTAACTTTCGTCAACTTTCTGCTCTAATGCGGTATATCTTTCAAGGGAGTTCATACCGATAACGAATCACCATAAGTATCTTACCTGTAGGCTGTAGTTACCACGATTCGGTCAACTCCTTGTTATCGCTCAATATCTCTTCTGAATACCAGATTTCAGATTGATTTTCTCACGATATGATTTTGACCGATGCCTGGCTGCACTTATATACCGCCTTCCCTACTTCTCGTTGTTTTATCGCCTTGTTTTCCGAAATTTTCTTTTCCGCTTCCTCCAATAAAAGCTTCACAACAATAGCGCACCGGCAGCTATTAGGGCTTCGGCTGCTGGCATTCCGTGCTGGAACAATTAGTGTTGCTCGCAGAAAAACAGCGTTCACGGTAGTTGCTACCGGATCACTGCTTTGCAAAGTAAATAAACACTGGGAGCGCGTGACGGCAAACGGAGCTTGTTTAACAATGGCCCAGGATATGGCTTATGTATTCTCCAAGCTTGTGAATTTTGTTATCGTTTTGAAAGTGACGTCAGTTGTTGTGCTTGCCGGTAGGGCTATGCAAATAAAGCAATAACGGCCAGGTTTGGCATCCACGATGGTTAAAACTAAGTAGGAGTTATACTGTTCTATACTGAGCATACTTACAAAGTTAAAACCACATAAACTTAAAAATACATATAGCAAGTTAAAACTACAACTTTAAATTACATACTTAAACTGCTGTAGACTGGTACAGCACTGTCAGTTACCGTAATTATCGAATTATAAGCTCCCCCCGAAACAGAAGCTCCCCCCGTAATTAGAGCCCACCCTTAAAGTCATTTGAAAATTATAAGCTCCCCCCGAAATATAAGCCCATGGGCTAATTAAATGCTATATAGCCCATGTTAGCGAACGCCAAAAAAGTTAGTTTGAAAAATTGAAGCCCCCTCCGAAATACAAGCCCATGCCCGTAATTGGAGCCCACCCCGTGGGGCGTTTGAAATATTTGTAACCCTGGGGCTCTAATTCGATAATTACGGTAAGCACGAACAGGCTGTTATCGTATATACAGGTGGTGCTGTTTTTATGTGGTTAGCTTTCTCCGGTTTATGCTGTATATTTGTGTACGACACCATCGTCAAGCGGCTAGAATTTAATCGGCACATGTACGACAAAAGCTGAGGCCACGTTTGTAACAATAAACGCTACCATTCGCATAACTGCACAGACTTTAATATAATTTCACAGTGACACCCTTTTAAAGGGCAATAGCGATGCAGACGCGAGGGCGCCACTTCATATTTATTAAAAACCATGTTAGTTATCAGTAGCGCAACAATAATAAATCCGCTGAAAAATCCAAGAACTTTCACTCTCATTATGCCATGGCCAAAAAATATCGGTAGAAGTACAGGTACAATTTAATTAAAGCTGAGCATGAGCCATGATATAAATTTAAAAATGAACGAATTGTTCAGTTATTAGTATTACAGTTAACAATGCTTCAGTGTGTTATCCAGCAGCGCGATTGATGATGCGAAACCCGAAGCAATGTTCACGGCGTCATAGGTAAACTGTACTGGTTTATCTTCACATATCATGCTGAACCAGACGGATGGCCGCGAAAACTCGTTGATAAAATTGGATTTAACGGTCGTCGCCCAGCGAACCAAATTTTTCAAATCACAGCAGCCGCAACCATGGATAACTTCAGCCGGATTTTCGCAGAAGGCGTTGTAGCGAAAGTCAAAAGATCGTAAACTGGAATTATCAAGACCTACATTATACAGGAGCCAGTCAGGAAGGGATTGTAACCGGTTTCTTCGCAAATCTAACGTCCGCATAAGAGTGGCAAAGGTGCTCGAGCCGCTACGGGTAATCGACGTCAATCCAGGGGTCTGTTCATTTAAATCTAGGTGCTCCTACAAATTCAGTTTACAATTTCGGTTGGATTTATAAAATTTAGAAACTGATAAAAGCAATTAAAATATTAATTTACTTATTTAAAAATTGAAGCGTTAAGCATACATACCAAGCAATCTTTTAATGAATGCAGCGCACTCCAGTCAAATTGCTCCAGCCGATTACCACCAAGATCAAGCGCCACCAGTACCGGCTGAAGATCGCTTCCGTCAGTCAAACCTTCGAAGGCATCCGCGCGGATGCTATGGATGTCGTTTCCTCGAAGGTTCACATTCCGAAGTCCAGCAAATCCAGCAAATAATTCCCGATCAATATACCCAATATGACTGTTGCTAACCGTTATGAACCTGATGACGTCCTTATTTTCGCTTAGAAAGCGGTTGAGGGGAATTCTGCCACCGTCCATTGCCTTAAATCCGGCAAAGTGAACACCGTACGTAGAGAATCCAGGGCGGCGCGGTAATGGGGTTACATTCGGGGGTAATCCGTAACAATGGGTACCATGGCTGTAATTGTGACAGGATCCGGAGAAACGGACGCCTTGCATCCATTTCGGAATGCTGGAAAGGTTTAGCGTGTCCATCAGCCTGAAGGTGTCGGTATTGCACTCCAGGTAATTATACCGGTTATAATCGCATCCATGAAACGGTACTTCGCTGTCAGCGAGAGCACGTGTGGATTGCAACGCACTGTATAAGAGAACAGACGCTACAAACTGCCGCCCACCTACCACAGCACTCCTCTCCATTTTGGCAAAGGTTGGAACCAAGGGAATGAATGTATCTACTATCGACAGACTGCTGAACGGTTGAATTGTCTTTATACATGCATTTTTAAGTTTTGCTGTGTTTATCTTGCCCGTGACACAGCAAAAAGGGTTAAGCGATCGAAGGTATGCTGTTTCACTTATTTCACTTATTTCACTAACAGCCAGCAAAAGTACTAACGCAGTGCAGCAGGTCTGTGTCGATAGCTTCGAAACAATCGAATTCAGTGACTATCAGATTCTTCAATCGTTTTCGATATCATCACAACACGGACTGGAATGACAATGTATTTTACGCTGTGCAATGTAAAAGTTTATTTGCATCAGCTTCGAATAACACATGTGTATCGTACAAGTTTGACATTTTCAATGATCAGAACGGTACTCAGTGCTCGTTAACTGCAATAAAGCAACGCAGGCAAATAAATAATTTATATTCTCGGTTGTGTTTGTTAGTTATAACTAGCAATTTGTTCTGTGCAGTTTAAAAACTGCAAAATGAACGTCAATTGGCATGATAATCTGTCGATACTCAATTTCCAACGCTTCAACCGTTTTTTTCCTAAATTAACTCCGGGAATGTGGAGGATCAGCTACAGAGAAAATCTGTATATTAAATTGTACGGGAATTTGCATCTAAGGATCCGGTGCAGTCAGCAAAAGATAGACTCCGCGTGCGGTTTGTGAGGTTTGAAGCTGGCCGGAAGCAGACCGATTGCGCACTTCCGGCATGACCGGAAGTGCGCAGTTACAGGTGAGTATCTTACCGTGCGGTACAGATTGCTCACTGCCGGCACCTTCCGCCCGTGCCCGGTCCCTTCGCCCCCCTTTATTGGCGAATGACATAAACGTTAACGACAAAAGCGAGTAGCAGCGCATAAAGAGAACGAGTAAGATGCCCAGTTGGGCGGGTGGGTGGTAAATTTATTTAGCGAAGGAAAAACCGCGAATGCTACTAACGGTAAACTAACGCATGGAAAGCAAGATGCACACGGCACACTGCCGGTGTCAGAATGAACAGGGAAACAACTATACAGGGATTCAAAGTTGCGACAATTTACCATCAGCTAGGTAAACTTAACTTGCATAATATAATATTTGTACGTACGTAACTCGTTACCTGCATGGGTGTGTGGCACGGCCGTTGGACAGGATGTGTGCTAACTATATAAGGCCGTTCGCGCTATTAGAAGCTCTGCATTACTTGTCACTTGCTATCCAACAAAAATTTTCTTCTTTTCTCGTTGCGCGGGTGTTTTCTACTCGATGAGGGACCCCGTCCTGGATGTTTATGGCAATTAAATCCAACTCCGCTAGTCGCATTGCGTGCTGTTTAGGCGAGACTTCACATGTGTTTTATACAAATAAGACGCGACGACAAAAGAATGCTGTTCAGCAACAGACCAGAAGTTTATGAATTTTTCCAGTTTTCCACTGGTTGAATGCCAAAAAAAAGTTGCAGCACTCGGTGCCAAACTTCCGGTTAAGTATTCACAGGTGCAGCTGTAAACCAGCTTCTGCTGTTCTGTGACGTGTTTTCCCAGATTTATCGACGCACTGCTTAATCACCTAATCATGCGGATTTAAACAACGTTTATAGGGCAAACGTTAAGGTGAAGTTGGCTTTAATAATGTCCATTGTCCACTTCTAGAATATTCACACTTATGACTCTAATTTTGCAAGTACTTTCTTAGTAGGCTACGTACTGCCATTAGGTTACCAACAGAGAAAGCGCGGTTACACTTCGTAGTTAATAAAAATTTAATCCTTACTAGTGCAATGCTGACAAATTCGCTGAATAATTCATAAAACTTACACTTCCTGATGCTTATGGAACATTCTCGAAAGCTATAAAAATTTAGACAAACAATGCACCAATAATATTTACATTACAACGAACTTAACTTTTGCTGCACATTACGAGGGACTTGCTGGCTGACTGGAGTATGTAGTTTGATGTGAAACCCTGTTTTGCCGGAACGACTGCCTACGAAGTTAAACGAGAACGTACACGCCCTTCGCTATCCATAATGTCCCGCATAAGATCTTTGTTCAATAACAAGAGGAACACCTGGAAAAGTACACCATAAAGAAACCAAATAAAAAGACCACCCTAGAAAATAAAAACTGCAATACAATTGACGTACCGGACTTCCGGCATACGCTACTTCTTGCACAAACTGGAACCATCCAGCGCGGACCTTATTCTCAAACCAGAATTGTGGGAAGGCGTAGTTGACAATCGGTTGCGGCAGGTAGCACACCAAGAACCATACATATGAGCCCAACAACAAACGGAACATAACGAAGCGTTTCCGATGTGTGACGGACACTTCGTTCGGTGCTCATTTCTTCTGATGGATCAGCACCGTGACGTAGCAAAGTCCCTCAATAATTAACGGAATACACAAACCAAGGCTGGCTACGGTGTCAGTGATCAGAGCAGACGGGACACCGATATGTCCGCAGTCCGTTTTCCGGTTCCCGAAAATGCTCCCGATCCCGAAGAAACCCGGCACCACCCAACCCAGGCTCAGCAGCAAGGCGACCTCCCATGGCAGCAGCATCTGCAGGATAACCGCTCTTTTTGGCGATATTAAAATGTAGCGGTGCGGGAAGATCAAGGCGATGCAACGGTTAACGGCGAGAAACAGTGATGCGTAGATTTCCGTGTACGTGAATACTCGGCAGAAAAAATACATGACGGTACAGTTGACTCCGCGAATTGACAATCCCAACCAGACAATCCATCCCGTTGCCATGTAGAATGGATTGGTAATGCCGGTTTGCAAGGTGTGCGAGAACTGTTGATGCGCGACGAGGATACCCGAGCCGGTGCGGAGTTGCGGGTAAGTTGTATCCGATAACCACAAGTGGAGGACAAATTTTTCAAGTTGTCTCCGTTGGTTCCGGCACTGGGAAAATGATGGCATTTCGCTACCGAGACACGGTCTCGGCGTGCGAATATCAAAGACAAGGTTTCTATGCCTCAGTATTGTACTGCTGCAGCAAATGTCTGTACCATCATCGCGATAACAGCAAACCCCTTTCAATTTCCATAAAAAACAATGTTAACTTCTAGATGCGTTACGTCATCAGAAAGTAACCGTGTTGCGGCGATCTTTAAAAGTTACATATCACAGAACGACCGTCACATCACAACCGCTGCCGCGTGATATGAAAAAGCAGCTCTGGCCTCCTTATTACCAGATCCTTGCGAAACGAAATCACATATAAGAGTGAGTCTTGAAATTTACTACGACGATCGCGATAGTACGAATAGCACACGAGATCGTCCTGAAATGGTCTACCATGACATGTACGATGGTGATTGCAGCAGCAATTGTATTCCGCGAGTCCGTAAATCGTGCTACTGTGATCGCACGTAGTCGTGTCCGTAAATACCATAGCGAAATTATTTCGCTATCGCAGTGATAGCATGTGCGATCGCCATGCCAAATCTCCAGTGTCCGTAAAATCTGCTATAGGATGTGTCATGGGACATGCTATTTCTACGTTGCTAGATAGCTGCGTAGAAAACGTGCTATCTGGGATTTCCAGCGGTTTTTGCGTATCAACATACAAAAAATTAAGATCAAACAGACATAGTGTTATTCCGATAGTAAGTTGTAAGAGTTCCTAGTAATCAATGGATACAGTAATCATGCGACATTTTTTCCGTTAGCTGAGAAGTAACCTTATTTAACATTGCAGCACCAGTTAGCAGTAGACCTATGTTTTGCAGTATCAGTTACAAATAGTTGCAGCCTTTCAGGTTGCTATTTATTGCGAGAAAGTTTTTCAGCAGCCTAACGGCCATAATAAAAAAAACTACGCTGCGAGTAAAAGTTAATTAATCAGGTGAAATTTACTGCGCACTGAAGTGGAGAAAATAAAAACCAGCGTTCTTCATTTCGATAAATGTCGACAGTGCTGTTTCCGGTTCCGGTACAATTGCCATTACACTTTTGATTTCTGGACACCGGTAGGTGTGCGATCGCGAATGTGATCGCAATAGCGAAAGCGATCCCACGGCGTGTCATTTGCTATAGCATTGCATTTGTCGGTTTTCTAACTCGTGAGTCCGTAAATTCACCTACCATTTCGATAATGCACGATTAAAAATCGCGATCGCCATAGTGAATTTCAAGACTCACTCTAACCAGCACCATCACATACAGAAAAGGTAGTAAAAGAAAGGAAAGTATACTGTCCCATTCATGTGGCACCTTAGACCATATGCATTTCGACCAGTCTGACCAACTCTGCCCTCTCCTGTGTCTTTTGATAGGAAGTAGAGAGGTGACCAGGTGATCAGGAGTCAGGACCTATCGGTTCAAAAAGGCGAATTGGGCAGGGATGCAGAGCTAAACAGCGAACGGTTATCACACAAGAATGGGTCTGATTCAGACCGCTTGCCATTTTTATAGCACTTGCGATGATAAGCATCGGTGATATGTGACGGTTTGAGAGTCATCGCAACACGGTTAGTAACAATAGCAGGAGCGGAGGCTGTTGTTTCTTCCAAGGGCAACCGTGCTGCTTCCGTCTAGTTGATTATAGTGAGAAATTATTAAATTGACTCATGTGCTGTTTCCGTTTAATTAATTACAGTGAAACATTAATAAATTGACAGATTTTCTGGAACTGCAAGTGCAAGGTATGACTTAATAATTGACACTCGCTCGTACTTGAACCTGGAAACATGTGAATACAGATATGGAATAACACAATCGTGTCTCGCAACTGCTGAAGCTGAGATAGAATGTCATTAGTCGTTGCCTGGGTCAGTATCTATCAAAAAATTGCGAGGCATCCTGCAGCATCAGGCGTCAAATTTATTTCGTTTTTTCGTTTTCAAAACAAGCAACACTGTGCGCAGTTTAACGTGTTTTTAAGGAGTTGCGACGCAGCAGTCACTATGAGTTTTTTTTTCTGTCAGAATCTCCGACTCATAGCAAAACTGGTATAATTAGAAACGGAAGCCTTGCCGGATTTTTCCGCCGAAAACGTAGCGCAAGGTGGTAGAATTCCAAAGAGGCTCCTCTTAACACTGCGCATCAGATCTTTGTTCATCAGCAACAGAAAAACCTAGCAAAATTGCGCGTAATTAGCGAACAACCGTTCCCCTTGTAAAGATTATCGATTATCTCAGATTTACATACAGGACTTCCGGTATAACCGATTTCTTGTGCCAACTGAAACCATCCAGCGCGAACTTTGTTTTCGAAATAAAAATCGGGAAATCCGTACAGGACGATGGGCTGTGGAACAAAAAAGACCAGAAACCACAAATACGACCCAAACAGTAATGTCAAGGTCACGTATCGCTTTTCATAACTGACGGATCGATGCTTAGCAGACTGCCTATGGTGCGAAATGAGAACCGTTACATAACAAAATCCCTGGCCGACCAACGGCAAATACACACCACAACTCGTGACACTGTTCGTTATCGATTGCGATGTAATGCCAATGTAGCTGCAATAATATCCTTTCCAACCGAAAAAACTGCCCATGCCATAAACGCCGGGAATGACTAAGGCAGTGCTTAATATCGCCCCCATTAACCATGCAAATAACACCCATAAGAAAATGGCGCGTTTCGTTGTAATCACGCTGTAGTGGTGCGGATAAGTGAACGCCACGAAGCGATTAACGGCCAGAAACAGGGACGCCCACATTTCCGTGAATGTAAAGAGTTTGCAGAAGAGATGCATAACCGTACAGTTGACGCCGCGGACTGGGATGCCCATCCAGGCGCCCCACACTGTGGCCATGTAAAACGGATTAGAGATGCCGGTTTGTAGAACATGCATGAATTGGTGATGAGCGAGCAGAATGCCGGAGCCGGTGCGCAGTCGCGGTTGAAAGGCGATGATCAAGAATAAGGTGAGTGATAAAAGTGAGCCTATTACAAAGACCACTGTGAATATGGCCACCATGATTTTCAGCTCGGTTTGATAGACTACGAAGCTGTCGACGATTCGGGCGTCGGTGGTCGTCACGTTGACCATGATGGCAATTACAGTAAATCATTTATGTTTCGCGATATCGTTTGTGGCAGGCTTCTGTGAAGTGGTTTCTGAGCGCTTCGTACAACTCTTGAGTCAGAGTGAGGGGGGGTTTTTTAGATGTTTGTTTAAGCACCGCATTATTCAAATATTGCAAATATTGCCTTTAGATGACATTATATTACGGATATACAGTATATACAATGTAAATGCATACTCGTACAATATTAAACGTAAATGCTGATAAATACAGTACATATACTGCAGTCCCACTGTGCTCGTTATGTGCCTGCGATTAATTATCTTTAAATGGTGGCTAGTGCTACCAATAGACATTCATGGAAAGTACTGTCGATATCGCCAGTGTATTTGTGGTACTGCATTTCCGAAACCATTTGAACAGGTGCTTGCCCTACGTTTTCATGAACGGTTTTGTAGGCGGTGCTAGGTATCCAACAACATCATTTTGCATCAGGCGCTTCTTCTGGTTTATTAGTAGTTTCCGACGCAGTGCTTACTATCGTATGTATGTGCCGCAGTTAAAGGTTAATAATGAGAAATTTAATGCCTTCGGTTCGGCTGTTTTACAGAAGACAGAAGTGCACAAACCAGAGAGGCAGGGAGAGCATGACGCAAAAAGTGCAGTCATGTATTAAGTACGAACAACAGTGTATGGACAACAGTTAAATTTAGGCATAACAGTCAACAGACGAACTTTTCCAAACAGGTACAGACTCTGTAGAGCAAATAAAAAACCAGATGTAAAAATGTCTGTTGCTTTGTAACGTTCGTGGTATGTACTGCCAGTCAAAGGAATTTTTACACATGTGTGGCGTAGTGTAGTGGCACTATGTCACGAGATACTGTGTTCGCTGTGACCTGTGTGTCCAGCATGGCAACTGCGGAAGCAGTGTGCCTGTGTTGCTATGTTGCCGATAATTAGTTGGTTTTGTGCGCCCTCAGTGGCGGGTTAATATTAAAGATATTACGCCACCTTCAAGTCGTGACAACATGTGTAATAGGCTTTTGTTGAAGATTGTTTAGCAATGGCACTTTAGAACTTTATGCACAAAGTGCCAAATTTTAGCCCACATGAAAAACAGTATTATAACGCAGTATTATAATACACGTGCGGAAGCGCGAGCGGTATTGGCATTATATAGCGCACAGCAGCGGCCTTTATGCCTACTGGATCACTCGCTGCCCGAAGGTTTGGAGCTTTTTCCGGCTGTGGCATAGCGTTCCTCCATCTTCTCTACGGCTTTCTTCGGCCCATCAATTAATCCCTTGTCAATGGCCGCCAAGCTCTCTGCAAACCGGTCATTTGATGGCAAAACAACGATCTAGAGAAACTCGTATGCGATGTTCAGTATGCCGTTTAGCGGCTTACGAGTAACGTACAACCGCTTTGGTTTATTCTTACGTCCTTCATGAACTTTCAAAAGTAAAGGTTTTTATTAAAAAAATTGTAGAAATAGTAACCTTGCATCTTTTCCAGTTCCCGGGATTGCAATAAAACATCGTGGCGCCATTGGCGTGCATCAGGCACCTGCAGGTTAATCAGCTGGTCGAAAACCTCCAACAGCTCATTGGTAATTCGGCGCGTAAGATTGGAGAGTTTCTGCTGCACATCCCTTGACTCGTGATGCGCTATAAGTACGTAGTACTGTACGGGAAATTATTACGTAATAGTTATTGCTAACTGCAGATTATTCAATATTCTGAGACTTACGCATCTCATATCCACTTATATTTAGATATGAGCCATATCACATAATTATGGCATATAAACCATACTTGAGACATTTAGTCATAAATGAGTCATTCAGGCTTTAGATATGAGTCACTTAGATATGAGTTTAATATATGGTACTCTAGCACGTCTTGAATATTTTCATCTCCGTGTACTAGTACATCGGTGACGGGTTAAGCAATACCTTATATAGATATGAAGGGGCTGCCAGGGAGCACACGCCTAGATGTCATTAAAAAGTTGATCATTTTTAAAATTAAAGAGTTTCCCTAACTCCAGTTTGTATGTTTGTTTCTTGTACAGAATCAACTATTGCGTTTTTCTAAATCAGCATCTGACCATTAGCTCTAAAACTGATATCAGAAGGCAGATCCAAAGTGAGATCTTTGGTGGCGTCTCTGTGGCCGGTCAGCACTGAACTGTATACTGAAGTTATAAGAAAACCAGGAAAGCATTTTCTCGCTTGAAATTTGAAATTGGTTTTAATAAGCTAAATATACATTAAGTAAGCACTGCAGAAGAGAACCAACGCAATGGAACCATTAAACCACAAAAGGTACATTTTTTTGAAAGTTTTCCCCGCTCTGGGAATGTTATACGGTACGAGAGCCGAAAAGGTTTTTGTAGATGCCCGAGACCTTTATAAGTTCACAAGATTGTTAGAAAATCTGAGGCAAGGATTCCCTCTGAACGATTTAAAAGTAGATGGGACATACATAACTTTCCGATTCAATGTTAACTATCGACGACTGCAAGAAAAACCTAAAAAGCAAATGCAAAAAACAGTTTTTCGCGATGGCAAGAAAACTGATATACAAGTACTCTGTATTCGGTAGCTGCAAATCGCAGCCCGCTCACATGTGGCAGTTTATGGCTCAAACGATGGAAAGTAACAATAGCAACCACAAAAACAATAATTAAACAAATACTTCCGGTTTGATCAGAAAACTATAAGATTTAAAAAGTTTTGATAACAACTTGGCGTGTGCGCCCTGTAAATAAAGGGCAACGGTTTTGTCATATTTTGATTTACTTTTGGTCCGTCGGTCACGCACTAATCTGTCCGTCGGTCACATAAAAATAAGAAAATTAAGAATAAAATAAATATAAATAAAAATTAAATATATTAAAAAAATTGTCGTATTTATTGTATGAATTTGAGTATTATAGAAAACATACAGCGCAAGACCTATAAGTACAACATTGCGGCGCTTTTGTCTGTCCGTCGGTCATGCAGTAATGTTCCCAAGTCCGAAAACAAGTTCGAAAACTGCACAAGAAAACATTTCCCGCTCACATTAGCTTGAGCGATAACCTGGTTACACAAAAGTAAAGGCATTACGTGCGATAAAGCGGTAATCCACACTAGCAATTGCGGGAAATCGCATCCAGTTTTATTAATGTTGGCTTTTCACGCGTGAGAACATGGAGCGAAAACAGATGGCAATAGCCGAATGCAGTAAAGACGTAAGGTGGTGAGAATAGCTAAAGGTGGTGTAAGAAATATTAAAAAAAGATGGTGCGAATAGCAAAAACGAGGTGAAAGGTGGTGACATTACAAAGGTGGTGTCAGGGCGATAAGAATAGCTATTTCCTAATATTTAATACGAAATAAATACCTAATCAACATAACATTATGTATTTATCAACATTAATCAGCATAAAATAACATCGATTTTTAATGTTCAAATTTTAACTGTGATGTAAAGTAGTATGCCAGCGCTTGCAATTTTTTGTTATTTTGATGGCTACTGCGTATTAAAACTACATAAAAATAACCTAAGTATTTTTGTACAACACTCAGTTTCCGGCTTCGCTTCGGTCTAATAGTGCTAGCCTAAAGCGGTGCACTTCCCTAGTTTACATTTGATTACTTACTTTTGGTAGTCAAGTCGCTGAGCTGCGCAAAATGCTGGCGTCCCTCCTCCGATGATTTACTGGAGACCTCCTTTTCATGAGCAGCCATTTCTTTGGGGCTGGCGCAGACGACTTTTCCAGGCTTCTCGTGGCCTTCCACGCCGGAAACGTGTTTCTTTACGTTCGCGAAATGCTCTAAAACAGTGGACAAAAATGGCTACCTGTCTCCAAAACTGTGAAGATGTGTTCTAAAGGCGTAGTATCAACGGTAAATCTAATTATTGTGGATTACAACAAGATAAGCCACAATAATTGGCACTGTATAGCTCAAAAACGGCTGTAAGATACAGAAAACAATCGAATCATTAAGGAAATAATGTTAATTTTATTGGTACCATTGAATGTGTCCACGCATTCTTGGCGGGCGGCTTTCAATGCATTGGCTCTATGCAGTAAAGCCGCGATTGTTAAATTCCGAACCGCTACACTATCTGACATCGATGACATCTCCTAGCATCGGACAGTACAATCTGTGGATGGCAAAATGAATTTTGGGGAAAATTATAAAAAAACTTTGTCATAAACAGACACTATTATAGGCTGTAAATTGGAAAACGCCTTGCCCAATTAGGCGGGAGACATCTGTTGAACAATCAGAAAAGCTTAAGAAAGGCACTGATTTATAAGGAGCGCTGCAGTCTGGAGATCTGGACAAGTGGACCTCAACAAAGCCTATAAAATATACAAAATTTGGAAGCCACGGCCACTTCCACGATCCAACTCCGCTGATTGGAAGAGAACTCGTACCAGCTTCTTTTAGCAGTTGTTGAAATTTGATTGCATGAGAAATGGCTTAACAAGTGAGTGTTTGTGCATTTTTTCCATCGCCCATCACTGCACATGTCTGCTGGTCACAGTAAACGGACAATGCTCATTTGTTCCAGAAACAAGAGGAACAGACAATGGCAGCCGCAACGAATTGAACGATTTACGGAACTTGCTGTACTGCTTTCCTGATTCGATTAACAATTTTTTCAAAGGGTGCATCCGTTTCGACGCAAAGTTTTGTACACGGCGTACTGCAGACCCATCCCTCCATCTTGTACGAGAAATTACTTGAGGCTCATATGCTAACTCAACGGAGCTCCGCAGTCCGCTTTGCTGATAAGACCAGCTTTGGTCACAATCACTTAGCGATGAGTTCCAGTTATATTGGCTTGCTTGGCCAGTCGAAACCTTGATAATCATGCTGGATGGTTTTGATCATGCTGGACTGTCGCCATTGTTGATTGTTGTAATTTTTGATGGGCTCGCCTTGCAGTTGTTCAAACTACGAGTACAGTAATAAACGGATGTCCGCGCGAACGATTATGTCTGGCGCCTGCACAGACTGCGCTAATTTTGTTCCACCACATATAACCTAAATAATATACTGTACTGTTTGACATCCATCTCTGGAAACAATTTATTGTACGCTGGCAACAACAGCGTGTTCGGAGCTTTCAAAACAGTTTGAAGGAAAAACATAAAAGCTTCATAATCCCCTAGTAATATCCATAAAAATTATTAGTATAATATATTATGGCTATTGTGCCATCATAGTAATATATTTAGATGAATGTTGTGAAGCGGGTCTCGGCTGGAAACGATGACAACCACATAACCACAAAGGGGTGAACGGCAGAATTTGTTGCACCGTACAGTTAAACATCGACTAGAATTATTTTGCACCAGTAGACTCCGCGCATTCTGCGCGGAAGAAATGAACTAAAATAAATTACCGTGCCCGTGTGATTTATCTATTCTAGCTTATTTCTGCGCCGATTGACGCCGAATTCTAGAATATGCCTAATTCTTACAATGACTACAACATTTTAATTCGGGTGAAATATTCTACTGTCTAAACTGTATGTTTAGTGTTTACAGTTAATATGTATGTACAAGCCGGTCCGGAGATAGAGCATGATAGAGAACAACGAACAATGTGTAAGTTCATGAGTTACGCCAAACAACATACCGCGCCTCACTGTTTAAACACGTAACATGCGTTTGGCTGGCTGGTGGCTGGTTGCTCGGCATTTATTTTATTGAATATACCCTTAATCGTAATTGTCTGGCGGAAGGTGGCTAGAAAACGGTCGGTGCCGTGAGAGACAATCTATGCGTAAAAGCGCTCCGCATGTAACATGCGGAGCGCATTTACGTATTGTGGTAAAAGTAGTTTAGTGTCCATCGCGCTTATTATGCATTAGCTGTTTCTCTATCGTGCTTCATCTCCGGACCGGATTGTACAATATCATAATATTGTTGGAAGCAGTCCAAGCGGAGTGGCTGTACAAGATCTACAGCTACGAAGCGCCGCCGTATCCGCCGCCGTATTTAGTCGAAATGATAGACTTCACGAACGTAAGAGCGCCATATACCTTGCCGAACCCAACAAAAATTGTCGCACCGGTGAAGAAGAAGATAGAAAAAGGCATGCTGGAGATTCGACATAAAGATACTTTTGAGCGCACACAAAACGTTGACAAAAAGATACTCAATGTCGATGGTGATGGCATTTTCTTAAATTTTGCTCTCTGAATCGTTGATCTGTCTTGAAGTTAGCTCTCTTGTATCGACCATACGTTGAAGTCCAGTTAATCGAATGGTCTGTTCTTAATGTAATAATGGTGTAGTTAAAACTACGGTGGATAAAACGGGCTTCACTCCCACTTCTAAATTAGAGCTATGTAAAGTTGTAAACGACCCACATCAGTACTAAGTAAAAACCGCGTTAGAATTAGAAACGAGTGCTTTATTTGCTGGCGCCACCGAAGTAGAGGATTTCCAGCAATTTTTCCATCCGCGTTTCTCCGTAATATCGGGTAGAATATCTTTGTTCATCAGCAAAAGGAACACCTACAATACA
Organism: Paramacrobiotus metropolitanus; assembly: GCF_019649055.1. Lineage (NCBI taxonomy): Eukaryota > Metazoa > Tardigrada > Eutardigrada > Parachela > Macrobiotidae > Paramacrobiotus > Paramacrobiotus metropolitanus. Next base: position 411,451 of record NW_026570318.1, on the reverse strand, counting down.
ATCTGCTGTAATTCCGTAATAATTACTGTACACAGTATAAGGTTCCGTAAGCTGAGGCACTGATAACTACACGTGCGTGTCTTATAACTCTGAACCAAACATTCAAAAGACAGGGTGCCTTGTAAATATAAATCTCAGCGCATAAGAGCTTACCGGACTTCCGGCATACGCGACCTCCTGCACCAGCTGAAACCAACCGGCGCGCACTTTATCCTCAAAATAAAACCGTGGATATCCGTAAAGCGCAATTGGCTGTGGTAAATAAAACAGCAAGAACCACACATATGAGCCCAGCAATAGCCGAAATAACGCCAAACGCTTTTGCTGTACACGCGACCTTTTTCTTGGATGCGTCAACAATAAGATGGCAATATAACAAAGTCCCTGTCCAATTAACGGAATATAAATTCCCAAACTGCTGACACTATCAGTAATTAACGACAGCGTCACTCCAATATAACCACAATCATATTTCCGCATGCCGAAAAAACTCCCCACACCGTAAATTCCCGGAACCACTAACGCCGCGCTCAGCAATAGACCAATCACCCAGGAAACAGTCATCCACACGATAATAGCGCGTTTTGTCGTAATTGCGCCGTATTGGTGCGGATATACCAGCGCGACAAAACGGTTGACCGCTAAGAACAGCGACGCCCACATTTCGGTGAAGGTGAAGAGCTTGCAGAAGAAATGCATGACGGTACAATTGAGCCCGGTGATGGGTAATCCCAGCCACACCACCCAACCTGTTACCATGTAGAACGGATTGCTGATGCCGGTCTGTAAAACGTGTAGCAGCTGATGGTGCGCAATGAGAACACCAGAACCGGTGCGCAAACGCGGTCGACAGGCAATAATCAAAACCAAGGCTGATGACAATACAGAACCGGTGATAAAAATCACGGTGAAGATGCTAATTATGACCTTTAACTCGGTTTGTCGGGTACCGAAAGTATCGGTGATGTTAGCTTGGATAGAAGAAACATTGATCATTTTGGAGTTTACTGTTGTATATTACAAAAATAAATATTGATATCATAGTCAGAATTTCAACAACCTAGTCAGCTTTTTTAAAATCAGTGCATTTCGACGCACGTCGTGTGCAAACAATACTAGATTACAGGAGATCGTGTGACCATAGTGGATTGCTTTTCCGAAGCGTATTTCAGGCGATACAGGAACTAATTGCTACCCTGCGATCTTTCGTAATGTGTTTTGAAATGAAATCAGCTGTTCACTACACCTTGTGTTTGTTGCTGCGTCATCTTCCTCTCTTTTGGGTTACCGGTCAAGCTCAATGAACTCGATCTTCCCTCATGGCGAGCTTTCTTCCGCTAATGCTCATTTATCTCGGTGTATGCACGTGCCACGTTATTGCCACTAATTAAACCTTTGGAAAATCCTGTTTAATCAAGCGCAAACCGGCAATCGGATTTTGGTTTGCTGCTGCTCCTTCAGTTACGCGGAACGTAAAATGGCGGGAAATTAGAAGAATCGGAATGCATGCGTAAGTTCATTATTCCCAATTTCGGTCATCCTAAAATTTAAGCTTAAAATAGTGCAACTGTTAGCTTTTTATCTTTGTAAACGGCTGGCACGACCTGTACAGAAGTTAATTCCAGGAGTTCACGTTGCTCAGTCTTGTTGATAACGAAACAATGCTAAAAAACTTCAGCTTTTAAATTACGCTTCTAGGTACATGTATCAGTCGTCAGCAAAATCTGATAAAATTAACGGCGGCTAATTAATACTTCGACGCAGCATCGCATTCCAAACATCTCACAATACGGATTCGGGAACCGGACGCCAGAGACCGTTTTATTTCCAAATTATTATTTCATTAATTTCTTTATCAACATTTCTAAACCTCTTGCATGCATTTTAACAGGTACGTAAATGCTTCACCCATGCATGTACGGTAGAAGTGGCTAAAATCACGGTGTCACGATAAGTTTGATCAAAGAGGCTTTTGTTTATCTTCTAGCTTGGAATTCAAAGATTAACTATTTATAACGGGCTCGTTTGAATTAGATGCCACCACCCTATTTGTTGGAGACGACGAAGCGCCAAATTTCCAGCAGTTTTTCCACCCGCGTTCCTCCGTAGCATCCGAAACAATATCTTTGTTCATCAGCAAAATGAAAACCTACAACACAAACGCACCCTGTATAACTGCGTAATTTTAAACGCTATATCAGCTTATCCGTTGATCAATAACGTGCGTTTGTTGATCCATAAGTCAATAACGCACTGACACATCCGAAAACGCAGTAATCCTCTGCATATTACGAAGAAATGTTCTAACACAGTAAGACGTACGGGACTTCCGGCATATGCTACTTCTTGTAACAACTGGAACCAACCCGCGCGCACTTTATCCTCAAAATAAAACCGAGGGTATCCGGACAGCGCGATGGGTTGTGGTAAATAAAAAAGCAGGAACCACACATATGAGCCCAACAATAAGTTAAATAACGCCAAACGTTTTCTATGAACACGCGAATTTTTATTTGGGTGCGTCAATAATAACATAGCTATATAAGGAATGCCCTGCGAAATTGACGGAATATAAACTCCCAGACTGTTGACGGTGTCGTTAATGAAAGACAGCGTTACTCCAATGTAACCACAGTCATATTTCCGCATCCCGAAAACGCCTCCGACTCCAAAGATACCGGGAAGCACTAACGCTGAACTCCGAAGTAAACCAATAATCCAGAAAGCAATTATCCACATAATTATAGCGCGTTTTGTCGTAATTGCGCCGTATTGATGGGGATATACCAGCGCGACGAAACGATTGACCACCAAGAACAGCGACGCCCACATGTCGGTGAAAGTGAAGAGTTTGCAGAAGAAATGCATGACGGTACAGTTGAGCCCGGTGATGGGTAAACCCAGCCACACCACCCACCCGGTGACCATGTAGAACGGATTGGTTACGCCGGTTTGGAGAACGTGAAGCAGTTGCTGATGCGCAATGAGAATCCCTGAACCGGTGCGCAAACGCGGTCGACAGGCTATAATCAAAGCCAGAGTTAACGATAAAAAGGAACCGGTTACGAAAACTACTGTAAAGACACAGGTGATGGCTTTTAGTTCGGTTTGCCGGTTGCCGAAAATATTAGTGATGTTGGCCTGGATCGACGACACATTCATGATTGTTAGAGTTTAGGAATGAGTAATGATGCTGCTGTTACCATTTTCTGCAGTGTCAACACATTTTGAAATGATGAATTCCCAACGCTCAGGTTGCTCAGCGGACTTGATCGCAAAATATTGTAACCATCCCGGATTTCTCCTGCGAATCGGATGCGGAACAATCAGTACATGAACATTAATACATGATGAACACCTGCGAAACATCAATACTTTAACTAATTGCATTGAGAGAATTTTCAGCAGCTCCTGAAAATATATCAATTTTTCACTGCACCTGGTGTTGGATGACGTGTCTTTTTCGTCCATTTTTGCGTTACTGGGAAAGTCAATGCAATTTTCTGAGAAGTTACTTCCGGTGGGGCTAACGTATCTCTAAAACGGAATCACGTTAACTTTCTTGATGGCAGTGAAAACTATTGAACGTTATTACGCTTGTGCTGGCAACAAGGATTTGAGAAGCAAGTGGAAACCGAAACCGCAGAAGTGTCATCATACGGATGATGCTTTCCCGTGACCACAACCATTCAAGAATCTAGTAGACCAGCGGTAGACAGCAGAATGAATTGAAGATGCGTAAACGATACTGTGAAGAATACGGTTGCATTACATTGTAGCTGTCAAGGTGACATGCGTGGAAGATTTAGAAGGTGTCCGAGTGTAGCCGGCAAACTCGAACACCAGCGATGTTAACGGTTAGCGTGTCAGGTGAAACACCGGGGAAGTGTACTATTAAGCAGTCAGCAACTTTTTCCATCACCTTATCGATCTACCGCTACCGCCCTGATATGCTGAGCATTATGCTCTCCTGTTCTAAATCCATACTGCTTAACCTTTTATTTCCTAATTGTAATTAGCTCACAGTGCCTCACACCTTTTTATCAATAACTCTTATCTTTTTATCATCAGTTCACACCTTTTTATCATCATCCTTTTTATCACCTTTTTTATCATTATTGTTGTTAATACAGAAATTGTGGCATGCATGATCGATAGCTTTACCAGACTCTTTGTACTGGACAAATAAATTCCTCATCCGTAAACAAACATCCGCAAAATTTCTCCTGATCTAAACCTCGCAACTCTCGGCGGTATGCCCCAATCATCCCAACATAGCCCGTATTAGTCGTATATACAGTACAACCGCCCATTATATGTCTTCGAAACCACGAGTATAGTGGTGTCCCGAGACTGCCGGTATTTTGATATACATGGTGGCGGCGCAAAAACGGTGACTCGAGACAAAACATGGTGCGAACAGTGTTGTGCGGAGACTGGTAGTGGTAAAACGTGGTGTGTGGAGCTTTCTCCTTATGTTTTTGCGGTACATACTTATGCACTTCGGCTTTATGTTTATGCAGGACAGCTTTATTTTTTATATTTATGTTTATGCGAAAAAGCCTTATGTTCATGTTTATGAGGTATATACCTAACCCAGTAAATAGTAATTATAATACTCGCGTAAGTTTAACCGTAAGTAAAATTTTTTTTCTGTCGAGTTCGGCAGCCCGATACACTCAACCAGTCTTTCTTGTTTATGTGTCATTACTGTGCGTGTACATTTACCATGAAAAGTTAATTCGAAACAAAAACAGAAGCTTAAATGAAAAGTTCACAAAATTCAGCATACAACCTAACGTACAGGTACGCATTCCTTTAACGCATGGCAGTGCTATGAAAGAGCCCACAAGTAGCACAGCTATTGTCATTTGCGACACTGAACCGCTGATAAAAATGACGGTGAAAATGCTAACGATGACCTTGAACTTGGTTTTCCGGATGCCAAAAGTATCAGTGATGTTAGCTTGGATGGAAAAAGTGTTAATCATGGTTAGAGATTGGAAATACTGTTGTACAGTATATTACAGAAAACTTGAATCCGAATAATGTTGTCGTTATAAAGCCTCCAGCAATCACGTAAGCTTTGTAAAATAAGTAACTGTTGACGGAAATGATGCGGCACGTCGTATGGAACAGAACTAGATCGCAGAAGATAGTTTAAGTTATACTGGGTTAACTTTCTGAAACGTATTTCTAGCGATGCGAAACTTTTTTAAACGCTGTGCTGATGTTGTGTTGAACGATTCAGTAACTGTTGTGAGCGTTAGCAGTACACTTCATTATGGAATTTAGCAACATTCTCCGTTGTATATAACGTATGAGAAATGTCCACATATTACGCTTTCCTGCTTCTCCTACAGTAAAACAGCAAGAAACCGAGCGACCAGAGTGTATGTATACAGGATGGTTTGCCGATGATTCCGTCATGTGTGCGACTTCCTGCGCCTGAACAAACGCAAGTCGCCACACGACGAGATGTCTAATGGGAGTACGGCCCCTATCATTTTCAGCTCGGCTTGATATACCGTAATTATCGAATTTGCACCTCCCCCCGTAATAAGGCCCCCCTCCGTAATAAGCCCCCCTCCCACAACCCGTTCGAAAAATAGCACCTCCCCCCGAATTTACCACCCAGGGGGCGTTATTAAATGTTAAGCGCCACAAAATGATAGATATACCGCAAATTGCTTCACCATAATTGTTATGATTTAATGTATAAGCAGACAAACGTCACAAAAATAATGTGATGCGTGGCTTCGGAATGCTGCTCGTAAGGTTGTGTAATTGCAAATACCGGTATCTGCTGCGTTCAGTATCAGTCGAACTGGATGCCCAGTTGTTTGAAAAATAAAGGCCCCCTCCGGAAAAAAAGCTGTTTGAAAAATAGTACCACCCCCCGAAATAACGCCCCTCCCCGAAATAAGCCCCCCTCCTCCAGGACGTTTGAACTATTTGCACCCCAGGGGTGCAAATTCGATAATTACGGTACATATTGGCACTGCCATGGTGTTGGAACTGGCCGTCGGTAGCGGATAAGTACATTGACGATGGCAAATTCATTAATTAACTTTACGTTATTTATTCTGCCTGTCTTCTGTGAAATTATCTAAATATTTGCTTTAGAGAATTTGGATATACATTTCTGTAAACAATTTTAATGTCGGTATGTATGTCTTATTCTTCGTACGCATGCGATAATAATATAGCATAATAATATAACGATTTAATAACATAATATTAATAATATTAATGGAATGCATAAATGTGGGATCCTCCCTCATTTATGCACACAGCGAAATCTAGCCGGCATAGAAACAGTAATACAAAATCCGCAGAAGTACAGCATTAAATTCTGCATCTACGCGAAGCAGCATGGCTGCTTCACAATGGGTCGCTCGTCCCGGTACCAGAAGCTTGGGAGTTTGTTCCGGCTGTAGTACTCATGTAACGTTCCTCCATCTTTTTCACAGCCTTCTGCTGATCGTTGATTAATCCCTTGTGGAAGGACATCAAGCTATCTGCAAAGTGTGTCACTCGTCATTTATTGTCAAAACACCGTGCTTCACGAATCATTACTACTACTACTTTACGAGGTATATACGATGCGTTCTGTGTTTTTTTTATTATTGTTTCCCACAGTAGCCAGCTTATTCAGCGTAAGCTGATGAAAATATCTTACCAGGCTAATGGAAAATTTTTTTGGCTCATTTTGAAATTTTATACGTTTGTTTGTTTGATTTTATGAGATAAAAGTTACCCAACCTGAGAATCGAACCCAGGACATACAATCGTAAAGCCAGACGTACTACCACCAGGCTATGAGCAGATTAACATAAATTTGGTTTCTTTTCCTAGATGAAGATATCTTACCAGGCTAATGGGTTACCAGGCTAATGTACAGGATGATTTTATACAATTAACTTCCAAAATTAATTATTCTTAACTTTAACTTAACTCTAGATTCTGATATTTATGTATTTCAATCAAGATTCTATTATTTCAAGCTTTATTAAAAAAATTAGAATAATATTGTAACCTTGAAGCTCGTCCAGCTGCCGAGAAGCCCTTAGTGCATCGTGCCGCCACTGACGTGCTTCCGGCACTTGTAAGTTAATCAAATGATCGAAAACCTCCAGCATCTCATTGGTGATCCGGCGCAACAGACTGGACAGTTTCCGCAGAATCTCCCGTGACCCGCGGTACGCTGCGAGGAGCATGAACAATTTAACGTTTTCTTGTAGATGGTACATTTTACAGATTTTTATTTTAGTTCCATATGGTCATATAACTCGTACTAACACTGCATATGAAGCGTAAGTCATCATTGCTCGAATTGTTTACCTGTATATACTTATGTAAGAGGACGATTGGGTAGCACTTAATTTTCATTAATTCCTAACAGTGAACTGATAAGTAAGCGAACTATTTACTCCTTAACTACCAATCATTTTCGGAGCACATATCGAATAATCGATCTACAGTAGAACCGGTCATCGATCCAGATTTCGGGAAATTCGTTTATATACTTGATATCTATACTCTATAGGTTAATCGGCAACTAATTCCTCATGTAATGCGGCAGGTGAGTTCTCGGTTTGTCGCCAATCAGACATGCTGCTAGTATTCGTTCAGCAGTTGATCACATAATCTACAACTCGAGGGGCCAGTGATCGGTGGCTCACAACTTCAGAGTGTAATGCGAATGTAAATGTGAAAAATTATAATATAAATTCATTAATTAAATAAAATTTTGGCTGAGCTGGTTTGTTACGTCGTTTTGATAACGTACAGTTGGTAGCCTCATCGTACAGCTGCGCAAAATACTGCTGTCGCTCCTCTAGGGACTTATCCAAAATTTCCTTATCTTCGGCAGCAATCTCCTCGGGGCTGGCGCCCGCGTTTTCAGCGGGCTGGTTGGGGTCTTCCACTCCGAAAACGTGTTTTTTGACGGCCGTGAAATGCTCTAATATAGTGGGTAAAGGGTGGATTATTCCAAAACCGGTAAACGTCAATTAAAAAGTAAAGATTAGAGCAGTTATTGCCAGAGCAAGCGTAAGGCAAGTCTTACAATAAATTTTATCTGACAGTTTCAGATCAAACGATTATAAGGTACCGAAAAGGAAATCAAGTGGATCCAGAGGAATCGCAAATAATAATTACGTAGATGGTGATACCTTTATATATATCCACGCATTCTCGACGAGCAGCTTTGAGAGAATTGGCTTTCTGCAGTAAAGTCGAAATTTGTGAATCCCGAAACGCTTCCACACCCAAAAATGTCGACATTTTGGAGCAGTGAAATTCTGGTAAAATCGAGTTAAGGGAAAGCACGGGTAAAACTGGCAGGTCGATGTTTCGTGTTATACGTTGTACTAGTTATGTGCAAAGGTCAGTTTTCGAAAATTTAATTCACGTTGCTAAATTAAACCAAAAACCGATTAAAATTTTGAATAAGTTTTAAAACGATTAGAACGTTGAAAACTGCAAAGCTTTATAAGGAGCTCTGCGCCTTGGGCACGTGGGTTACGTGGTGAATAAATCGTAACGTGTACTGCTGGCCTGGTTGGGTCAGTCGTGACATGGCTAAATAGGCAGAGTTTCGACCAGCCTTGTGACCTCTGTTGTAGTTTTTGTTGAGCTCACCTTGCAGCTGTCTCTTATACAGTACTGGCATACTTCTGGCCTGAAAAGCTTTTATTACTTGAAAAGTAATGAAAACCTGTCCGTTTCCATTTTGTTCAGTCTCAGACAACACAGAATAAGATATCCTGGTACTGGTAGCATCGTCAGTCTTTCGGCCTTCATTTTTCTTGATAATTTTTTGATCGAATAACCGTGAACCGGCAAATCGTTGACCGATGGTTCGCTTTTGGTGAATTCTCTTAACCGGCGTTCTGTTCTAACTATTTTATTGGTCTTTCGAGTTTTACGAAGGTTTTCTGAGTTTTTTTAATGTTTAATAAATTTTCCTTGGAAAATGGTGTTCACGGCTAAAACAGCATGCAGGAGGAGCGGGAACGTGGAACTTGTCGTTGGCAGAATAAATGCGTCACAGTACTGTTACCATCGCGGACTGGAATTGCTAATTCAGGCGTTCCGTACTCGGCCATGAAAACAAGTAGGAACTGATGTGCATGTTGAGTGATAGATCGTGCAACAACTGGTGAACATTGATCGAATAATGTACAGATACAAACTGTATCTGTACATTGAGAAACCTAAGAAAACCGAAGTTTGCAGTCAGCATGGACAAAAGTTGTAAAAATTACCACAGAAATGCAAAATATAAAGAAATGAAGTTACCGACTAGGGAGATCTGGGAAAGCTGCTTCTTGTACGGTTTCTGAGAGGTCACATTTCGCGGTTTCGAGATGTGGCAGAGTTCAGAGTGTATTGGAAATCGGGACGGAGTTTTATCTCGTATTATTTCTCTAGTTGGAGAGATTGTGAAGCGTTTCAAATTAGGATATTCATGCAAAAATTGTAACTGCAGTTTTTAGTCGATTGCTTATGTAGCTATGCTATTAGTGATGCTTGATAAGTTGATAACAAATATCAAGCAAATTCGAAAATTCGTAACCGCCTCGTGAAAGATCTGCAGTACGTGATGGAATACCACTATGCTCTAGAGCGGCTTCATGCTAAGCATTGCGGTGAACAGGAAACGGAAGCTCAGTTCTTTCCATGCGTCGTGCACCAAGTTAACAACGCCATTTTTTTGCCGAAATTTTGCGATATTTCCAAATGTTAGTTTGCTAAATTACAACAACTATGTACTACTACATACTCGACCATAGCTGGAAAATAGTTCGAGATTTATTACATGTTTCACAACTAAATCCATAGCGGTTGATGCAACGAGCTCGAGAAATAAAATGCAAATTTATTACTGCATGAATAGAGACAATTTGAACAAGTTGATTCCTTCCCTTCACATTTGTTCACTCAGCTGATCCTTGGCAAGTTCTGCCCAGCGTTCTTCCAAGATCTGAACAGTCTTCCGTTGCATTTCGAATATTGTCCTGGAGAAATTCACCACACTCTCTACAACACAAAGGCGCTGTTCTTGCGGAAACTCTTTGCACTTTAATCACTCGTATCATTCATTCAGTATCAGCAGTGCTATACTTGTATTCTTTATCCAGGCAATGTAATCATATCTTACCAGAATTTTGCTTTGTACCGAAAAATAGACTTGTGAAACGTAAATGAGAATCATAGTCATATGAAGACTTTAATATGTAATTTGCCATAACCGTTTAACCTTCAAATGTTTCCAGCTGCCGGGATTGCGAAAGCACTTCTTGGCACATTCCCGTACCTGTGGCACCTGCAGATTAATGAGCTGGTCGAAAATATTGAGCATGTCACCGGATATCCGGCGGTGCAGACGGCTGAGCGCCAGTCGAGCGTTCGATGTACGAGTATCATCAGAAGCTACAAAAAACACGACGTAAAAAATATACATGTCAGTTTTCCCAAACTCACGGCTAAATCCTTAAAAAGATTTTTAATGGGTTTAACAGCAAACCCAGCTTTATCTTACTTTGCGTGATCGAGTCGTACAAATGTGCAAAAAATAGACGCCGTTCCGCTGGGGATTTCTCCGGGATTTCTTTCTCGTCAGCAGCGACCTTCGCATTGACAACATCAGCAGTACCTTGTACTACTGAACTGCGGTCGACTTCAACTTCACCGATTACCCTGTCTTTTATGCGCAGCATACCATCATGTACTCTAAAATAATGTGAATATTACGTTTCCCGTTTAGATTATAACAGATTGTTAGAGAAAGTTGATGATTCTGCAGTTACAACAGGATGCCAACGTAAAAAGTGGATATTATTTACTTTATTTGCAATATGTATGGAGACGAGCATCGCTCAAAAATACATTCAAATGAAAAATTTGTCCCAGTTGGCACGAGAAGGGACCTTACATAACACACTCATGGCATTCCTACATCTACACTCAGTGGATATTGATAAATCCTACACATCTGCACTCAGTGGATATTGATAAATAAAAGTCAAATAAACTATGACTTTTCGCGGTTTACCTTCGTACAACGCCTTTCATTTTTGAGCCTGTCCACTTTTTGCAAGAGATGAGCCATAGTCAGATTCCGAGCAGATGGCTCACGGCGTTTTGTCGGCATCTTCGGGCAGCGAAAATTATTTGTCAAAACTCAAAAGCAATTTAGAGAACCACTTGGCAGTCAAAAAGGCAAGGATAAGTCGTAGTACGGGAGTAGGTATAGGTCAGATCCAATAACTGGCTGCGAAATTTCTAATACTTAGTTGACTCAATAAGAGCAGTTCAAAGAAATGGTCCGTACAATTGGAATACGGTTATGTCCTTCTAATATAACATCCTTCTTATATTATCCTTCTTATTAATCTTATATAATGTTATTGCAGCAGGCAGAGTGGGGCATCGTAAGGAGAGTCTAGTCATGACCGTAGTTTATTGATTGTATCTGTGCAGCAGTGCATGTGGCGATAAATCGCCAAGACTCGCTGGCTTTGGACAGGTTGGAAGGTGATTTCGGAAGAGGTAGTACTGTGAACCCTGTCTGCTCCGATCGCATTAATAATGATGGAGAATCGTTTCCCTTGCTTGTTGCACAGGGCGGTTGCCCCTCTTTGTTTGGGCACTCAGACAGCAAATGGAGAGTATGTATAGAGCGAGACAACATGTATTCACAACAGATGACCTGAGTATACCACTAATATATTAGAATCACCAGAAATTCAAGTCGTGGTTCAACAATACCATACGGGTTAAATTTGTAAGTACTGACTTAATGATTGCCACAATAATTTTGTAGCAAGACAATTTAAGAACCGGTGCACTCCTCAAGAAAAACTAAAAATTCCACTATCATTATCTGCTGTAAAAAGGCTATGACTTGCGCCGGCTAAGTGCCATATTAGAGGAAACCATCATTTTTGACGGCATCACGGAGGAATTAGAGCGCGCGTGGCACAATCTAGAACATCCCTCCTTTGTATCGTGCATGATGTCTTTGTTCATCAGTAGCAGGAACACCTAATCAATCAAAAACAAGCTCAAGAAATAATTAGGTTTATTCAATCTATAGAGTAGTCATTTCGCAAACTCACGGGACTTCCGGCGTATCCCACTTCCTGCAGCAACTGGAACCAACCGGCGCGCAGTTTATCTTCAAACCAAAACTGTGGAAATCCATACAGCGCAATTGGTTGCGGCGCGTAACATACGACGTACCACAAATACGAACCGAATAATAAGCGAAACAACAGAAAACGTTTTTTCTGTACCGTAGATACTTCATGAATTTTGGTTTGTCTGTAATGCACAATCAGCACCACAGCGTACAGAAGTCCCTGTATTGCCAATGGCAAATAAACTCCCATGACAATTACCAACGTGGCGACGGCGTGAGAGGTGACGGTAATATAGCCGCAATCCACCTGGCGGTTGCCGAATAATGTCCCGATTCCGTATAAACCGGGAACAGTTAACGCTAATCCGATTAACCATGGAATTAACATTAACACAGTAATGGCTTTATTAGAGGAAATGGCATTATAATGATGCGGAAAGATCAGCGCCACGAACCGGTTAACCGCCAACATCAGTGACGCCCACATTTCCGTAAAGGTGAAGAGTTTACAAAAAAAATGCATGACGAAACAGTTCATACCGCTGACAGATAATCCCAGCCATACTATCCATCCGGTGAACATGTACAGCGGGTTGCTGATGCCGGTTTGTAGAACATGGAGAAACTGGTGATGTGCGATTAAGATTCCCGAGCCGGTGTGTAGTCGCGGACGAAAAGCGATGGTTACGGTTAAAATTAAAGATAAAAATGTGCCGATTACGAAAGCGACGGTGAAGATGGAGATCATGGCGACGAGTTCGACTTGCCGGTTCCCGAATGTGTCCGAGATGTTGACTTGCAGTGTGGACACATTAATCATCTTTTTACTAAAGTGGAAAATGCAGTGTTTTAATTTAAATGATGAAATAAAATGAAGGGTTGTTGCTGGAGAATCATTTTGCTTCATTACTGCAGTGTCACATAGGATTTCCGACTGGTGTCTTGTGATGATGTGAAAATAAATTTTTGATGACGGGTGGGTGTGAATAAATAGGTACGTTGTAATTAAGTTCAATAGCGGCAAAGCACGCACTGAGAATATACTGCAGTGTTTATCGCAGCCGGGAAGCTGGTTCATCATCGGAAATCAACACACGACGGAACCCACGCTCTTTGGTACTTTGTGGCAGATTAGGGCTTTTGCTGATTGAGGTCATGGCTCTCGGGGGATCTTTTCATTAGCTAATTTGGCTGAAAAGTGTTAGTATTGGTTGCTGTATCGATGGCACGATGTTAAGTAAACGAAAAATGGAAGGCGCTACCTTTATATAGATAATACCCCGTACCATTCCTTAAACTGTAGACCAGTTCTAAAATCGGTGCATATACCGGTAATTAGGATTTCTGAAGCACTGCCAGGCTGAAGATTTAAGTCGATAGTCGCGCTTACCAACAAAATAGTCGGCACTGGTTCATTATGTAAAATAAGACATGTACAGTTAAAGACGTACGAGTAGGTATGTCGTATGTTTGAATAAAGAAAACTGTACTTTCATTTGTCGTTTATGACAACACAACTTTTCCAAGCGATCCACCTGAGAGCCAAGGGCCGGGGAATTCGGCGACGGCTGTCCGAATTAATCCGCTTAATAGAACGTATAAGAATAAGCCAGTCACCCTCGAGGCATCCCGGCCTGCGAATTAAATAGATAACTGCATATTCCGCTAAATGTGCCGGCCGTTGAGATTTGTTTACCAGCTTGCACGTCACTGAGAAGGAGTTGATTTTTCAAAGTGATTCTCAGAAGCCAGTTTGCGCGTGACTGTCTCCCACAGCAGAGTTCAGTTTAACCTTCCTTATGGAAAAGGTAACATGTTGCAAGCAGTTTTGTACACGAAATCTTCAAACAAGTTTTAGAAGAAAAATCTCGGCACTGGAGACGTTTTATTCTGCATATACACACAGCGATACTTGTACGCTATCGCTGATGCAAAATAAATAAAACAAAGTCAGTAAATCGGCTAAAGCTAATGCAGACTCATAGAAAGAACAGATACACCATACTGTGAGCGCGTCAAGTCAAAATTCTCGACATAACGGCTGGATTTTTTTCGCGACCACGCGACGTCTGCGATTGGGGAGTTACAATCACTACTGGAATGCGCCGGCGTCGCAGCCAGGCGTAGAACACCATTCGGGTCCGACGCACACATAAGACGAATACCGTGGCATCTATGACACTGTTGAGGCTGCCCAATAAACGTCCGCTCTCCAGTAGGAAATTCCCCGGCGGAAACCAGATAGCCATACCGATACCGTAGCCCCAAATCAATAAGTCTATGATGGTCGAAACAAAGAACACGGTGTTGGCGCCACCCAGTGGAGATCTCTGCACGGCTGCGGCACCTGAAATGACGCGGTACGACGAAGAAATTCAGCTGCAGTGCGTGCGTTATTGACTGAACTACGGTATTTGTCTTAATTTCAAAAATTTTTCATTTCTGTTATTTATTTTTGTTTACAGTATCCTTAAATTATTGTTGGTTTGTTGTCAGTTACAACAGAAGTATTCTATACGGTATTACTAGTATAGGTCTCAGCAGCCCTAAGGGCAAGCAAGCGAGCGACATGTAGACATTTTTTGAAGTTAATACACAGACGACAGCATGAAGGATGACTCCCATATTGCTGCTGTGTGTAGGGCAGGAGGAGTTGAAACACCTTGTACATTTTTTTCTTAAATCGACAAAATAACAAAAGGAATGGCACAACGTGCGTGCAAAATTAACAGTTTACTAATTTCTAAACCCAATAACTCTGTATGATATATGGGATGACTTTATTCAGGATGTTTGACAAACGGCAACGCCTTGCGTTTACATATCTAAATGAAAAATCCCTTTCAATTATTATGAGACAAAACAGTGCCCAAAATCTGAGCATTACCATTGCATGATTATTCTTAACGACATTTTAATGTGTTTTTGGTGTTGGTGCAAATAATGACTTGTCTCAAAATTATTTTCTTAAAGAGTAATAATTTCCCGTGGTACATAATAATATTGCGACAACCTTTAATACGACAGCAACCCTGTTACTTTGTGCAAAATTCTATTATTGCACCGATATGTTGGAGGTATACCGTCAGCATTAAATTCTTTGTTTTATTCCAAAATTAAGTTCTATAAATCAACATAATTAATAAATTTTATTGTTTCCTTAGCTTTTAATTTCAATTTTTCTCGATAAAACAAATCAGCAGAATACTACGGACGATTAAGAATCAAGATGCTACCCCCTATGTGAAGAAATGCTGAAGTGGGAAAAGATTTGTAAAACTGTTGTACATAATGTAGACTGTAGAATGACTCAAATATCACAACTAAGCGTTTCATCAAACAATCGTAATTACGAGTACTACCACGACGTCACGGTTGCGATGCCAGCTAAGGTAAGATAAACCTATACTTTCGTAACGATATATGCAACTGGGAAGCATTGTATCTGTACTGTCAAAACAACTTGATATTTTTTTGAATGGCGAGATGCTTCCGATACCATATAACTTACCAACCATATAACTGACTGTACGAAATGGCGCTGCCAAATAAGTCGGCAAAACATTATTTTGAAATAAAAATTTTTTGAAAAAACGTATTTTGAAAAAATCAATTTTATTTCGAGATATGTATTTCAAAACATTTAAAAATTATTCAGAAATAACTAAAAGAATTTAAAATTTTTTAAAAATGTTTAAAAACCTTTAGAAATAAATTAAAAATCTTCTATGAAACCTAAAATATTTGGAAATATCTTTAGAAATAAATCAGGAGATGCCTGAAAAATTTAACAAATTTAAAAATATATTCAAAAATTCATTTAAATATTTAAATATATGCTTACAAACATGTTTGAAAATGATAACAATTATTTATAAATATATTTTAAAATATTTACCAGAATTTAGCAATATTTAAAAATATGTAAACTTTTTTTAGACAATATTTAGAATTATTTCTATAAACATTTAGAAATACATATATAAATTTCTGAAATCTTTAGTAATAAAATTAGAAATATTCACAAACATTAAAAAAATTTAGCATTATTTAAAAATATTCAACTATATTTATTTGAATATCTATTTAAAAATATTTAGAAGCACCTAAAAATATTTAAAAATATTCAGAAATAAATTCAGAACCATTTTAAAACATTTGAAGATAATTAGAAATACATCATGAAATACTGAGAAATACTTAGAAATATTTGTATCTGTATTTAAACTATCTAGAAGTATTTATGCATACATTCAAAAACATTCAGTAAGACTTAGAATTATTTCAAAACAAGTAAATTATTTGTAGAAATGTTTTCAGAATTATTTCTTGAATTAATTAGAAATTTATCTTGAAATATTCTTTAAGTTATTCTTTATTGAAATTGAAATATTCTTTATTGAAATATACTTTGTTCTTTAAAAATAAATTTAGAAATATTAGGACGTATTAAGAAACACTAAACATTCAAAGAACTCAGCAAAATTTTGAAATTATCAGATATTTTAAAAATTTACTTACGGATATTCAGAAGCATTTAGAAGTATTTAAAAGCTTTCAGAAATAAATTATAAATGTTTTGAAATACTTAAAGATGTTTCAAAATATACCAAGAAAGATATTTAGAAATATTCCAAGAAATACTAAGAAATACTTAGAAATATTTGTGCATGTATTTAAAACTGTTTAGGAATATTTAAAATTAAAAGATATTTTACTAATATTTGTTAGATCAGTTGTTTATGATATTTATTACATTTTAAAAATAATTATTATATTTAGAATTATTAATATTTGCAAAACATGTAAAAATTACGAGTATTTCTAAGTTTTTCTAAAAATATTTAAAAACATATATCAAAATATTAGAAATTCACAAAGATATATATTTACATTTTGTTTAGAAAAGTTTTGAAGAGTTTAGCAGAATTTAGAAATATTAAGAAATATTTTAACATCTTTGAAATATTCTTAGAAATATTAAAAGACACTTTTAGAAGCATTTTGATATATTGAGGAAACATCCAGAAGGCTGACAAATATTTAATTTGGTTTCCTTATTTCATAATTAATTCAATTTTTTTATTTTGTTTAAATATTATTTACCGTAATTATCGAATTTGTGGCCCTGAGGCACAAATAGTTCGAAGGCTATGGCGGAAGGGGGCTTATTTCGGGGAGGGGGCGCAATTTCGGGGAGTGGCATTATTTTTCGAACGGTATTTTTTGGGAGGGGGCATTATATGTCAAACAACTTCGCATCCGGTTCTAGTGGACCTGAACGCAGTAGTTACCGGTATACGCAACAGCGCAACCTTCCTTGCACCATTTTCGAGCGTATACTGAGGTCCCTGTACACCTTTTTGCCAACAAATACCGCATTATACTGATGTGCGTTTAATGTTTGCTCATAAGCACAACAATTTTTAAAAAGCATTTGCGGTACACCAATCAACTTGCAGCGCTTGACATTTAATAACGGCCCCTGGGGCGTAATTTCGGGGGGTGGCCTTATTTTTCAAACAGGGTCAGGGAGGGGGGCTTATTACAGGGGGGGCTCTTATTGCGGGGGGAGCCACAAATTCGATAATTACGGTATATTCAAAAGTATTAGAAAATACTTCGAAACATGTTTAGAAACATATTTAAAAACATTAAGAATATTAGCAGGAATTGAAAAAATATTTAATTTATTTCAAAATTTTTATAAATAATTTTAATGATCTGATTTTCTAAATATTTAATGTATTTGAAAATATTGATAAATAAAATATGTTTAGGAAAATTCAAAAATAAGGAATTCCTTATTTTTGAAT
Organism: Paramacrobiotus metropolitanus; assembly: GCF_019649055.1. Taxonomy (NCBI): domain Eukaryota; kingdom Metazoa; phylum Tardigrada; class Eutardigrada; order Parachela; family Macrobiotidae; genus Paramacrobiotus; species Paramacrobiotus metropolitanus. The sequence goes on along the minus strand of NW_026570318.1, from coordinate 393,484 downwards.
GTAAAATATTAAAGACTTAAATAGGTTAACTCAATTTAACTAGTTATTATGAAAACGAATTGAATGTTTTATTGTCTTCGAAGACATAGAAACATTCAATTCGTTTTCATAATTTAATAATTAGTTAAATTTATTTAGCCAATTCAAGTCTTTAATATATTTCAAAATATTTATATTTTTTTTAATATTAAGAAACATTTCCAAAATTATTTAGAAATATATATAAAAATACTCAAAAGCTGTAGTAATAAATTTTGACATATTTAACATAGTTTATTTTGAAATAATGACGAGTAAGTCCGTAATTAGGGACACTGAAAGATAGTTAAATATTTTCAAAATTTTTTAAGAATTTGGGTGTACGTAAAAATTAAAACTAATCAGAACAACAACATCTAGCCATTCATTCGAAATGCTCGATAAATCGTTTAAAATATTTTTTAAGGCTTAGGTACTGCTGGAAGAAATTCAAATGAGTTTTGCAAAACAGGTTAAAATTATTTCAACAGCTTTTAAAAATATTACTTTTCTGTTAAGCAGCATCTTAACTCTTAAGGGAAGTGGCCCGGTACATGGTACCAAAATCGTGTACATGCACGACATCTTTCACTTTCGCGCACTCCCAAACCCTTTTTTCTTTGGTTTTATGACATTCTGTAGTCAGATGATTTGTACACACAGGCGAGAGAACCGTTTGTGCGCGCAACATCCGGTTCGGGAGTTATGGCACTTAGAAAATTCCAGAAAGTTTAAATGCATTCAGGTGTACCAAAAGTCTCGTTATGAGCCGATCTCCTTCAAATTTTGCATGTAAATGCACATGGCCATGAAGATTGTTCTTACACCGATCCAGAGTTCCATCATTTTTTTCAAATTTTAAAATGAATTTTAAAATTTCTGAAATTCATTTTAAAATTTGAAAAACATGCTAGAACAGTGGATCGGTGTAAAAACGATCTTCATGGCCATGTGGATTTACGTGCAAAATTTGAAAGAGATTGGTTCGTAATGAGACTTTAAGTACACCTGAATGCATTTAAACTTTTTGAAATTTTCTAAGTCATAACTCCCGAACCGGATGTTGCGCGCACAAACGGTTTTCACGCCTGTGTGTACAATCATCTGGCTACAGAATGTTATAAAAGAAGAGAAAGAAGGGTTTGGGAGTGCGCGAAAGTGATAGATTTCCTGCATGTACACGATTTTGGTACTATGTACCGGGCCACTTCCCTTAAAACGCTAGACTGTCTTTCTATACATCGAAACCCTTTTAAAAACCAACCCAGGTGATTCGGTTAGACTCGCCACATTAAACTTCCCCAGAAAAGTGCAAAATCCCGGTGGCGACCTCGGGGAACCCGAGACCTCGAACCCGGGTACTTCGGTCAGACTCGCCACATTGAACCACCAGAAAAGTGCAAAATCCCGGTGGCGACCTCGGGGACCCAGCGACTTCGAACCCGGGTTCTTGGGTTCCTTGATGCCATTCGACTCAGCGTGTCGAGTTGTGTAGGGTGGCATCAAAAACTCAGTGGCGAACCCAGGAACCCGGGTTCGAGGTCTCCGTGTCACAGAGAACTCAAATCTCATCTATAACTAGTATAGGTCTCAGCAGCCCTAAGGGCAAGCAAGCGAGCGACATGTAGACATTTTTTGGAAAAACAAAAATAGCATCAAGGATGGCTCCCATATTGCAGCTGTATGTGCAAGCCCCTAGTATTTTTTGCTTAATTCGGCAAATAAACAAAAGAAATGGCGCACGAAACAACGTGCAAAATTAATAGTATGTTAATGTTTAAACCCAATAACACTGTATGATGATTCCTACCGACATTTTAGTGTAGGTTTTTAGTGTTAATGCAAGTAATGACTTGTCTCAAAATTATTTTTTTAAGAGTAATATTTTCCGTGGTACATAATAATATTATGACAACATTTAATACGACTGCAAGCCTCAGTTACTTTGTGCGAAATTATAGTATTGCACCGATATATCGGAGATATACCGACAGCATTAAATTCTTTGTTTTATTCGAAAACTAACTGCTATCAATAAACATGATTATTTAATATTTTCTCAGTTTTTAATTCAATTTTTCTCAATAAAAACAAATCAGCAGAACATATTACGGATGATTAAGAATCAAGATGCCACCCCCAATGTGGGGAAGTGCTGAAAGTGGGCAAAGATTTGTAAAATTGTTGTACATAATGTAGAATGTGGAATAACGCAAATATCATCATTATCATTTTTCAAACAATCTTAATAACTACCACGACGTCAAGGTTGCGATGTTATCTAACGTAAGATATACCCCAAGGATATATGCAACTGGGACGCACTATATTTGTACTGTCGAGTCAACTTGGCATTTTTTTCGTACGGCGAGTTGCATCCAATTTAAATAGGACATAACTCATTGTACGAAATGGTCTGCCAAGTGAGTCGACAAGAAAATGCCTGAAAATCTTTCTCGAATTCCTTGAAAGAAGGGTTTGCATACTTCTAGTGTTCGATATTTTCGAGAAATGGGAATACTCTATCAGTGATAACGACTTCTGAATCAGAAGTTTCGATTGCACCTTCCATTAAACATTATTCTTAACACTGACCTTTTGCACATGGTAAGCTTTCAAGTTCATAACAATTTAACAACAGTATAAAACAATAATGATTTAATGTCGGAATATATTACGTTCACATAATATCAGACATCATAATTATTAATTCAGAAAGGGTGCCTATAATAAACACTCTGCGAAAAGGGGTGCCTATAATAAACAAGGGTTTTTAGGGTTGCCTATAAAGGTTTCCTTAAAAATATCCGGAAATATTCAAAAATAAATCGAAAAATATTCAGAAATATTGAAAAATTTCTAGAAATATAATCAGAATTACATACAAATATTTAGAAATACTTTCAGAAATATTTAGCAAGAATTTAGCAATGTTTAAAGCAAGTTTTATGTGGAATTTGTTGGAAATATTTTTAAAATAATCTAGAATTATTTCTAAAATCATTTAGAAATATAAATAGAAATATTTGGCATCTTTAGAAATATATTTAGAAATATTTAAAAACATTCAAAGAATTTAGCATTTTCTAAAAATATTTAGAAATACTTAAAAAGTTTTTTAACGATATTTAACAGTATTCAGAAATAAATCAAGAAATAATTTAAAATAAAGATATTCAGAAATATATTAAGAAATATTAAGAAATATTAAGAAATATCAAGAAATATTTGAATTATTTGTAAATGTATTTAACATATTAGAAGAATTTAGCAATATTTAAAAATATGTAGAAATATTTTCAGAAATATATATAAAATGTTTTTAGAAATAATTTTTTTAGTAACACTTAGAAATACATATAAAGATATTAGAAATAATTGAGAATATGTTAGAAATTTTTAGAGCAATTTAGAAGAATTTAGCAGTATTCAGAATTATTCTTACTAACATTTTTTAATTATATTTGGAAATATTCTTAGAAATGTTTAAAAATACTTAAGAAGTGTTTTGAAATAATGGGGAAAAATCAAGTAGACTTAAAAATATTTAATTTGTTTTCCTAATTAATTTATTTTGTACGGTCAATTTAAATTAAGCGCTCGTTCAGAACGTTTTAATAAAGATTTCGAAGTCCGCGGACCGTGCACGGACTTCGAAATCTTTATTAAAACGTTTATTCAAATCTTATATCTGGGGACATCAAAATGATGCTGCACAATATCTCCACATGGCACTATGTGGCTTTAGATGCAAAATCTTCAGGTTATGAATTGAGCTGTAGTCATTGTTCACCGTTTCTGGAGAAGGTTAGAGTTTACACTTTTTTTCAGTACAGAGTGGTCTGCGCTGCCCTTTTATCGATTTGTTAAGGATATAAGCAGTGCATAAGCTACATACAACTTCTGCAAAAGCAGCATATTAAAATCCTAGATTATCCTTTTCGTACTTCAAAACTCATTTACAAACCAACCCGGATACTTCGGTTAGACTCGCCACATTAAACTGTACCAAAAAAGTGCAAAATCCTGATGGCGACCTCGGGGGACCCGAGACCTCGAACCCGGGTACTTCGGTTAGACTCGCCACATTAAACTGTACCAAAAATGTGCAAAATCCCGGTGGCGACCTCGGGGAACCCGGGACCTCGACCCCGGGTATTTCGGTTAGACTCGCCACATTAAACTGTACCAGAAAAGTGCGAAATCCCGGTGGCGACCTCCGGGACCCAGCGACCTCGAACCCGGGTTCTTGGGTTCCTCGATGCCATTCGACTCAGCGTGTCGAGATATATAGGTTAGCAGCAGAAACTAAGTGGCGAACCCAGGAACCCGGGTTCGAGGTCTCCGTGTCACAGAAAACTCAAATCTCATCTATAATAACGCAAGCTCGCTTCGCTCGCTTGCTTGATTATTCGTGGTACAAAATTTATTACGTTGCAAAATTAGTTTCTTTACCTGGCAATGATGACAAAAAATGCCGGCGTCGTATCTGCCTCATAATCAGGACAATCGGCATAGATCCACACGTAGCCAGCCACGTCGCAATACCCAGGTACCGCAAAAACGAAAAATACATCGGGAAAACGTGCATGGGATACGTGCACGTTGTCGGATTGGCGCCCTCCCACAGCGCTTGTTGTACACCCACCACAAAATGCGGCAAGCGCGTGGCCAGCACTATCACCCAGGTTACTGCACAGCTGGCTATGGCCAGCCGCTTGGTATGGCATGCCCGATACAGTACAGGGAAGGTCGCCGCCCAGATGCGGTTGATGGCCAGCAGAGCGTGTCCACTGACATACAGCTGAGGTGTAATCCATGTGTGCAGCATGTTCGTGGCACACCAGGTACCCCTGGTCTCCGTTTGTAAGCCCACCGCCAGAAGGTGCCATTGCGTAATGCTCTTCAAAAACATATCTATGGCGTAACTCAGCATAATGTTGATCAAATACACGTTGAACGTCGTACGCAGTGCTTTATGCAGAAAAAAAACGATGACGATAACGGTAATGTACGCGGTTTCTACAGGGAATAGTACCGCTTCGACACTGCTTAATACGCGGTACACAGATGCCGAGTGAGCGGATGTTGAATTCTTTGATGAAAGGGTTGAATTGAAAGACATTTTAGTAGTGAAAATTTTCAGGCGAAATCCCTCGAACTAATTTCAAGCTAAAAGAAGGATAGCTTGTCCATAAAACGGCATCGTTATGATTACGCGCCACCTGAAATTCGAGCGACATAAAACCGCTATATTTCATCACTCCGACCAATTTGTTGCCGCAGGCTAAAACGCAAACGCAGAGGGCAGGCAAGTGACCTTTACTACATTCATTTGCTGAAGCACATGTTAACCTTTCCTTAGGATTGAATTTTTCTTTCGTATCTGCATATATGGCTGTTGAGACTGCGTCAGCATCCTTCTATTTCTTTTAGTGCGAGTATTTTCTTACCGAGGCAATTTACGAAAATTCCAGATATCTCATTATTATGGCTAGATGAAATAATTTGCTTTGAACACGAGACAAGGTACCTTACTGCAGCCAAACACTATCCAACCGAGTCTGTCGAGTTTCAGCGCTTCGAATACGGGTGATCAATTTGCGTGAAGGTATACCACAGGTACACAGTACACATTAAGCGCGATGCTGGCGCTTAAAAAGCAGCCACAACACCACAATACGCAACGATAAATTTATTTTACAATGGCTTAATATGACAAATAAATCTGATAGATAATTTCTTTGATTTTGCGATAAATATGTTTACACGGTATCAATATTTGACGTGTATATCAGCCATGCCAACCCGTAAAAAATGTGGCGGGGCGGGCCTTGGTATGGACATTCGCGCAACCAAGTAATCTGTATTTCTCGCTGTACCTCTGTATGTTTATAATTAGGCAGAAAGTAAATCAGCGGGCTTGTACAGCGGTTCGCCCGTAGTGACTTTATAGCAAAATTTTTTTATTTTACGTTGATCGTTTTAACGTTGATTGGAAAATTCTACATTTCATTAAAGTAAAAATAGTTTTAAATTTCATTGTAGATGTTTTCTACGCTATTTTATCTTTTGGTTTTTATTTTATTGATTCTTTTAGCTTCTACAGCCTTACGTGATCATACTTTATGTAAATATTTTAGTTGAATTTGTTTGCGATTGTTAAAGGCAAGCATAGTTAACACACCAGCGGCACTCTGCGACAGTTATAAAATGCCACTGGATGACCCAAGTTCCACCAAGCACAGGCCTCGTGATCCCATCTGTTCATTAGCTGAACGCTGTAGCAGCATAAAACGCTCGCACGCCATACATATCCATATTTAATGACCAGGAACAATTAAGCGTAGCCCGGGTTTAATTAGGGAATAATACTGTCACCCTATTGACTCGTCATTAACCCACTACTACCTCATGACATACAGTCAGGCTATTCTGACTAGATCAGAAGTGTCACCGATACAGCACATCATCAATCACACACAGTAATTAGCGTGCGGCCATATACCGCCGCAATAAACGGGGAACGATCAGTGGCGATAAGGGAACGCGGCGTGCTGATTGGACGGCGCGGCGTGGACGGGGAGGAGACGCGTGTCAAAGGCGTCGGATGGATAGACAGCCGGTTGCATCAGCTGGTCAGCCGCGTGGCTGCTGGACGGATTACAGCGGAAGTGCGGTGGCGCATCGGGCTGCGGATAGAAGGGGAAGGAAGATGGAGCGGTAGGAAGGGTGGGAGGATACAGGAAAGGGTCGGAAGTGTACAGAACGTGCTCGGAATACCAAAGAAGATGAGGAGATACCTGTAGAAAATCACAACCTCGGCACTACTTCGTAGTTGAACCTTCAGAGTAATATGATATTATAGCAGAGTTTTGTAGTGCAATGGCTGTAACAATAAGGGAGTACGCACAGCTGCAACTGGTTAAAAAACATTCTCTGGTAATCATTAGAAACGTTTCACAACACGCTTTTTTTTCTTATCATCAACGCAACAGAGCGAGTCGTTTTCGCAAAAATAAAGCAAGAAGGTTTGTAAGAAGAGTTTTTGTGGGCCACAACTAAAAAGTCAAAAAATAATGGGTGCTCAAATCGATAGGACTACCATTATTGCATTAATTTCTATACTCTGTATGTAATCCAAGATAAAGTACTGAAATCTTTAGAAATTAGTAACAAAGATCCTACCACAATATTTATAAAATAGGGAAAAACGCAACACTGATTTACAACAGTTTATGCATATGTTGTTGTTCACCAGGAATGAAAAATACCTATCATAATTCTGTTCCTGTGGAATTAAAAAAAATCATTGAAGTTACTAAATTATAACTCTAGCGCTATTCTGCTCCTGCCAGCTGTGATTGGATAACAAATGAAAGGTCAGCCTAACCTGTAAATGTCCAGCGATTAAATTGATGGTCCCTTGCGATAAATCCTTGGTCAGTGTCCGCGCATAATCCAGCATATCCGGCTGCTTCCCGTTCTCCAGGATCTGCGAGAGCGCTTTAATATAGTTGCGGGCCAGACGCAGCGTATCGATCTTGCTCAGGCGCTGGTTGGCAAAGAGCGGACAGGCATTACGCAAGAGATCCAGTGACCGGTTCAGGCCGTGCATCCGCTGGCGTTCGCGGTGGTTAGCGCGGTTCCGGCGGGCCATTTGCCGCTGCTGCCGCACCTGTGCGGGCCACACTTTCTTCTTCGGTCCGCGCTTCTTCTTGGGCTGTCCATTTTGACCGAAATCTGCCGTCATTCCTGTCCATCAAATACGTAACATTAAGAAAAAGGTCACGCTCGGAATACTCAGTTAGCGATAAATTAATGCGGAGATTTAACGAAAGAGGGCATGTTTAATTTAATTACAAAATCGAAGGCGAAAATGATCATAGAAATTTTAACTCGAGCAAGTTTAAAATGATAGCAGATTGGTGAGTTAACCGCCGGCGGAGATTGTCGAATGGCAAGTGCGGCGGTCAGTAATTGTGGACTGCGGAATATGTAAACGCTTAACACGGCTGACGCGGGGGCATCGTGATACGCCAATCTGCCGCGACGGCTTCACTCTGTCTGTCCCGCTGTCTGTCAGGCAGTGCACCGGCGACAGACTCGTACACAATGGAGTAGCGTATCCATTGCCGCTCCTGCTGTGGCTGTTTGTGTGCCATATGGCATAGTTTGCCGTATAGTCGCCCGGCCCGCCGTTCACCGGCACAAGTGCCCACTTGTTATAATGGCCGCATTATCCAATCTGATTAGCACGGGCCGTATAACCGATCAAGGGGCGGACGCGGATGGTCAATATATCATCGGATTACGGGCTGATGTGACAATGGGTCAACGATGGACCAGCGCCCCATTCAGTCGATAATTCGGGCCCGTGCCGGAAATTAATAACAACCAATTTATAATCATTATGACATCAGCGTATTTTATCTTGATTAAGAGAAAAATGCAGTAATCCTACGCCGTTGCATTATTATCTGAAAAATAAAAGATGGATTAAACCGTTAAACGTGTTGTCAATTGCTTTCGATAAACAAAATTATGCGTAGTAATTTCTTAAAATTCAATTTAGCAAATGCAGTAAATTCTATTCATGAATAATTTTTGCTCGTTCATACGCAAAAAATATCATATGGAAACTAGTGCCTAATATTACAATTATTACATTAATTATTATTGCAAAATGTTTACTTAACTTCAAATGATTCTAAGTTCGAAAAAAAAATGCTTGTAGCAATAACATAATCACTAATAGTTCAAATATTAAAATTATCGCTTGTTGTAATAATTATCTTTATTGGGGCTAAAGCCATAAATACTAAAACATGATATGAAATATAGCATGATTATTTGAATTCGAGAAGAAGATGAAGTTTGAATCAGGAAAGTGTCATTGTGCAAAAATACACAACTTGACACAATGTTTTCCTTCACCCAGCATCAACACAAACACAATCTCAGAAATTATAAATGGTAAAGTGCAGCCAGTGAACGGATTGAAAAGTTTGCCCATAACAAACATTATCCTCTCTCCACGGTGGAGAGCAAATGTCACGGATTGGAAACGGAGGAGAGGGACATCTGTTGCCTTTGGAGGCACTTCTCCCGCTGCCTCTTCCCGATCAGATGGGCAGTGATCAATGGAGCATTCTGTTATACGCCGCCTAATCCACTGCCCGTTAGCTGTGCCGGGTATACCGGCACAATGCGCATTATCCGCCCGGGCACAGTATATACAGCCCAGCCGGATAATGCGCTCTATCCGATCGTGTTAATTAAATGTTCACGCTGCTGTTGATGCAGGAGTGAGCAGATGGATACGCGGCTGCTTACGGGAATTACCGCATTATATCACTGCTTATCGTGCTGCATCGTAAACAGATTATCGACATAGGTACAGAATAATCGGTGTTACATCATGCATACTATGACGACATATATGACGATTGGGATGACGTTAAAAATAAATATGCTTAGCGAGTAATTTTATTAGCAGCACAAATAAATTACCGGTGCAAATCAACTTTTTTATCCAAGTAAGTAATTTAGTGATCACAAACATGCACCTAATTGTACAGAACGTTCCAGCATAACTATTTTATTTAACATATTTTTTCGAATTATAACGATCTGTGTTATCAAATGCAGTGTTTTTGACACGAAAAATATAGCAGAAGTGTTGTTGTTGTATGCTATTGCAAATATATGTGTTACCTGTACATGTAGGCTGTAGATACGACATCATGTTGCTTTTGTCTTTAAAACCCAATTATGGAAAAATACTTTTTAGCTTTGGAAACTGCTACCCTACTGTTTCTTTACATGTACATTGGTTCTAATGGAATACATATATAACGGTGATATCGCTGCGGACTCAGAGCGATACAATATGAAAAAATATATATGTTTGCGTACAAATTACAGTGTACACTATACACTTGCTAGCAAACACATAAATCATTAATATCTTGTATGATAATATTATTACTTTCGAACTTATTATCGTCCGTTAGCCTGGCACGTTTCTGTTGGTCTGCTGTAAACACTGCGTTACACGACATTGTGATTCATATTTTGCTGTCCAAGTGTCGCTTTATATTATGTGATTTCTTTAAATTATGTATCACCGTGAAATTTTCATTCATGCCGGTACGTTAATAGAACGATAAGATTTTAGCTTCCGTAGTTCCGACTTTACATGCGGGACGGTGCGACTTCCGGTTGTGCTGTATAAACAGGTTTGGTAAAGTTCTCAAGGTTAATATCTCAAGTGTAATTTACACATTACACACATGGCCATCATAAAGCGTTTCTGAGCAAGTCCATGAATTTAGAGAATTTGGCGACGGAATTACCGGATACAACGCTGATAACAGAAAGTTTTTAAATCATCAGTAATGCAACGGCAGCTGCTCCTCTGTCGATTATATTTCCTTACGACTGCATTGACTCTGGTACGACAGCAATTATCTTATTAAACCATTCTTTTTTTTTCTATAGCTTGACAACTGTTTGCATTATTTCCAAATTTGACTACTTGTATTATTTGCATTGCTTCTCTTTTCAGATTTATACAACGCTAATATCAGCACAAAATTACAACACCACCAGTAGCCAATGTCGCTGTCTTCCCGGAAGTCCCTGCTGGCCAACTGATGGCCAATGGACCGCCCTGAACGCGTCCATAAGCGGACGTCTCGTCGTCCCGCATCCAACCGGTATAATTTTTTATCATACACCTTTCGTTTAGCTTGAAATTCTTTATTGGCAATAGCCACCCAAATAACAAAAGATGCATGCGCTGACACCCCACTTAATCGTTAGAATTTAAACATTAAAAAAACAACCAAATTCCCGGTCCTCCCTCGGGTTAAAAGGTAACGTACTCAAAACAGCCGTAGCATTTCCTTTGACAACAGCAAGGCTGAATCGCTGCTTAAGGAAAGCGGTAGAACGCGCTTCTCCTGTCAAATCCCGAATTTTGCGACCCATAAAATGTAAAAATTCACTTAAAGCCGGACCAAATACTCCAAGGGTTTCCATTACTAGAGGGTAGAAAAGATATCCGTATTCCAAAAACGAATACTTTCCACGCTTCGCAGTTTCAGCCAGCTGGGCTACGCTGCCACATTTCTTGGAGCTTCCAGTGACATGAGAGTCAGCAACCGTACACCAGCTGGTTACATCCCAAACGATCGGTTTTCCTTGTCTAACTGGTATCAGTGTCATCCCGTCCGGTCTTTTTGCGGTGGTTGATGACAAGCCGTTCGGTTCGATCTCACAAGGAAAACCAGCGCTTTCACAACAGTTTTTCGCGATGCTGTTCATTTCTTTATGTCTCGCCCATCGTCCTTTAGTCGTTTTGTTGCAGGATAGTCCATGATGACCGTTGTTGTTGTTGCAGGATAGTCCATGATGACCGCTTGAAATTAAATGAATATAACCTTGCGGTTATGCAGCATATCCCTGTTATGCCGGCGCCGGATACGATTCCCGAGACTGCCAGCAGATCCAAAAATATTACAACCGCCCGGGTTTCCTGATCGGTAAGGCCGGCAGCATGCAAGCCTTCAACTGGGAAGATCTCGGCAATCAACGCTGCACACTCGAAGGCGCTAATGAATGGAACATGCAGTGCCAGTTTGGCCGTACGCCCGCCTTTGCCGTAGATGTCCATGTTCCCGATGATATCCAGAAAGCATTGGCCTTTGCCAGTCAGCACAATCTGCGGGTGGTCATTAAGAGTACCGGACACGATTATTTCGGACGTAGCACCGCACCCGGCGCACTGCTGATCTGGCTGCACAACTTCCAGGGACAACTGGAGACGAAGATGACCTTTACGCCTAGTGGATGTGATGCCAGCAGTCAAACTGTGGATCCGGTTATTACGGTCACCGGTGGAAAGACTTGGGACGATGTTTATCCAAAGGTACTTTAATTGGTAAAGCGTGCAGTAAACCAGTGCAAATAATAAGTATAAGCATACGCTGAGCAAAATAAAATTTTACTAAAATATTGTTGTAAATTTTAAATGATACACAAATACTGAACATAATTTAATTAGAAATAATTATAGTAAATACGTGATAAAAAATTTAGTATTTACCTAAATTTTTTATCACGTATTTACTATAATTATTTCTAATTAAATTATGTTCAGTATTTGTGTATTATTTAAAATTTTACACATACTGAACATAATTTAATTAGAAATAATTATAGTAAATACGTGATAAAAAATTTAGTATTTACCTACCTCAAATTTTATAAATATTAACAAAATTCTTTATAAAGGATAAAACTGAAAATTATGATAAAAAGTGTGCGAAAAAGTCCAGCACAACCATCAAGGTACCGCCCTCTGCCATTGCCATGTGTAGCCGCAATAATAAATTGGTTCAATTTTTAAATTTTTAATACCATTACTGAATTCAGGTCGACCAAGATTTCAACGGAAAGTACTGTATTGTTGCCGGCTACTGCATAGACATTGGCGCCGCTGGTGGCTACACCCTGGGCGGTGGGCACAGCATCCTCTCCACGGTGTTTGGTCTGGCGGTGGACAATGTTCTCGAGATGACCGTCGTCACCGCCGACGGGCAGTTGCTCACCGCCAACTCTTGCCAGAACAAGGATCTTTTCTGGGCACTTCGCGGCGGTGGCGGCGGGACTTTCGGTGTCGTGACCTCCATTACGTACCAGCTGCATCCGGCCCCAACGGATTCGACACATATTCGCTGATCATCACAGCGACGAACGGAAGCGGTGTGTTGAGTAATCAAGTGCTGGAAGATCTGGTCGAAATCTTCGCGCGGTATACCGCAGCTTTGATGCCGCTGGGTGGGGCGGCTACCATTTCTACAACCCCGCCTTCGGTTTCAGCTTCATGTTCTTGAAACTGGCGGATGCGGGGAGCACAAGAGCGTCGCCGCCTTTCGACCAGTTGCTGAAGGAATTTACCGATATGGAAGTGGCATCGAGAGTCCTAGCTCGACCGTTTGCCAACGTCGGCACTTACTATAAACATTACGACCGTTTAGAGGTACGTATACAGTAGTAACAATGTGTTGTGTTGTTCAGTGCATGCATACGACCGTGGGTATCTGCTGGAAAGAACAGGGCGCAAAATAGGTTCCTAAGGGAATACCGGCCTATATAACGCGGCGCTTCGCAATGCTAGATACAGTCGTTAATTGGGGGTTACGTTGAACAAGCTTCTGGGCGAGGACGGTAGACTGAGCAAAAAGGTCTACCGATATACTGCAGTTCTATGTCATTCTGTACGAGCAGTGCTACCCATTCAATTTTTACTTCCAGGGTCGGGTTTCAGCAACCCCGCAAGGTTTGAACTAAAATTTGAAAAGCGTTTTTAAATGGACTGATACAGGTCGTTTCCTAACGACATTTTGTGAAACAGTCTGATGCCGAAACTGCCACCGTGTGCAGTTCGGACAGTGTCTTTCACTAAATACAGTAGTAGTTAAACTGGGTGTTGCATTGTGAAATGCATTGTGCAGTGCGCAGACGTCTTTCTGCGGCAGGTATGTTTTCGTACCAGTATTTCTTTCTCTGCTCTACGTTTCATTGATTTGGCAGTAATAGGCCCTCTCGCTGCGCACTTTAAAAGCGTTCTGTACCATAAAGTGCCGGAAGTTCTGTAACGTTTTGATCCCACCCCCTTACCGGTGGATTGTCAGCACGTTGGCAGTTGGAAAATTGTTGTGAAAATAAATTCCAGTATAGATTCGAGTTTTGAAGAACTTGCAAGGTTTTGGTTTGTGGTCGCGTTACTCTGTAACGCTCTGTAATATTATGCGCTGTCCCATTGGCAGATGCCGTTTTACAGAACTTCCAACACTTTATCTTATAGAGCGTATTTAAAGTGCGTGGCGAGGGGTCTTACTGTTAAACCGGTTTCGTGGTTTCTGCGGCAGGATTGGCGCTCATGGAGCGATACCACCGGCATTTACGACGGTTTCTACGCTGGATCGCGCGTGGCCCTCGGGAGCCGACTGATCCCAGTCACTTCTCTTGTACAGTCCCGTACCACCGCGCAGACCATTCTCGCAGGTGCATCCAAACTGGGCCAGCTTGCCACATTCGGTTTCCTGCATATTAACGGCAACGGCGTCCGCAACAATCCGCACGCCGCAGACACTTCCGTAACTCCGGCATGGCGGAAATCCGGCTGGCACGCCATCCTGGTGACCGGATGGGACGGCAGTACCTCCGAAGAGGATATTGCGTTTGTAAAGGGGCTCCTGGAAAGCGGGACCCAAGTATGGCGGGATGCGTACCCCGATTCCGGAGCGTACTTCAACGAAGCGTCCACGACGGAGCCGAATTGGCAGCAGGCGTTCTGGGGCAGTAATTATCCACGGCTGCAGCAAATTAAGAAGACGGTGGATCCTAACGGCATGTTTGTATGCAGCCAGTGCGTTGGTAGCGAATCGTGGGACGCGACAGGAAACTGTCGCATTTAGAGATGCCGCTTTTCTATTGAATTAGTATTAACTGTTTGACTAATTTATTTTTGTAACTGTTTCTGTGCTCGCCACCTCTCATAATACGACATCTTTCTGCCTTTCTGATGTGATATGATACCTGATACCTTTCTGCTTATTACACAATGATCAGAATGATCAGGTTTTTCTAGATAGGGTTCGCCAGTGGTTATTGATACCTTCTCTAAAAGGACATATGCGCTTTTGTGCATTTGCATTGTGCAGCTATGCAACCACATGAAATCGAACCACCATAAAGAAAAAACAACGAGTCCACATGGAATAAAGTCTTTACAGTCGATGAAAAAGAAATCTACGATGGCTGATTTCCAAACAAACACAGCCGTCACAAAGTTCTCAGAGTCAGTGCAGTTGGTTGTGTCCGATCAGAAGTGGATGCGGGGTTTTTTTCCGTCGGGCATGACCGAGTTGGGTTTTGCAGCAGGTCTGCTTTATTGATCGCACGCTTTGTTTGGCGCTTGCCACAACTTCTTTGTGCATTAGAAGGAGAAAAACCTATCAAAAAACAAATTAAGTTGATGAAAAGTATTTTATGCGACACCTGAGAACTTTAATGTACCTGCAGTTGATACCTGAGATTTATAGTACAGAATACAACAGCTACTTTAAATGAAGGTATGCAACTTACCGGACTGCCCCCATAGCCGATTTCTTGCGGAAAACCATCCGATAAACCATCCGATGCGCATCTTGCCCGCAAAGAACCAAGTGGGAAATACGTAGATGGACACCAGGAACGGCAGATAACGGACCTTGTGCCATACGTACGAACCAAACAGCAGACGAAACAAATCGAAGCGTTTCTTCTGTAGAGCGGCGGTTCGACTGTCCTAATTTTTTCGATTATAGTTAACCAGAATGATCCAATACAGAAACGCTTGCGCCTCCAACGGAAGGTAGCAACCCAAGATGCCATGCATGACGATCCTGCGGTGATCCTCGCTGCGCAAATAGCCACAATCTCCCTCCCGCGGACGAAACCCGAACTCAGCTCTTTCTGCAAGTACACCCGGGATATCAGTGTTGACACTGATGCACCATGCGGCGGCAATGAAGCCGGCCACGGCCGCTTTTGAAGAGACTCTGCCGTATTGATGCGGGTAGATTAGAGCGATAAAACGGTTAACGCCCAGAAAGAAAGAGCTCTACCGGGTAGGTTTCGGCGCAGATGAATACTGGAGGATTTAAAATTCAATCATTTTTATGTACATTTTATTTACTGTATTTTATGTACTGCATTTCTATGTATTTTTATGTACTTAGGGAAAGTGATTATTCGAGTCAATAGGAAATTCATTTTGCCAATGCGACCTATCGAGTGTCTACCATAACGCAGTGGCGCAGTCCAACTATCTACGTTCGATTGCTCAGTGGCCAGTGCCGTTAATAGCTGCGTCACAGCGGTTAACCAGTACATGCTGCAGTTGTCCACGGTTGACTGTAGCGCAGCTGTTGGTTAATGGTTAATGCGTTCATACTCCATCCGTAGTTGGTGAGTAAAGTCAGCGGAACCCGTTGTGACTGGACCTAAACGCCAGCTGTCCCTTGTGATGGACATACCACTTTCTTCTATTCCTTTGATGGCTAATGCCAAATAAATTGAATTAAAATATCTGAGAGGAGAAATTCGCCAAGTGGCAGTCGAGGGTGACAGGGAAACCACCCAGGAACACCCCCAACCAGTCACTGTATAGAAAGGATTGCTGAATCCGGTCTGCAGGACGTGCAGCAGTTGCTGGTTGACAATGAGGATACCGGAGCCCGTGCGCAGATGCGTGCGCATTAAAATGGTCAACACGAGGATAGTGGATAGAACTATCCCGGTAGCGCCGGCCACTGTGAAAACCGCCAGTAGCGCCACCAGCTTAGTGCGGCGGTTGGAGAAGGTTTGCGACAGATTTGCCTGAATAGAAACGTTGATATTCGGCGATTTACGATGTGGCAGAGAAGACAATAAAATTAATGAGACAAATCTACTACAGCAAATTTTATTTAATACGTAGCGCTGCGTACGCTGAATGGGAATGCATAGTACTTGTACGACGAAAACTCGAAAAAGGCGAGGCTCACTGAGTTAAAGAACGCGGATATTGATTTACTATGAGCGATTACATCCGGTGCTGTAGTAGTGAGACGGGATGAAGTGCTCTCCGTCCGTTAATTCATTTACGTGTTGCATTTTTCGTGGCGGACAGTACAGAGTATCGTACTTCTGCCTAGTTGCTATGGCAATTCGTTTATTAAATTTACTCTTTCATTCACTTATCTGGGTTTACTTAAGCCGATCAGCCGGTGAGCCGGTTTTGTGTTATTAGAACATGGTCCATCGTATACAGAAGCCGAAAGGGCATATTAAGCCTTGAGACGCTGACACGTCCACTCGTAGATTTATGAATAAAAGTGATTGATTAGTACGTCCCTGCTCACCCTTCCAAGGTAAATAGCTACTATGGAAATTACTATTAATTTAACTATTTACTACCATTTGTTTTCCTTCATTAGTACACAATGCGCACATCCCACGCCTGAGATCACTTCATCAGGAAATATATCCATTCCTATTCAAAGCGCAAGCTTTATGTCAGTAATTGACATTGATTGAATTAATGTCCTTATAAGCCGGCAACGCCAAGGGAGAACGACATGGCACATGAGTGTATCCGGTCGGGTTACACTAATGCCATAGCACAGGAGCATCAGTTCGTCCTCATTTATTCCGTGGAAACAATTTCAATATACGTACCTCCGGTAAACGATGTAAAACATGTCAAGTACAAGTTCGTCAAGAAATTATGGACGCATAAAGGCAGCGAAACATGCACATTTGTGGGTTACGCTCGCCTCCATACCACGCCACGCCAAGTCACATTTTTTACGCATTTCACGAATCAGGCATGTCTGGTGCACATCAAATATCTATGTACATGTACGAGTATTTACAAATATCTATCTATATGTATCTATATTTACCAAATTTTCATTGTTGTGTCAATCATAACATTGTACTTCCTTCAGAACTTGAAATCATAATATTGCAGGTATGCAAAAAAATTATTAATATTGCGATAACTGTAGTGTTGTGTAGTGGCCTCGTTCTAATGCCAGTGTTGAGCGTAGTGTGTACTGCCTGTACCTTTACGCCCTTAATCCCTCGAGAAGCTTGTAAACTCTTCCTCTCAATTTGCGAATTCCACTGTGAAATACAGTTCCCATCTTTCTTTGACTTGCGATATTCGTTGATTTAAAGGTAGAAAATATCAGCAGTCGAGGCATTAGTTTCGCTGTTATGAAAATCATGCATATTAATCGGTCGGCGCCAGCCGGATATGCTAGAAAATGAAACTGGCTAGCATTGGTTGGGCCCGGCCCATTGGTTGGGCCCGGTCCGGACAAGATGGCCTGCCGTATACTGCATCACTGCATAAAACAGCAAGTTATATAACAACTTGGAACCAGCGTAAATGCGTAATCTTACATACTTCCTAAAGTTATCTTATAATTAGCCCGTCTTAGCTCATATACGTATTAAATTGACTTTTTCCCTAACTATACTGGCAAGATAAACCATACTTAACGTTGTATGTACAGTTGTACATGATGTCCCGGACATTGATTTCGAGGAGCACGGCGCATCACACAGTTACTCGGCATAAACCAACACACAGAACCATAGCTGTTTCGAACATCGTCCCGAAACTGAGAAGAACAACGTTTTTGACCTTTTCGACAAGGACAGAGACAACACACCGCTGAGGTTAATTGTGCGGTGTGGGCTCAGTTGAATCTATGCCATATCGCGCCTTTCCGGTCTCAGTAATCCAGCATTTCCATGGGACACGCTACAGCTTATGCCACTGTTATGCTTATGCCACTTCACCATTTCCCAGTGACACCGGAAAATTGCTAGTTCTATGGTTAACAACCGGCGTTAAGTTTGTAACCGAGCAAGCCGAACATCTGTTGGCACAGATACATTAATAATGCCAATTAAGAAGGCCGTTGATAAGCAGTCTTGCACGGTTAATCATATGATCGGAAGCTATAGGAATGTGCACATAATAACTAGGTAGCTAGGTATGTGCAACACCGGCTGTGCCGTCGTTGCACGTTCGCAGCACGTGTAAAATATCAATAAAGAATGCAGTGTACGTAGGCCACCGGAATCGCTGCCTAATATACTGCAACCGTCAACAAGCTCCATATTAAGGCAATCACCGCCAATTTTCAACTGAAACCATGTACAGCGCAACGCAGTGATGACTTCGACGTGTGTCCGGCGTCTAATTGGAAGCTGCCGTGTGTGGCTTCCCGTAATAAATATGCTCAAGTAAATATCCTCGCCGGGGTTGTATTACAGCAAGCAGGGAAGCTGTATCAACCAGAACCGACTGCATGTAATGGCCAAAGGTTGGCGCATTCCCCTGATTATACAGTGAGGAATCTGGATATGGTAAACACGCAATTTTCCAGTAGCGCTACCGTTTTATTGTTTAATCTGGTCTGCACCGTTCACGCGCAAATGTACATGAAGTCACGAAGTATGCAAAGAATTGCGGCTTAACATGAGCATGTAAAAGGAAACGTTTTCAAGTACTATAGCAAATTGATTCAACTTTAAGATGTGCCGCCACTTGCTGGCAAGAATCAGGGAATGAAGGATTTGACTTACTGCTGCTAGAACGGATTTATCGTGATATTCCAGTGCCGTTTGCAGTAATGGCATGATGGAAGTTCCGCTTGGCCACATTCATTGTCGCCAGAATACTCAGCCATCTGTCAGAGCACAAATGCAATGACTGTGGCGAAAAATATGGTATTAAGATATAATATGTAGCCCCTGATCTCCTGGCTCTGGCTCGACAACATGAATATCTCAGCAATCCAGGCCAATCTCTCCCAATCTTTCCGAAGCCGTCGACCGGAACTGGTAACGCTGGTGTCGGTTTTCACCGTCGCCGGTGTCACCGGCGTCGTTTTATCATCCTCACTGGTTTTGACCATCGTAACGCGCCCGAAATTGCGCACAGGTTCCGGAATCCTCATCGCCCATCAACAGCTGCTGCATGTTCTACAAACCGGGGTCAGCAATCCCTTCTACATTGTCGTTGGGTGGGCCGTGTGGCTGGGCGGTGTCTCCATCACCGGGATCGACTGCACCATTGCGCACTTCTTCTGTCAAGTGTTCATTTGCGTGGAGACATGGAGCTCGGTGTTCCTGGCGGTTAACCGCTTCGTCGCGCTAATCTACCCGCACCAATACCGGCACATTTCATCGAATGCTGCCGTTGCCGGGTTTATAGTGGCCGCGTGGTGCATCAGTGCCGCTATTGAAATCCCAGCGCTCCTGGGAATCGGGAGTTATTTCGGGATGCGGCAGTTTGACTGTGGATATATCCGCGTAACCGATCACAATATTGTCGCCATGCATGGTGTTGTGGGGATCTATTTTCCGTTGGGGCTGCAAGCGTTCCTTTATGCTGCTATTCTTATCAATCATCGCCAAAAAGATCAGGGCGGACGAGTCACCAGGGTGCAGAAAAAACGGTTTGAATTGTTTCGGTTGTTGTTCAGCTCTTATTTGTGGTATGTTGCCTGCTACTTGCCATTCATGGTGACGATCTATGGATTACCCCGTTTTTTCTTCGCTGATAAGTTGCGTGCCGGCTGGTTTTTGACAATGCAGGAAATCGGATACGCTGGAAGTCCGGTATGAAAATCTTAAGCCACACCAAGCGTCTCCTTATCAAAAACTGATATTTTCTTACAGGTTTTTCTCCTTTTGATGAACAAAGACGTCATGAAAAGCGCCAGAGAAGGGATCGGGGTGATAAGACGCAGTATGTGTGAAATGAGTTCGATTGGACCCAGCTCGAAATCAAAAGTACCATCATCCGTGGCGGATTCGGCAAGATCACCATCAGTTCTATAGAATTTAAATATTTTTCAGAGACTGATTTGTTAAAACCTGATTTGTTAAAGTCTGGTTAAATTAATTATTTTGGTCCGTTGTTGCATGGCTCTGCAATACTCTCAAGGACAACTTACTTTGCCTTTTGCAATTATACATTATTGTCGACGTTTTGCTATGGAACAAATGATGATCTCAATGCACGAGCACACGATTTGGCAAACGCTTATTAAATCCATAAACAAAACATGCTGGACGACCACTATTTGTTTTACGTTAAGTAATCATAGTATATAACAAATTGTGGAAGTTTCGCAAGACGGACATCAAGCATTCGCACGTACAGTGCCAGATACTGATAAACTATTTACCACGAAAGGGTACGGTCATCGGAAGCTTCATATTACGCCGCTTGCCGATTGGACGGCACCGAAAGCATAACATAACACTGCTACAATGCAGTTTCACGCTAAAATACATGTAAATGTATTTAAGGTTATCTAACCCTGTGGCTTCTTCACTTCATGTTTTGATATTAATACTGTTCCCGTATGCAGGGTACTAGAGCTATATACTGAATTAGCTGTTGTATTTTGTTTCGCGTATCGAAGATCTGTTCCTTCTTCCAAATTTCTGATTCCCGTTTCTTGAGTTTGGTAATTGTTGCCTTTTTTCATACCTACGATTCATCCATACCAAAATCTATACGGTGCAGACGTACGCACAGCTACTTGGACTTCTACAAAGCACAGCACATGCATTTTAATGCACAAATACAAATTTATATTTAATAACAGTTACAGTACTATTGAATTGCTACCGTCATATGATGTACTTATGTGTTATTTAGCATCAAGTTAGCTGGTTGCAGCCACTATGTGCAGTACAGTATGTAAGCGACCGCCGCCGACCGGTAACGCTGCCGTCAATAACATACCTGTGAGATTCAGCCTCTGCAGCGGGAATTGTAAAGCGTCCTTCAAGCCGACTGTGCTTGCCTTCCCAGAAGTATCCTAATTTACCGATAAAAGTCCTCCCGCGGGTCAGATGAAAACATTGCCACGCCCACTGGCTGCATTTGTATCCAAGGCTGCCGCATACCTCTGATGACCTTGTGAGGAATAAACACGTGAGGGAGTGAGACATTGTGAGGAATAAACACGCAATTTTACAATATCCTTTCACACTGGCGTTTCATTGCTAATTCTGATCTTCGACTTATACGGGTAAACGTTTACCAAGAGGTCAGATTATCGTGATCCTATTGCTAATTACTGCCGTTTCATTGCTAATTCTGATCTTCGACTGATCCTATTAACGTTTACCAAGAGGTCAGATTATCGTGATCGTATTGCTTGATCCTATTGCTAATTGCTATCTCGTGATTGCAGTATTAATTATAAGCTTAAAGCCGCGGGACATGCAGAATTATTTTTTTCCTGAAACGTATTTCAGCTGTAAAGTGGATCATCGAAACACGTCTGCAAGTGACAGTTGGCGATGTATTACAGCTAATGGTACACGGCATATATATGGCTGCGGACTGATCTAGCCAGGATAACAAACAAGCCAACACCGGATGTGATAACACACTTCACGAGCTCGGTTTGCCTGGATTTAATTTCATGGGATTGCTCATTAATGCCGTTAACGCAGTGTGTCTAGTGACATATTGCGTTAAAACGTTAGTAAAGTCGTAACGTTTTTTTCTTCCGAAGCACAATATGAATATCTCAATAATTCAAGGCAACCTATCCCAATCTTTCCCGAACCGCCGCACAGAACTTATCGCGCTGGTGTCGGTGTTCACCTTTGCCGGCGCCACCGGCGTGTTGCTATCCACATCCCTGTTTTTGACGATCATCATGCGCCCGAATCTCCGCACCGGTTCCGGGATCTTAATCGCCCACCAACAGCTGCTGAATGTCCTACAAACTGGGATCGGCAATCCCTTCTACATTGTTGTAGGGTGGGTGGTATGGCTGGGTGGCGTGTCCATCACTGGAATTAACTGTACCGCGATGCACTTCTTCTGTCAACTGTTTATCTGCGTGGAGACATGGAGCTCCGTATTTCTTGCCGTCAACCGATTTGTCGCGATCATCTACCCGCACCAATATCGTCTCATCTCTTCGAATGCGGCCGTTGCCGGTTTCATTACGGCCTCGTGGTGTATCAGTGCCGCTATCGAAATCCCAGCGCTCCTGGGCATTGGGAGTTACTTTGGTTTTCGACAGTTTGATTGTGGATACATCCGCGTAACCGATCACAACATGGTCGTCATGCACGGCGTTGTGGGGATATGGTTTCCGCTAGCAGTGCAAGCGCTCCTGTATGCCGCGATTGTAATCAACCATCGCCAAAAAGAAGAAGAAAGTCGAATAACCATGGTGCAGAAAAAACGGTTTAAACTGTTCCGGTTGCTTTTCGGTTCGTATTTGTGGTATGTCGCTTGCTATATACCCTTCATGGTGACAATTTACGGATTTCCCCGGTTTTGGTTCGCGGATAAGCTACGCGCGGGCTGGTTCATGGTTTTGCAAGAGATCGGATACGCTGGAAGTCCGGTAAGTATTTTGACTTCTGGCTAAAGTTTCTTTAAGAAACTTTGTTTGTATAAATAGGTTTTTCTACTGCTGATGAATAAAGACGTCATGAAGAATGCAAAAGAAGGTGTCGGGTTACTACGACGGAATATGTGTGAAAATAACGTGATTGCACCTAGTTCGAAAGCACTATCGTCCACGGCTGATTCGACAGGACTAACGATGCGAGCGTTGTGAATTTTTATACATTTTGTTTTTGCAGTCGGGATGTTGTTTCGTTTACGTTACATATAAGGCATACTTCTACATGTCATTTAAGGACATTACGGATGACTTTATTCAAATTAATTTTGTAATCTCAGACGTATTTCGGTGACTTTTTTTAACGATAAACTGTTGTGTACTATTATACAGTGTTTGATAATTTAATTGATGTTTTTGTCGTAGCCCAGGGTACATGTACTGCATCGTTCTATATATCTAGGTATATGTCTTGGTTTGCCCATCACTCGTTTTATTGTTCGCTGCTGTAAAGGGTGCCGCGCTTAGCAGATACTTTGAATTACATCATTACCAATTATTTGTTATTCATCAAGAGATATAAAAACTTTTGGCGGCTACCATTTCCGCAGAATTCATATGCAGTGCAGAACATCAACGTTTATTAAAGACGATTACAATCATTATCTGTACACCATACGAAAAGCCTTATATGACGCGCCGCTTTCCAATTAAAATGCGTCAGTGCAACAGTAGATAATTTGTTTGTTTGGCAGGATAGGTTTCCCTAAATAGTATTGATGAGTAGATGTAAAATATGGGGGAACGCGATAACGAACACGCAATATTACGCACATTATATTGGTTTAGCCATGACAGTACTATACTATTAAGGCAAAAACTTACATACCACCAATAGAAGTATCTGGCATATACACAACGGCTTGCCTTAGTATTGCGCAACCGAATTCGCTTTGCTGCCTTAATAGTCAATAGTACTTATAGTACTGCTATGGTTTAGCCCAACAGTTTAAAATAAAACATCAGTTTTTGTCATGGGATTCACTTTATTTTCATTTCCACCCATAAGACATACAGTACTAAAAAGCAACCAGAAAATAGACTTTTCATAGCTTTTTCAAAATAAACGGATGAATTATCAGTGACGTATAACTGAGCCAGTACGTAGACACATCCGCCCAGTAAATCTGCACATTAAGATACATTTCCAGGGCGCTGTACACGTGATACGGCAACCATAAAATCAGATAGATAATTCCCAGTATTCCCACCGGAACCAGGTTTACTCGGCTGCCCGTCGAAACATTAACCTGCAAATGACACTCGCTGTCCACTGAGACGGTTCGACCCCATGAAACCGTGCTAGGCAGCGATATTTCCACGAGATTCGTTTCACTGGAGAAACCTTTGATTTTCAGTATATCAGAACTTCTTGCCGTCATTCCACTGTAGGCAATAATCACGTCACACACCGCAATGACAACCGTCGGCACATACACACCGAGAACGTAATACGCTGACCAGCCGGCAACGTCCGGGTACGTCGACATCGCGCAGGATCGCAACGGATTCCCGTTCCACCAGGGCGAAAACTGACGCGTCCAGTAAACTGGCAAAAATGATAAATGGCTTATAAATAAAATAATCAGTACCAGTATAATTTCTTTCGCCCAAGACAGCTGCAATTCTGGATAGCACAATCGAAGAATAGAGCTGGCATGGATTACGGCAATTAATACAGTTGTCACAGGATTAATAACCCAGTCAAAATATTGCCAAATAATGCAGCTGGTATCGCCAAACACCCACACATCGAAGGCAACGGTGTAACCAAAAAGACCAGGAATACAGATAACCGATGCCACAAAATGCACAGAAATTAAGGCAAAGGTCAGAATAGATCCCGGGAAATATTTACCACGACGCCTTAAGAAAAGTACGATTTCGTACAAGTTACAGCAAGATGCGAAAATCCAGAATATTGCTGAAAATCCAAGCCAAGTCAAGTTGGTTGATGAACGGAACACACTTGAAATAGCCAAAGGTTTCCCAGAAATATTTGACGGAATCACAGACTGCGATATGTTGAATATGTAGGTCAGCATGGCGACTGCTGATCGCATTTTATTCTGCAGTTGAAAATGATTCTGCCCGCCGCATCAGCTATGCGACGGTATTTAAGGGATTTTTCAAATCTTCATGGCCGTTGACTCTACACTTTGAATTTTCCGGCTTTTTGTCCTTGATGAAAAGGAGCGCCTGGATGCCCATCTTCTGCGTGGGAGCCAAAAACATCATCCAGGAATTAGGCTTCGGCTTTCGGTGAGGATGGCAACTTCCGCTGATCTAATCTTTAGAAAATCCGCATCCGTCCCAAAAGGACTATTGTGCACGAGTTATTAGGTGAACGAATGCTGCACGCTCATTCCCGGTTATGATAATCCATTAGAAGTCAGGCGCGTGATTGTGTGCCATTGACCTGGTTGGTGCCAAGAATTCCCATGATCATTTTCTCATGATTATTTTGATTATTTTTTTATCTTTTGAAATTTAGCTCCGTCGTCTAGCCGTTTTATTTATACTTCGCTTTTACTCGCGTTCCGACCGCTTACAGATTACACCTTCGCGTTCCGTCCACCCTATTGCATTAGTAGCCCCTGCATTGAGCGGCTACGTGGTTATTAACAGCTAACTGCACAGTTCAGTTTGTTTTACATAGTTTTAATTCAAACCAAACGAGTACATGGTTTAAGAAACATGTCGTGACGTGATAATAATGTATATTTATTATCGAACTCGCAGGTCGCTGACTGAATGTCAGCAAAGCACAACAATGACAGGCAACTTCTATGTTGCTATGCAAAAGGTCATGTGTATACACTGCACATATCTGACACCTCCCCCAGTGGGGAAACCCACTCAACTAAAGCCAAAACAAAGCTAGCGTCCGAATTTCGGATCCGCGATTAGTCGATCTGGTTCTTTTCTGTCTCTTCCGCTTCGTCGCACTTCTGGTTCCGGTGGCTTCAGTTGAGAACTGGTATCAGTTATCGCTTCCGGAACGCGTGGCGTTTTCTTAGCATTCTTCACATTCGCTGGCTTCACTGGTTTGGCGCTATCAACATTTGGTAATGTAAGTTCAGGTGCTTTACCAGTACCGATCTGTCCACCAGAATCCTGCTTTGTGACCGCTTCCGGAAAGGCATCGTTAGGCAGTGCAGCCGTCTGCACTGGCGATGCGACTGGTACTTTCGGTACATCCGGTGTCTTTGGTGCGGCAGGTGCGACAAGTGCAGCTGGCGGATTCGGTAGTGCACGCTCGTCTGGGTGCAGCCATTGCCTCGGTCGCATCTGATTTTCGTGCCTTCGCAGGTCAATTCCGTTGACCAGGACAACCCAGATGCGGGTACCTTCACGTTTGACCAGCTGTCCACGCTGCCAGTCCACTGCGCGGTTCGGACGGTAATCACGTACCATTAGGTAATCGCCAACTTGGAAATGCTTCTCCTGTGTCCGTTGGTCGAAATTTTGCTGGTAACGCTTCCGGTTACGCTCTATTGTTGTCATCAGCACCGGCACCAGCAAGTCCAGCTGACCACGCAGTTTGCGGCTCAGAAACAATTCCGCTGGCGACTTGCCAGTTGTGGCCTGTGGCGCGTTGCGGTACCGGAACAGGAATTCCCGCAGAGCTGTGGGCAATGGCTTCCGGTCGGCCATCAGCTTGCTGATTCCGTCCTTACAGGTTTGAACGTAGCGCTCCGCCTGGCCGTTCGACTGCGGGTGGCCAGGTGGTGTCCGAAGATGTCGGATGCCGTGAACCGTGCAGAAATCGGCAAACTCTTGCGAGGTGAACTGCGTACCGTTATCGGTGACGATTTCGGTGCAGGCTCCGTAACGGCTGAACAGGTTCAGGAGGGCCTCCAGAACGCCGTCGGACGTGGCGTGTTTCATCTGGATCACCTCCGGCCACTTCGACATGGCGTCAACAATCACTAGCAGCATTGTGCTGTGAAATGGACCGGCGAAGTCCATGTGGAGCCGCTTCCAAGGTGCATCCGGCACTTCCCACTGCGACAGCGGGACTTTGGCCGTTTCTTTTGCGCGTTCAGTGCAAATTCGGCATTCACTGGACATTCGTTCGATGTCCTTGTCCATGTTAGGCCACCAGCAGTATCCTCGCGCTTCACCCTTCATCTTACCAGCCCCCATGTGGGCGCTGTGAAGGTAATCCAGGATCTGCTGCCGGTGCTTCGATGGCACGACGGTCCGGGATCCCCAGCATACGCAGCCGTTGATCGTGACGAGCTCGTGCTCAAGTCGCTTGTAGGGACGCGCTAGGGCATCAACCGTCGACGGCCAGCCGTTCATGACGTATCCATATACGGTGGACATTTCCGGATCTCTGGCCGTTTCTTCGGCGATCGCTTCCACCGAAACCGGAAAACGCGACACGTTGTCGACGTGGACAGCGTTGACCACACTGTCCATCCCCAGTCCGGGCAGGCCATCCAGCTGCGTCGAATGCAGTGGTAGGCGGCTCAGTCCGTCAGCTTGGCCAAACTCCTCGGTGCGGCGGTACTCGATGCTGAACGAATATCCCATCAGCATCAGCGCCCACCGTTGGAGGCGGTTTGCAGTCACCACCGGCACTCCTTTCCGTTGACCAAACACACTGAGCAGCGGTTTGTGGTCAGTGCACAAAGTGAACTCGCGCCCAGCGATATATTGATGGAACTTCCGGCACCCGAACACCAGTGCCAGGGCCTCTTTTTCTATCTGGCCATAGTTCTTCTCGGCGGCTGTGAGCGTCTTCGAGGCGTGTGCGATGGGCCGTTCCGTTCCGTCCGGGAAACGGTGACAGATCACGGCGCCAACGCCGTATTGCGACGCGTCCGCGGCGAGGACCAGCGGCATCCGCGGGTCGTAATGAACCAGGAACGTCGCGCGGACAATCTGCTCCTTTAAGGACAGGAACTGCGTTTCGCAGTTCTTGGACCAGGACCAGGGGACTCCGGCCTTAAGGAGGTTGTGGAACGGCGCACACTTCCCGGACAGGTCGCGAACGAACTTCCCGTAATGGTTGACCAGACCCAGGAACGCTCGGAGTTCGCTGATGTTGGTCGGACGGGCCATGTCGCGGAGTGCCTTGACGCGGTCCTGGGAAATGTGGCGACCTCTGTGGTCCACCACGAACCCCAGGTACTCCACGGAGTCCTGAAGGAAGAAGCATTTGCTGCGCTTTAGCGTGAATCCGTGCTCTTCCAGGCGTTGGAGGACCTTCTCCAGGTTCCGGAGGTGCTCCTCTTCCGTCGCCCCGGTGACGATGATATCGTCGAGGTAAATGGCGACTCCCTCGCATCCCTGGAGGACACTTTCCATGATCTGCTGGAACACGGAGGGACCGCAGGCGACGCCGAAGGGGAGTCGGTTGTACCGGAACAACCCCTTGTGCGTGTTGATTACTACCAGGTTCTTGCTCTCATCATCGAGCTCGACCTGGGCGTACGCTTCCGCCAGGTCCAAGGTACTGAACTGCTTCCCTCCGTTCAGTTTCGCGAACAGCTCATCGGGCGTCGGCAGTGGGTACTGCTGAACGTCGAGAGCGTCGTTGAGTCCCGTGCTAAGGTCGGCACAGGTGCGGATGTCTCCAGCCCGTTTCTGCGCCGTCACCACTGGAGCTGCCCAGTCGGCCCGTTCCACTGGTGTAAGGATGCCCCTCTCCACCAGGCGATCCAGGTCGCGCTCCAGTGCCTCGCGAAAAGCAAATGGGACCGGTCTGGCTTTCCGGAATACAGGCATCGCGCCAGGCTTTAAGTGCAGGTGAGCCTTGTAATGTTTACAATGGCCCAGTTCGTCCCGGAAAACGGCGCTGTGTTTCTTCAGCAGATGTTCCACCTCGAGCGTGCCGGAAACTGTGGACACCATGGTCGACTGCAGATCCCGCAAACTCAGTCGGCTGAGGTCCAAGGCGCGGATCCAGTCCCTACCCAGCACGTTTCCCCCTGTGGCCACCACCACAATCGGCAGTGCCTTGCGAGTGCGTGCGTGGGTGACTTCCACGGTCGCAGTACCGATGACCTTCAGCGTGTGCCCCGTGAAGCTCCGTAAAGTGTTCGTATACGGTGACAGCTTCGGGGATCCGATTGATCGCCACGTGTCGGCCGTAAAAATGGTCACACTGGATCCCGTGTCCAGTACGGGTGACACGGACACGCCATTCAGCTTGAGTGGTACGTGGATGGATCGCCCACCCGTCGTGTCTACCGACAGGACGTCGAATTCCTCCTCCACCAGGAATGTCCGCCGCCCATCTCTTCGTTGCTGCGCTGCAGGTTGCTTTCCGCTCCGACACACCTTCGCGATGTGCCCTTTTTTACCGCAGCTTTTGCAGGCAAGATCTTTCGCCCAGCACTGTGACCTCTCGTGCTGCATGGAGCCACATCCATCGCACGCATCTCTCGCGGAGCTGGCTTTCGGTCAGGACGGCTGCTACGGTTCTGCATGCCGCCGCGTCCACGACCGCGTCTCTGCTGGTGCCGCCACCGCCACTCCGGGCATTGTCGACGCGCGCCACATCCGGCGCTGTCTGACCTTTCCTGTTGGACTTGCGCAGCTCATATTCTTCACAAATCTCCAGTGCTTTCTCCAACGTGTTGTACGTTTGGGACTGGAGGTGTTGCCGTGTGGTATCGCTCAAAATTCCGTTGAGGAAAGTAGCGGACATATTCTTTTCTAGCACGTCCGCAGGGAATCCGCAGGGAAATGCCTTTCGGCGCAGCCGGTTCGAAAATTCTAGCAGCGACTCGCCCTGCTCCTGCTGGAGTTTAAAGTAGTTGGCCCACTCCGTAGCAGCGTTTGTCTTCTTCACAAATGCGTGCTCTAGCTTGTCCACAAGTTGCGAAGTGGTGAAATTGTCGGGATTCGTAGGCAAACACATTGAAAACAGCATTTCCCCGGCGTCAATTCCAAGGGAGTCCAGAAGCAGGTACTTCTGATCCTCCGGGTCGGTGACCTTGCGCAATTTCACAAAATTCTGATATTGGAATTGCCACCATCGCCATGTCATCTTCGCGGGTTCAAACTTGATCAGCCCTGATCCAGTCTTCTCGCTGGACGTCGTGGGGACTGATGGCGAAGCAAGCGATGGCGATGTCATTATGAGGTGTGTAGGGAAATAGACCGCGTGAGGTCTTGTGGTCTTCACGCCAGTTAAATAAACAAGAGCTCAGTAAACATATCCGCTCTCTCTGCGGTGCCCAAAACAGAGGCGGCGTTGCCGCGTTGTATCTCCATAGACAATCGCTGCCGAAGAAATTCGTGAGAACGGACTTCTCCTGAATGGGTCCGTAAACGCTTTCCCAGTTCTTTGATGATGGCAATGGCCGACGGTCCCCAAGGGCCCATTGTCTCAAAAGCGATGGGCGCGAAAATGTAACGACCGACCAAATAAGAATATAAACTGGTCTTCCTTTCCTCTGCCTGAACGGCGGCCGATCCCGCGTTTGCCGATGTAGACTTGATGTGGGAAGCGGCAACCGTATCAACACACGTAACATCCCAAGCTAGACACATGCCCCTCTGCCATGCAAATGTTGTGCATCCATCTGGGCGTCTGCTACTTGTGTTAGAAGTGCCGCGAGGCTCCAGTTTTGCAGGGATTCCGGCTGATACGAATACGCGGCATACGACACTGTTAAGAGCACCATG
This sequence comes from Paramacrobiotus metropolitanus, assembly GCF_019649055.1. Lineage (NCBI taxonomy): Eukaryota > Metazoa > Tardigrada > Eutardigrada > Parachela > Macrobiotidae > Paramacrobiotus > Paramacrobiotus metropolitanus. Next base: position 362,753 of record NW_026570318.1, on the reverse strand, counting down.
CCGTGGATGCCTGCCGGCGGAAAAAGAACACGAAAGACCGTGATGGGCGTAGCAGTCGACAGGCTTGTAACACTTCGCGCAGTTGTGCGGTTCGCAGATCTCAGAGCCGAGTCTCAGCCCGACGGAGATTTTCAGCGTGTCATCGTCGAGCAGGTTGCCGATATGGGCCGAAGGCAATGCATTAAGCCAAATACCGGCTTCCGGTCTCGACTGAGCGAGTAGACGCGCCTTGTTAACCTCATCGTCGCGGAATACTTCTAACAATGTAGCGAGAGACACGTTACACAACGGGAGGTCCCATGCTTTCTGTGACTTTCGGAAATCTGGTGAAGGCAGTTCTGTCAACCGGGCATTGGTTTTCCAAATTTCCAGCGCTGTAGAGACATCGACAGCCGGTCGATTAGGGAGCAGTAAAGACAGTTTGGCAGTTTGTTTTCCCCAGCACGTAAAATTGAAAAAGTACGTTTTTTTGGACGCAGTGAAAGCGAAATCGGCTAACAAAAAACACCTCCAGTCAAAGAAACCGAACAGTTCGAAAATTAAGTGACGAGTATTTCACATGCTGGTTAAATTTTATTTTTACGGTGATTAATTCTAGTAAATTAAAACCAAATAAGGAACTTGTGATTATTAACTAAATCGGTGATTTTAATTGGTGATACTTCCTCGTTTTTATATAGCAAACTTTTTGGATGGATTCGTTGATTTTAAATTATTCTTGAAACTTTGTTTTGTGACAAAATTTTTTTGTTGTTCCTTGTTGCCTTCGGTTTTGAAAGAAACGTTCTTACTGGTTAAAAATTATCTGTATAGCATTATAAATTAATTTTTATGTGGGCCCATGTAGGGAAACTGAAATGGTGGGTGGACGGAACGTGAAGGTGTAATCTGTAAGCGGTCGGAACGCGAGTAAAAGCGAAGTATTCCTATGATTATTCCCGATTAATTTTTTTGAATATGATTATTTTCAGCATGCAATATGCAGCAGCATTTCTTTTATTACTCGTAATCCTTTAGATATATAAATCGTCAATAAGTGGCAGTGGCATCAGCGTCAAAATAAGCTTTTACCAGTTCGACCGCTTACAGCAAAAATATGTTTCTGTTAATGCACCTTGTCTTACAAGAAGAATCGTTTACACAATACTCGACAAGTTAACCGTAATTGTCAACTATCTGAACTTGTTCAACTAATTTCGACTTATCCTAATAACTGTATATTAATTTTCAATGAAATATGAAATGGCATTTGCTTGTACAAGTTGGAGAAAGGATTGCACTGCCAGCTTAGATAAAGTCGGGTAATGTTAAAACGATGAGACACCTATTTCTGTGGTGTATTTCTTCATTGTTGGCTTTGTTGCATATCATACTCGTATGTTAATAGAAACTTGCGGCGGCCACACTACAGGGACGGTATTGCTCACTGCTAACTCGCACAAGCTCACAAAATATCTAACCATAAGCGGATCACATTAAATTGTGTGGAAGAAGCATTTTAAAGTAACGCAACCAGCAGCGCTGAATAATATATGCAACACATATATGTATGAGAAGCAGATACAGAAACAGCGTTGCAGCCCACAATATAAATTAAAGAAGTCGCGTAGTTCTGCAGGATAATCGAGATGACCAGAGTGGTAATTACTAAATGATGGCGTACCAGGCTGGGCAACCCGCTGCGCTTTGCAGATGTCCTTATGCATGTGACTTATTGTAGCAAAACAGAATTTTTGCCGCCTTTAATGCACAGACTTGCAGACTCTATATATTATACAGAAGACGTTGGCTGTGCGAGACAATCTGCGTAAAGACTCCATGATTAGAAATGGCTTCATGTGGAAAACATGTAAATTATGATGTAAGCCCGTGTGTTATCCAGCCTTTGCTGTTTAATTGGCTCTGTACGGTTTCGAACTTTCGACTGCTGAACAACGCGTGAAATAACAAGTTACTGTTGAAGATCTACAAATTCATGGTGACACAGAACTAGTATTCAATTAAGAAAAATAATATTATCTGAGACAGCACCGTGTTCGTGACCTAATGCCCTTTAGATGTACGACTGGACCGTATCCAGGAGCTCGGCGCAGCAGACACCGAATTCTTTTTGCACAGCAACCGCTCCACACCCTCTTTCGCGATTCTTCGAACGTCTTTGTTCATCAGCAACAAGAACACCTGCACAATAAAAAAGTGCTGATTAGGGATGCCACAGTTGCCACATAATAAAACGCCTGAGAAAAAGCTAAGCATACCGGGCTTCCGGCGTAACCAATCTGCTGCAGCACGATAAACCAACCGGCGCGTATCTTATCGGCAAACCAGTACAGAGGAAAACCGTAGAGCACAATCAGGAACGGCAGGTAGCACACGACATACCATAAATAGGAACCCAACAGCAGACGAAACAATACAAAGCGCTTTTTATGCGAGGCAGCAGCCTGCGTTTCCTTGTCTTTCCGGTAATGATTAGCCAGAATAATCCCGTATACCACAGCTTGCAGCGACAGCGGAAAGTACACACCAAATGTTCCAATAGTATTCAAGAGGTTAGGATTCGTAATTCGGATATATCCGCAATCCACCTCCCGGTTTCCAAACAAACTTCCAATTCCCAGCAGCGCTGGTATGTTGATCGCGACGCTGATACTCCACGCCGCGATTATAAAGCCGCCGGTAGCCTGATTCGAGGAGATACGATTGTATCGATGTGGGTAAACTATGGCGACAAAGCGGTTGATTGCTAAAAACAAGGAACTCCACGTTTCGCTGCAGATGATCAACTGACAGCAGAAATACATAACGGTGCAGTCGATGCCCGTAACAGAAATTCCCATCCACACCGCCCAACCGGTAATAATATAAAACGGATTACTGATGCCGGTTTGAAGGACGTGCAAGAGTTGCTGGTGGGCGATCAGGATGCCGGCACTAGTGCGCAGCTGAGAGCGCAGAATAATCGTGAAAACCAGCGTCGCCGATAAGACAACCCCAACGATCGAGGCTATTGTGAATACGGATACCAGGGCGCGCAATTCGACCTGCCGATGGGGAAGGGTGTAGGACAGATTACCTTGAATCATGGATATGTTCATTTTGAAATGCAGGAGCACGATTTACAGAAATTTTCTGCAGGTTCTTGAGCAAATCTTTTAAATCGGGAAAAATGGTCGGAATAAAGATGCATATAAAAAAGTGTATATAAAAATAAAAAATCACGCCACTGTGCGATTTGTCAGGTTATCAGCGAATAATGTCAAAACTGACAGTGTGTATGCGTTTTGCTAATGGCTGCATTGATTGCCATCAATGCCTTACACACGCGACACACAAGCATGTGTACTAACCGTTTTGTCAAACGGGAAGTATCCATTACCCGTTATTAAATCCTGTTTCCTTTTCAAATATTTAGTTAGATCGGCTTTGAATTGGCGGAAAGGCTGTGTAATTGATGTTATTTCATCCCATCCTGAAGCTAAATAGAGAGATCGATTCCCTTTAGTCTCAGGCTAGGCACAGTACTCGTATGCGTTATTAATAAATCTTCCTGGAAAAGCGGTAGATGTGATTCCAGCCCATTCAGTAATAGGCCGCCCGACCAGTGTAAGCGGCGAAATAATCAGACGGCGTAAGATAATGCAGAGTAATAATTATCGTAACGTAAGGCTTATAACTTACACAAGATTGCTGTAGTGACAACGATATCAAAGTGCTCAAGCGTTACAATGACGGCAACATCAAATGCCCTCCCCTGGATGCATTTGCCGTAGTACAGGTTATGCCTTTACCTAGCGGTTTCCCGTTTATACGAGACAGTCGATGGGCTTTATACGATGGGCTTCTACACCGCCTGGGCACCGAAGCTCCTCCTAGGAAGTACGGTAAGACCCATCTCGATTGTGCACGAAACTATCTACGCTAGTTCATATATGCACTTAATGTTACCGCTTCCGGACTCCACTGGGGGCACTGGAGCCCCGGCTGCTGGGAGGCTGGTGCTCTCTGTGATCGGCTGTGTGCGGTGACCGTGGGTCAGCGAGAAGCCGGCCGACCGGGGGTCGGCGGAAGAGAGCGACCAGTGCCCTGCGCAACCGAAGGCCCCAAACAAAACCCCAAACAACCCAATATAGGGGTGGATGCAGCAGTTGGCACGGTTCTACGGAAGTATTTGGTGAAGATTCGGAGTTCCATTGGGAGTAGGCAAAATTCGGCTATCTTTATGCCGCCAGGGCTGACGTCGGTACGTTGCCGATACGATCGGTGTAGCATGATGATCCCGACGTTGTATGGCAGGATCCGCGGTATGTCAGGATCCGCTCAGGTTTTTCCATGCAAGGTGCTACCGCCATTGGAGGTCTGCTTGCCGTCGGAGTAGGCGCACCGGAGGTGATGGCCTAGTATGCCGCCCGAGGAAGGTGCAACCGCCGCTAGGGGTCTGCTTGGAGTCGGAAGAGGGCGCCGTCTTTGCTAAGGGACCTGACTACCGTCCGATGAAGTTGCAGCCTCGCTGGTGGGTCTGCTTGTTGTCGGAGGTAGGCGCACCGAAGGTGATGGCCTTGTATGCTGTCCGAGGAAAGCGCAACCGCCGCTAGGGGTCTGCTTGGAGTCGGAAATAAGCGCACCAGAGGTGGGGGTTCTGTATGCCGTCCGAGGAAAGTGCAACACCCGCTGGGGTCTGCTTGCCGTCGGAGGTAGGCACACCGGAGTTGATGGCCTTGCATGCCGTCCGAGGAAAGTGCAACCGCCACTGGAGGTCTGCTTGCCGTCGGAGGAAGGCGCAGCCGAAGTTGGTGGCCTTGTATGCTGTCCGAGGAAAGCGCAACCGCCGCTAGGGGTCTGCTTGGAGTCGGAAGTAAGCGCACCAGAGGTGGGGGCCCTGTATGCCGTCCGAGGAAAGTGCAACAACAGAACAGAGATCACTCGCGCGCACACGATATCGAAGGAGAAGAGACAGACAGCAATGAGAACTGCAGAACCATGCAATGCGAGCACACGAACAGTGCCAAGTGCAAACAGCATGCCCGTGCATGACGGCGGCCGCTTTGATCTAAGCGCCACGGCGACGCGCAGCGCCACCAACAGACTCACGCGCAACACACGGCCAAGCAGACGTCACGTACAGTAGGAGAGCGGGAGCGCATGTCCTCCAGCTAACATTAACATCAATTAACTCGTTAATTGTCATTTACAAATAGAGCGAATCCAGTATCCATTACTCGAGCGTAACGGAAGGCTTGGATAATACAATATGTACTGCACATTAGGCAGTTCTAAAGCAACTGTCGCCATTTGAATTACAACAGATTGAAATTTCTAATTACTACACTCTAAATGCGAGAGAGACATCATGCGCCAAAAAGTAAAAGAACATAACAATTGTACAGTCTGTAGATCCTATTTTCTCGTGACTATAAAACACAATCTATAATTATAGTTTGACGCAATGCATCTGACCATTTTTGCTAGAGATCATGATTATTTTCTGACTAATAACTCAATAAGCTAGCTCACCACTCGCCGTATAAAACAACTAGTTTAATAAGATGTAGAATAGACTCGTCGTGAATAGTCTGCACCAAGTGATCACCTAAAAGAGGTCCCAAACCAGAAAGAGCGGGTGATTCTCGGTGCTGATCATTCATGATCGGGAAGAATTTTCCACGCACACCGTCTGCGCGTTGCCGTGCTCGTCCCCAAAAGTGATAGTGACCTTTCGGTGGCCATCGACGAACAGCAACATGAGGGCTAACTGGCGCGATGAAATGGTCCAGCGGCGGCCGACCTCGGCCGCCACCACTTGCTGCGCTGGGACGCGACGCGGGCTGATATACACCTGTGGAACGTTTCGTACCAAAGAAAAAAAGTGAATCGTTTTTTCGCTCCTTGTAGTCACAGTAGACATCTGTATACATGCTGTAGACACCCTGTAAGAACTATCGGTAGCCACCTGGTTTCTTAGGATGTATACCGCGTGTCTACAACGGTGTCTACAGGTTGTCTACGGATGTCTACCGCTGTATACAGGCAGCCCTTCTTAGGTTCACTCGATACTCTGCCTGTATACAGCGGTAGTCATCTGTAGACAGCCCGTAGACACCACTGTAGACACTGTAGTCACCTGGTTTCTTAGGTTTTCTTAGGATGTATACAGGTTGTCTACAGGGAGTCTACAGGTTGCCTACGGATGACTACAGTGACTACAAGAAGGAAAAAAACTTTCCAGTTTTTTTCTTTGGTACGAAACGTTCCATATATATTGGGTATGAACACCCGTATCCTCTTTGGATCCGGTTCGACCAGCATACCGGTTGCTGGCTCTCCAACAGAAGAGCGTGCGGAACATCCGAGCTGGCAGAATTCATCACCGAACGCTGGCGTTTGAGCGCTGCTGATCGCGACGCCACCGCATCACTATCGACGCTAACTGTCGCACGCACTGAGCGTCGGCTGCGGACTCTGCAGATCCACGGTCACAAAGCGGATCGATTTAGGAACTGCCGGTGAGGATTGCAGATAACCATGCATTTTTAGAAAAATGTAAGCGCGCATTTTTTCAAAAAATGTGCGCGTGCATTTTTCCCAAAAATGTTGGCGTACATTTTTCTAAAAAATTTAGGCGTACATTTTTCTCACAAATGTGCGTGTGCATTTTTCCCAAAAATGAAGGCGTACATTTTCTAAAAAATGGAAGCGTACATTGTTCTCAAAAATGTACGCGTGCATTTTTCCCCAAAATGTAGGCGTCCATTTTCTAGAAAATAAAGGCGTGCATTTTTTTCAAAAATGTACGCGTGCATTTTCTGAAAAATGTGAGCGTACATCTTTTTCAAAAATGAATGCGTCCATTCTCAAAAAAGTGGGCGTACATTTTTTTAAAAAATGTAGGCGCAAGTGGGACTTGAAGACAGCGTGGAATTGGCTGAGGACACCTGAGCGGGACTCTTAGGGTGCCCCTCCGAACCGGTATGTGTCCGCAGGCTGTCGAAGAAGATCTGCTGGTCGATGGAGCTGGGCAACAAAGTTTCGGCCGGCAAAAGAATGTCCTCGAGGGTATAACTGGTGTCTGGTACCCACCTGCAGCAACGGAATAGAAAGTATTAAGCAACTGAAACTTTTATTCAATCCAAACGCCCGAGAAATCAAATTATCAAAGTGAACACATTGCTTATAGTGCCAATATTACCATCATCTAAAAATATCCAGGGGATTTCATTGATGTAAAAATGGAGATATTCAATTCGGTTAAATTATTTACTTGAAACGCCCAATGAACAAACTTTTTCGCTCGAAGAAGGTATAACGCTAAAACACAGCTGAAATGTTTTAGCTACTATACATTCTGACCATACCTGTAGGTCTTTTAGTTGCAGTTCAAGGAAAACAAATTCTTTTACATAAATGATCAAAGTGAATTCTTACTGCTTAACGGTGCGTGAATCAAATTAGATGTGAGGAGGATGTGTGTTAAAAGAAATCTGTGGCTCATAAAATAAACAGCAGAATATGGGTTAGGTGCCAATCAATACGAAGGGCGGCAATTACTTGATTAAGCGAACTATGTAATTCTATCCAAAAGCTTTGAGCCATGATGTGCCAGATACTCGTACAATTCCTTGCGTGCTAGTGTCTCTATTGCTACCAGGCTACCTCACCAGATTTTTGCTCTAGAACTTAAATTCCTGTTACAGTAGATTATCACTGATGCTGGAAGGGGATACCCTTGTTAATCAAATTGATTCCAGTTGCAAGACGCATTCTCAAAATGGACAAAAAAACAATGAACTTTTTGATGTGGCTTTGTAAAGACTCAGCATGCAAACAACTGGTAAATCAGCGGTAGATCCGTCCAGTAAATTTGTTCATTACGGATAAAGTTATATACAAGTGGGGCAGCCGAGCCGGTTTTATGGCTGCAATAAAAGCAGAAAACAATTTCCCGTTTCAACCGGAGACAAATTTGTCCTCCTACTTGTTCATAAATCAACCAGCGTGTTAAATTTGCTATCTACTGGTTCCATGCAGACTTTTAGACAGCGATTCAGAAAATTATTCTTAATGCTTTTTTAGCAATCAGAACTCTTTGCTGCTACCACTTTCTACGCAATCATCGCACACCGACCACCGTACAATCGATAAATATCCGATTCATGGAAGCTAACAAAGACGGGTTTTCTTACATGCAGCCTCAGTTTTTTGGGACTAATAAATACATAAATTCCCACCACGCCATAATTATGTACCAGATACGGTAACCAGAATACGTTATGTTTGCGTTTGCAAACTGCAAGATGCAACTATATCTGGTATATCTGTAGTTGTATTAACTCGTATAGACACACTGAACCGGCACTACTTTAATTCGGGTCAATGAAAACAGGCGAAATCAAATCCAGTTTTATTATGAATACTGTTAAAAACAGGTTACACCTTTAATAAGAACCGGTACTTGCACCAGCTACATGGCCACCATAGCGCGCTGCATTCATCGAACCTGGCACTTCCTAAAGTACTGTATTTTCTGTGACAGCTTATTTATGAGTCAAAATGCGGTTACATTATAATACCGAGCACCGTAACACCGCAGTAAAAACCTTGAAAATGCTCGAAACCACTAATATTTTTTTTCTCATCAAATTTCAGCGTCCACTCGAAATAAACTTAAAGGACGTTGATGTGCATTATCAGTTACTAAGCACACTTCCATAAAATTCAAGGGTAAACACTGAAACATGTATTGCGAAATACATTGTAAAAGCGCGTAGAAAATCACATCCTTGGGAACGAAAATAGGCAGCTAACTAGTCGCAGGATTATTGGGTGTCAGGTTGGACATAGCCATGGATGTGGACGCAGCCGCCACCGAATTCCTTTGACACAACAAGTGCTCAATACCATCTTTCACTAGTCTAATGGTGTCTTTGTTCATCAACAACAAGAACACCTACAAAATACACCCAACACTGAACACACAATGCGCTAAAATAAAACCGGCTAAACCTACCGGACTTCCTGCGTATCCAATCTGCTGCAGCACGATGAACCAGCCGGCGCGCACTTTATCGGCGAACCAAAATCGCGGAAACCCGTAGAGGACAATTAGAAACGGCAGATAACAGGTGACATACCACAAATATGAACCCAAGAGCAGACGAAACAATATGAAGCGCTTTTTATGCGAAACAGCTGCCCGCGTTTCTTCATCTTTCCGGCAATGATTGGCTAAGATAATTCCGTAAGCGACGCCTTGCAGCGCCAGTGGAAGATACACACCCAGTGTGGCGACGGCATTCAGAAGATGGAGATTGGTCACCCGGACGAATCCGCAGTCGACCTCCCGAAATCCAAACAAGCTGCCGATTCCTAGCAACCCCGGCAGATTAATGGCTGCGCTGATACACCACGCTGAAATAATGAAGTAACCAACAGCTTTATTCGAGGCGATATGGCTGTATTGGTGTGGATAAATTAGGGCGATAAAACGGTTGACCGCTAAGAACAAGGAGCTCCATGTTTCGGTGCAGATAATCACCTGGCAGACAAAATACATGACGGTGCAGTCGATACCGGCAATGGAGACCCCCATCCACACTGCCCAACCGGTGACAATGTAAAACGGATTGCTGATGCCGGTTTGCAGGACGTGTAATAGCTGGTGATGGGCGATGAGTATGCCCGAACCGGTGCGCAACTGTGAACGCAGAATAATGGTGAAAAACAGCGTCGCCGATAACATGACACCGATGATGGAGGCTACCGTAAACACGGATAGCAAAGCGAATAATTCGTTCTGGCGACTGGAAAACTTATGGGAGAGGTTACCTTGGATATCTGAAATATTCATTGTAGAATACCTGGAAAATTTATGGTAAGAAGCACGTCCGTTAAACTCTAGTACTTCCCTCGGAACTAGAACGCGAATAATACGGAGCGGGAGAATGCACCGAGACGTAATGAGATACACCGCTGCGTTGTTCCTCAGGCAGAACAAGGGATGCCAACAGTGTGCGTGTGGGTGTTTTATGACGTGTTTTATTGAAAGTTCAGCTACACGAGTTTGATGTTAGTCTTTGTGGAACGGGGCAGTATCCATTAATGGTTATTAAATCCCTTCTAATAGACATATATTTAGGCAGCACGGCTTGATTTTGCGCCACAGTTGCATAGGCATTGTGGATGTTATTTCAATACCTTACCGCATGGAATCCAAATTTATGGAACGATCGATTCCTTCCGCTCTATACAAAGTGAGCGGAGTTGACTCGGGACATTCCAGCGAGGAGTGCGGAGGATTACTAGCAATATAATTCTTAGATGCTCCACTACCCCTTTAGCCATTTTCAATTAATAGAAACAGCATACAAAAATTCAAATATCCTGCAGAAAAACAATATCGTTCTAAACTGCGTTATTGCATCATTAAAATAAAAAATGGGATAATTTATGTTGGATCATTGATTACCACTGGATCATTGGATCACATGAACGCAAAATTGTGGATGCTTGCGTATTGAAAGCAAAATTAAAAATTTTTGTATTTGAAAGCCGTAAATAACTCATTTTTTTGAAAATGTCAGAGAAGGCGACGTACCACCGTTATCTGTTCACTGTTCAAGAAAGTAAAACACAAAGCCAATCGTTTTCGATTGACTTCCCAGGAATGTAACCATGCCTGGACTTCTAGCAAAGCTGAAATTCAAGGTGGTATGTCCAATTTAGGTAGTATTTCCGGTACCTTTTTTTACTTGCGTGGTGTGCGCTTTTGTTATTTGCATACTACGGATTTCCGCTTTCCTGCTGACTGATAAAAATTTAATGTGTGTGGGGTACTCTTACACGGTGCACGAAGTTAAAGGCACCGAAAGCCGATAGATCATGCTACAGTTCGCATCCATATAGGTTTTGCTGACGTTGGATACCTTATTTCTAGCCTCTAGGAGTTTCAGTAGCTGGTGCACATGGAGTGTCGGCAAAAGTTTGAGACCTGTTTCTTTGAAATGAAATTTACTTTAATTTCCTAAATGCTGCCTTTAAATCGGCAATAATTATGGCACTACAAATAATAATTGTTTGTAGTAATATTGGTAATAGCTGGGTAAAGCTGTACTACAGGCTTTTCCATTAATGGTGCTGCAACCCGCTCGGTGCAAACTCCCTGTTAACAATCCTCCGCTAGGAGCCTAGGACGTAATATTATAACCTGACCTTTCCGCAGACTGGTCGCCATACCGTGTTGTACGAGCGAATTACATCTGTGCGCTCTCGGTCTCATGGTGAGACATGCAAATGATTGAGCCAGCTCTTTCACTGAATTATACATATCGTCTAACAGCTTCTTGTTGGTAGCAGTATTGTATTTCTTTTTAGCAAACGCAAACTTTACATCCGGACGCAGTACACGTGCAACAACCGCTGCATACGTACATTAATAAAATAGCGGTAATTGCAATTTGCATTCCCGAAAATAACAAGTAGCGAATGAGGACATATAACAACGGAAATTAATTATTCGGCCCTATTATCGATCGAAGTAAGCGAAAGAAGCTGTTGGAATATCCTTCTTCCCTGGAAGTGCACAGGTATGCCGGGGTTTCATGTACTTACTGTGCAGTGTGCTGCAAAAATCTACTCGTACATTCTTACGTGTATCACTAAGCATTCACCATCGCCTGCAAAAGCTAATTTAATTTACCAAGGCACGAATTTCATTAAACCGTAATCAGTGTAGATGAGTTTTGTGCATTACTTGGACTAATTGAATGCCGGGAATATTTCCTGACAAGGAAATTGCAAGCTGCGTGTTACACCGCTGCACCCATGGAAATGCACCAGTAGACTGATGATTATACGGAGAATCTTCAATTAATCAGACAGGCAACGAACGCAACCAAGTCTGTTATGCAGTGCGAGATGCCAGATAAATCTTCGTGCTCAAGTGGCATGTTTTCGATCAGACAGGAACAATCGGCGTAGGCAGACGGGATTCATGAAAGCGCTTAACGCGGTGCTTTTATTCTTGCAAATTTCGACGCGGTGCTCTTATTCTTGCAAATTATTGACCACAAAAGGCTAAATTCGCTACAAATTTCTCCTGCGCTACTTTTCTGACCTTATTTTTTCCTTCTACGTAATTGAAGTTCCGGCATTTTATGGGCTAGCTTACACTACATAAATCGAATTTATAGACTGAAAAATACGGCAGCTAAGTTGACCGGCGCATTCCTTCTACTTTATTTTCATTGAAGAAAATGCTATTTTCCTTTCAGTAATTCAGTTAATAATATGCGGGAACGCATGTTTTGAAAGCTTTTCGAATGTTGAAATTTCCAACTAAGTAGCGCAATTTTTTTCATTTTGTTGGCGGCTGATTTATTAACGGATTTTTTCTTACCCAACCAGAAGAATGTTTTATACAATGCCGCCTCACAATGGATCCACGGCTCTGCAACTAAACCGTACCCCGGCCAACCTGGGTTGGCTGACCTGGTCGGTTTTCTTCTGGATCTTTGCCTCCTGCTATAATGGATACGAAATCGTCCTGTTTTGGCGACGACGCACCGACTGGACGCCGGGCTACTTATTAATCCTGGGCGTAACAGTTGTGGATTTCTTCGCAGCGTTTATTGGTGTGCCAGGGTTATTCGGCTACACGGTGGCGTACACGGAGTGGTCGTTTGGCGACATCAGCTGCGTGGTGTGGCAATGCGTCGACTGGATGACCAATCCTTTGACGTCATTCTTTGTCGTGTGTCTGCATGCGCTGTGCTGCGCACAGGCCTACTATCCGCAACATGTTATACAGACTGTGAAGATTGAGATGGCGTTGTTACTTACCGGATTTATGTGGGCCAATTTGCTGTTTGTACCAGTTTATACGTTGGATAAATTAATGCCCTGGGTAACTGGACAAAATTCTTTGACGGACTGCAGATTGCAAACGTACCCAAATTATCCGGCATGGTCGGCGTATTTTTGGTTGGGCGACTGTTTACCGACCTTTCTTGTAGTTATCATGGATATCTGTTTACTGCGAAATGTCTGCCAAGTCAAGACACGCAAGACGACGGAAATTAAGCTGCGTTCCGGTCATGCCAGCGCGACGGATCTAATGGCCATGGAGATGTCGTATATTGAATCGGCGGTGTCGCTACAAATACAACGCGCCGTAGCGGCTTACGACTCCGATGCGTCAGCCGTTCTAAAGCGTGATGCATCGATAAAACCGTCCAGTGTAATTGTATTGGGTTTTGTTTATTGTTTGCTGTGGATCCCGTATGAAGTGTATAGCGGATTGGAGCTATACGCGGATGTACAGAATTATTCCGCCGATATTGCCACGTACTGGGTTAATTATTTGTCGGCCATCATATTTCCTTTTATCGTAATCAAGCTGTATTAGTACTGTTGCATTATTGTAAATATAAATATTTATGTTTTGCTTTTGATCTTGTAAGTTGTAACAACAAATTATTAATATTATTATCTTGACAAATGCTTCGTTTATAAGAACAGTAGTATCTATCTGTCCGATTGATTTGTATAATATTACCGTTACTCGTATCAGTTTAACCGCTTTCTTACTGCCGTTGACAAACATCGTGCTTCGAAAAAAGGGTGAAAATACTCGTAACAGTGAAAATAAAATAACAGAAATAATGCTATATTTCGTGAATATAGCAGTAACCAGCAATAATACGTATTTGCCATAAAAAACGATAAGCCGTTTTTATTACGCATAATGTATCCGTATGCTCAAAAAGCAGGTTGCAATATAGCTTGGCCTATCGCCGACCTTCCCGTTTCATCGAAACGCTGCACAGGTAGAAGCCGATGCAACAGCTGCGGAATTTTTGTTACAGAACAGAGTCTAGACGCTTTGCTGCTTGTTTGGTGATTCCTACAACGCGGTCGTTCATCAACAGTAAAATACCTAAATAATACATCAACGATAAACGTGTTATGTAGGTACTTTCATGGATAAACTCTGGTTCAGTGGTTCACATACCGGACTTCCGCCATATCCAATTTCCTGCAGAGCCATGAACCATCCTATGCGCACCTTGTCGGCGAACCAAAATCGTGGAAATCTACAGAAGCCAATTAGGAATTTTAAGTAGCAAGCGATAAGCCATAAATAGGAGCAGAACAGCAGCGTTTCCGCTCTTCTACGTGCTTTCTCTCTGCCGGTTGCACTTTGTCATTCCTCTTACAATAACGAATCAAAATTATACCGTGAAGATGAGCACGGAGACTCAACGGAAGATAAGCACCAAAAGCTCGTTCCATCCAGCACCATGGCATCTAGTAGCAAACGGATCCACAATCCACCTCACGCTTTCCAAAAACACCGCAAATGCTACATAATCCTGGAATGTTGACCACAGTGCTAATAGTCCTCGCCGTGATAATGCAGCAAAAACTTGCCGCATGCGATGAGATTATACTGGTGCTGATAGACCAAGGCCCATGAAACGGTTAAAAGCAAAGAAAGCGAACTCCATGTTGGACTTTAGAAGAACACCTGACAGATGAAAACATGACGGTGCAGTTGATGTCCAGGATGAAAAGACCGCTCAGCCACTCGGACCAACCGGTTAAGATGTAGAACGGAACACCGATTAGTCTATAGGATATGCAGAAGCTGGTGGTTGGCGATGAGGTTGTCAGAACCAGTACGCAGCTGTTCGCGTAGAGTGATGGCAGAAATCAGTGTTGTCGATAATATCACACTAGTTGCCGAAGTAACGCTGAGCACGGATATCAGGACGGCTACTTCGCGGTGTCGATGGGATAGCGTCTGGGAAAAGTTGCCGGAAACGGTTGAAACTTCCTATCTTCCTGGTAACGGTGCATAGAGAGCACTGGTGGAATGATGGTTATGCTGTCATATTGGTCGTATACTGATAACTGTCTTAAGTTCTAGAGTAACCGTCGAGTTTATTGGGCAAAGGCCATCAGTGTTACAAAAAGTGCATTCGCGTAATACTACTTAAAATGATTCAAATTTAAACGTTAAAAAAACAGCCAAAATCGTTATTGCTATCAAAAACCCTAGGACGCATATTCAAGGTGCCCAAAACAGCAGCAGCATTTCCTTTCACTACAGCTAGACTTAATCTCTGCTTCAAAACGCAGTAGAACGAGGTTCCCTGTCACGTCGCGAATCTTTCTGCCAGCGAAACGAATGAGCTCCATAAAATCAGAACCAAAAGTGCCAAAAGTTTCGACTGCCAGGGCGTAAAACAGGTAACCCATCCTTTCCACGTAAGCGTATTTACGGCGTTTAACGTCTTCGGCCATATGCGCAACACTACCGGATGCACTCGCACTTGCCCGGACATGCGATGCGGCTACCGTGTCCCAGCATGTAGCGTCCCATACCAGCGCCTTACCATCCCGTACCGGGACGAGAGTCATGCCGTCTGGCCGCGTGTTGTTTATGCCTGACAGTCCGAGTGGCTCGCTTTGACATGGATACCCCGCATGTTCCAAAGCCCGCTTTATTTCGGCATTTAGTTCCGTATGTCTGGACCATCTGCCTCTGCTGCTGGTACAAGAAAGACCGTGGTGACCATTCGTCTCCACATGGCTTCCGCAGTTTACGCAATCGTGTTCTTCTACTACTGGAAGTCCGAAACGAAGTGCCACACCGATTCGAACTTCTTCATCCCGCAAAAACGTACGCAAATTTGGTGCAGGCAACGCATTCAGCCATGCGCCCGAGTCACGGTGTTGCGCAGCTAACAATACCGCTCGATTCGTTTGGTCGGTAATGGCCAGCCTCATTGAGACCACTTCTTTATCGATCCATGGCCGATCCCATGCAAACTGGAATTTCCTTTGCTCTGTAACAGGGGGTTCACAGCCTGTCTCTTCCATCCAGCGCTGCACAATCGGATCGAGCGATTCTTCCGTTGCAGGGCGATAGATTGTTGAAACCAAAGAGATCACCGAGTACGCCGATGCCAAAAAGGCAGGAAACACTAGCGACTTGGCACTCCGTAGTCCCATTCCTCCGTCCCTGATAGGAAGCGTCATCTGGCTCCAAGTTCTAGAGTTGTACTCATTCGCCGTTTCTTGGGACCAGAGCAGCAGCCGCTAACACAATGTATCTGCATCCGTCCAGACTCCAGACAAACAACTAGATAAAAGTCAGGAAAAATTAGCTCGGGTTTCAAAGAAATAGATGACGTAAGTAAGTGCTTAAGATTCATTCACTGTGGAACATGTAGTACTTTGTATATCCTGTAACATCACACCGCATTGCACGGACGTCACGACAACGTGTCGCAGCGAACAAAGGTTCACAAACAACCGATCACTTTGAAACACAACATGCTCGTTATGCGCGGCAGTTGCGGCCGTGCTCGTGAACTGCTACCTGGTGCCGACTGCTCATGCTTTCGTTTTTGACTGAACGGTACCTTGCTTTAAGAATGGTTTAGCGGTCAAGCGATTGTCTGTGTAGTCACAAGTGTAGTGCGCTATTTTAAAAAAAAGTTAAATTTACGAATCGCTTTAAGGAGTTATCGAAGAGACTTTAAGGATGAATATTTCCGGAAATCTTTCCGCCACATTTCTCGGCCGACACCGAGAACTGATCACCCTGGTATCCGTTTTCGGCAGCGCGGCTGCCACGGGCACCATTCTTTCCACGACGCTGTTTCTAACCATTATTCTGCGACGGCAGCTTCGAACCGGCTCCGGTATCCTGGTTGCCCATCACCAGCTGCTGAACATGCTGCAGACCGGTATCGTCTATCCGTTTTATCTTGTCACGGGTTGGGGTGTGTGGCTAGGCGCCTCGATTAACAGCATAAACTGCCCCGCTATGTTCTTCATCGGCCAGCTAATTATATACAGCGAAACTTGGAGTTCCCTGTTCTTAGCAGCAAATCGTTTCATCGCCTTGATCTATCCGCATCAATATAGCCACATTTCATCAAATACTGCCGTTGCTGGCTTTATTATGGCAGCGTGGAGCATCAGTTTAGCCATTAACATCCCCGGTATCTTCGGTATTGGAAGTTATTTTGGAAAGCGGGAGGTTGATTGCGGACATATTCGCATCACAAATCCACACCTCTACAACGCAGTGGGTACCCTTGGCATGTATGTTCCCTTGGCGCTGCAGGCAATTCTTTACGGGATAATTCTAGGGCGCCATTCTCGTGGCCGGGTCGGGCTGCAAGCCGATGCAAAAAAGCGGTTTGTTTTGTTCCAATTGTTGTTCTGTTCTTACGCGTGTTACACGGCCTGCTACTTGCCTTACTTGATTGGGTCCAATGGATTTCCACGATGGTGGTTTGCTGATAAAGTTCGCATTGGATGGTTCATGGCGGTGCAGGAAATCGGATATGCCGGAAGTCCTGTAGGTTTGCTCACCGCTTTTGTCGCATCCGCTCATCCTTTTGTTGACGTAGGGTGTTTTCAGGTGTTTTTGTTGCTGATGAATAAAGATGTTTTGAGTATTGCCAATGAAGGGATTCAACGTCTGCTTTGTCGAAGAAGTCTGGGATCAGTTTCTCCAGATTCTAGATTATCGTCGATAATGCCATCAAATCAGTTATAGAAGTACATACTCTTATATAGACGGCAGGAAACGTTAAATTATTTGAAAATATTCCGGTGCTAATTTTATCCGTCTAAACTTTCTTACCGTATTCTATCGATAATCGATTTATATATGAATTTAACAAATTGTCAGTAAACCATTTCGTCAGTCAGCTTAAAGTCGCCAAGAGGTTGTAGGTCAGTATGGTGATGATCATTTTATTGCCGGCTAGTGTTCCTTCTATTAAATCGTAAAACGTACCAAGTTTTGAATAATGCAATTGGCGAAGCGTTGAACACCATGAAAATTTGGTGCAGTTTATGAAAATTAATCTTTTAAATGTTTGTTCTGCCGAATCAAATCTACCACTATCTACCACCTCGTGCAGGATATAATCCTGATCGATGTATGCGCTAATCTGGCATTTGAATTAAGGGTCGGCATACTTTTCGGCCAGTAAAGGCGATAATGAAACTCGTCATTGCGGTTTATGGGAGAAATGGGTTTCCTAGTCTTAACGGCATCCCGTCTTCCTAATATTCGTTGTATTTTTTATTCATATGGACCAAATAGCAAAGGCCAAGACAGCAGCTGACAACCTTTCTGCAAGAACTACTGACGTGTAACATTTACCGGGAATCGATGAAACGCCGGTACCTGACGCAAATTATAAGTTGGACTTCTACAGTGGTCGACCTCCTGCTCCTCCGTAAACGCAAATATACCGTAAACAACCACTTAAATCACTGTAGATCAGTGAGGTAAATACGAGAAAAACCCGATTTCTACCACCTGCCAGCGTCAGCGGCAAAACTCTTCCTGCACATATCTCCCAAAAAAACTCTGCAACTTCCATTGACATATTGACACAGTCACCAATACCTTGTCGCACCGACGTCAAAGTGGCAGTGCGGCAGAGAAACGGACAGCAGCCGAACCGAGTTGCTCTGCTACCCACACATCTGCACCATACGGGATCAACCTTTTCACAGGAAATTTGATTATACCAGCGGTTGTTTCGTTCAAGGTACAGAGAGGTTTAAAAATTTTTGAGCTTGGTGTTACCATTGCGTTATGCACTTCAAGCGACTAATATTATATTATAACCATTGGTGGCAGCTGGAGAAATGAATATTTCTACGATTACCGGCAATCTCTCTAATACAATCGCTCGCCGTCACCATGAACTTATCGCACTGATATCCGTGTACGGTGGCGCTATTGCAGTGGGTGCCGTCCTATCCTCGACGCTTTTCTTAACCATAGTTTTGCGGTCGCAACTGCGCACGGCTTCCGGCATTCTCATCACCCATCACCAGCTACTCCACGTGCTACAGACTAGCATCGTCGGTCCGTTTAACATCGTCACCAGTTGGGGCGTGTGGCTGGGCGCGTCTATCGACGGTATCAACTGCACCGCCATATCCTGCATTTGCCAACTGATTGTCTGCAGCGAAACATGGAGTTCGGTTTTCTTGGCAGTTAACCGTTTCGTCGCCTTGATATATCCGCACCAGTACAGCCACATCTCATCGAGCAAAGCCGTTACCGGTTTCATAATCGCGGCATGGACCATTAGCATGGCGATCAACCTACCCGGTGCCTTCGGTATTGGAAGTTATTACGGGAAGCGGGAGGTGGATTGTGGCTATATTAGGGTGACAAATGACCAGCTCTTTAAAGCAGTTGGCGCCTTTGGTAAGAACCTTCCGCTGGCGCTGCAGGCAGTCTTTTACGGGGTCATTTTATTCCGTTATTACCGCGACCGGAACGTCCTGCAAGATGCGGCAAAAAAACGGTACCGTCTGTTCCGCTTGCTGTTGTGCTCGTACGCGTGGTATACGGCCTGCTACATGCCGTATTTAATTGCCTCCTCTGGATTGACACAGTCCTGGTTTGCCGATAAATTGCGCGCTGCATGGTTCGTAGCTGTGCAGGAAATTGGATATGCCGGAAGTCCTGTACGTCATCTCAGAGTTTTCGCGTTATCCGCAAAGTTTTTGTTGAGGTGGGATCTTTTGCAGGTGTTTTTATTGCTGATGAACAAGGAGGTTGTGAATATCGCCAAACAAGGAGTTCGACGCGTGTTTTGCCGTACCAGCTTGGGATCGGTTTCACCGAACTCTGTAATATCGTCCACACTGCCTTCCAATCGGCAGTGAAAAAGAAATTTTGGCTAATTATAGAATATTCCGGTGCACAGTTTTAACAGCAATTTTTGCTGTTTCAGGTTATTTTTCTTTAGTAAAAAGAATGTGACTGACTGCCCGAACATGAAAATTTTCTGGAATAGATGTTTTTGCTTTGCTGCGTTTCGGCGTTGAAAGAAACGACAACTGAGAAATTCATGAAGTTATTAATCGCAAGATTTTTTCTGTAAATAACACCAGGTAGGCTAGAATAAGCCATTGGACGGGATCCCAACAGTATATGGTGCAGCAGTACAGTACGACACTGGTAATAATTAATTAAACTTGTGCTGATTTCCAGTAATACCAGTTACTACATATCAGCCAAATCAATGGTGTGGCTTAAAATTTAAAATTTTCTTGTTAGTGTAAACCCCGCGCAGGCGTAATTGACTTTGGTCTTCAATTAAACACTGTCACGGAAGTGTTTTCATCTTCGTACTAACAGTAACACTCCATTCGCCCCGGCCGGAAACTTGGGATCGGTGTCTCCGAATACTGTCCATGATGCCTTCCGGTCGGCATTAATCAAAATCAGCAAAAATGTCGGTTTATATCGATAATTTGTTCTTAAAAAGTGACTGCAGATTATCGTTTCGCTAGCCTTAACAGCGGAAACGCATCTCTGATTCGCTGTCATTTTACGAGACTGCGTGACGCTTATTCCGTCGTCGACCTTAAATGAGTGAGTTAAAAGAAATTATTATGCAGTGAGTAAACTGTATGCTTAAAATTATTTTGCAAATCCATTGGAAATTATTATGCACTATTAGCCTTCGAAACTCTCGGACCATGGGGAAAGTCGGCCATCGCTCTGGTAAAAGAAATCGGTAAACGACTTCAGCTGCAGACAGGTGAACCTCGTTCTCGTGAATTCCTCGCCAACGATTATCGCTGGAAATTCAGCGAGGCAACGCCGCTTGCGTCCTTGGAACAACGGAAGGAGCGGCAGCATTAAATGAGATTTTGTTGTTGTGAATCGTGACTAACTATTTTTGATCTGTGAAGTATCTGTATTTTATGAAATAAAAATTAAAAAAAATTATGCACTGGTTTCCACTAACAAGATATTACAATTTACTCTATGAGTCTATGTTGTATGTGCTTGTACGAGGTATGATGCGTGAATTTTTAGTACTTGGTATTTTTTTACCTTAATATGATTAGTCCATTTATTACGGTTAACATTTTTGTTAGTACTAATATCTGTATATTATAATAATATGTATCTGTACATTCAAGGTACATAATCTGAATTCACGCCTTTCGCCGGCTTGAACCTCTCATCGAAATACTACCGTAGTCAGCCACAAAAGTCAGCGCAATAGATACTAGTCTTTGTTGCAAAATAACAGTACGGCACGTGCTGCACGCCGGGACGAGGGCGGGGCCGAAAGTTGCAAATGGTGGATTCGATATAGGGGGAATTGGTGGTTCACGCACAGACAATAAAGCCAGCGAACGCGACATTGGGTGGGTGTGGTAGGATCAGATGCGGAACAGCCCATAGCTGACGTGAATCGTGAGCCCACTTTCTCCTCGTAGACGCTAGCAGACCGTATATAAAAAGCCAAAATCACTGGAGAACGTCGGGCAAATATCACAAGAACTCCGGTCTCTCAGTTCTCTATCGGCGTCATAGGTTGTAATTTTCCTCGTAAATTCCCGTGACGTCGGTCGGCTGACGACGACTGACGTTAACCTGGTTGACACTGATGTACGAAAACCAACAGCAAGTAAAAAAACTTTTCTGTGATTATATTCACTTTATGGGATTATTTTGCGGGACTTTTGTCGACCGCAGGCTGCCGCTATTGAATGCAGCACTTTGCTTCTTCAGTTCTGCAAGTCGTGAAAAATTATTGCTTTATGCATTTCAAGTAGCTACATACATGTACACTTGTCCCTGGAAATCGGAAAAATGAATATTTCTACGATTACTGGTAATCTCTCTGAGACAATCCCCCGCCGGCACCGCGAACTCATCGCTCTGGTATCCGTCTACGGCAGCGCCGCTGGAACGGGTGCCGTTCTCTCTACAACGCTGTTTCTAACCATCATATTGCGGCCGCAGCTACGCACCGGCTCCGGCATCCTCGTCGCCCACCACCAGCTGCTGCACGTTTTGCAGACCGCCATTGTCAGTCCGTTCTCTCTCGTCATCGGTTGGGGTGTGTGGCTGGGCGTCTCCATCGACGGCATCAATTGTACCGCAATCTTCTGCATCAATCAAGTGATTATCTGCAGCGAAACATGGAGCTCGGTGTTCCTAGCAGTTAACCGTTTCATCGCCTTAACCTATCCGCACCAGTATAGACACATCTCTTCGAACACAGCTGTGGCTTGTTTCATTACGGCAGCATGGAGCATCAGCCTAGCGATTAATATTCCCGGTGCCTTCGGTATCGGGAGTTATTTCGGAAGGCGTGAGGTGGATTGTGGCTCTATTCGCGTGACGAACCGGCATCTTTTCAGAGCAGTGGGCGCTTTTGGAAAGTATATTCCGCTGGCGCTACAGGCAGTCCTTTACGGGGTTATCTTATTCCTCCATTACCGCGACCGGAACGAGCTGCAAGGGAGGGCAAAAAAGCGGTTCGCCCTGTTCCGCTTGCTGCTGTGGTCGTACGTGTGGTTTACAGCCTGTTACATACCGTATTTAATTGCCAACTATGGATTTTCGCGGTTCTGGTTTGCCGATAAAGTACGCGCAGGATGGTTCCTAGCTGTGCAGGAAATTGGATACGCCGGCAGCCCGGTAAGTTCCACCACAGCGATCACGCCTGCTTGCTTCTTGTTGACATCGGATGTTTTTCAGGTTTTTTTGCTGCTGATGAACAAGGATGTCGTGCATATTGCAAGGGCGGGGATTCGGCGCGCACTTTGTCGTGCAAGTTCAGGATCTGTTTCTCCAGTTTCAGTAGTATCGTCTGTGATGCCTTCCAGTCGGCGTAAGTCGTTCACATTGGTGGACGTTTATTCAAACCATTCGCGTCGCTATTTTTTCCACTGAAACCGCTTCTCCGATTTCGTATATTTTAGGGTTGTGATTTGAAAATCGAACGGAGAACAGAAAACTGGCTTGGAATGGGACAGAAAATTATTATCCACATGGGCTTGCATTTTCCAGTCATACGAGCCTAATATCGGTATTTCGCTTATTCTTCGACAGTGAACCTATTAATGGTGCGCGCGGTCTTCTTGCTGTTAGAAAACCGCTTGCGATTTTGCTGTGTACCGCTCCCCTGCGTTTTCGCAATACTGCGGAGGTTAAGTTTTGCTCCTTTTATGTGTAGCTTTTTAAAGGTTTGCTTCAATTTAAATCCGTGACATTTGACGCAAGGCTATCCGGGCTGTATCAGCCACCAATACCAATGTGATGAAAAAACTAGAAAATGGTCATCGTCAGCATTAGTATCTGGGCGGAGTTCACTTCTGCCTTATGAATTCTTGTAAGAATATCGTCAGCCTCAAACTTACTGTCGGGATTGTGGTTGTATGCGCACTGTACTTGATGTACTACCGCTGCCCACTATGCAGTTTTGAATCAAAATGGACGCATCATGTAGGTGATTGCACAGCCAAACCATTCTCATTTTCTGTTCAGAGTACGGTTAAGTATAAGCCGCATGGCCCGCATCCCCTCTTTTTACCAAAATTTAGAATAAACTGTAATTTAATAGTCTAGCCACCAAAATCAATGAAGGTGCAAGCGCGGGCGCACTAGTTGGTTTAAAAATTTAAGCGGAAGCCATACTTCATTCAGAAGTATCTATATGTGAATACTTCTAGGCTTCAAGTACAGAGGCTTCTGTAGGTTTGTTTGCATCAGCTAAGAAAAGCTGCTGTTTTAACGGGCAGCGACCTATTGAACTTCCCCGTCTTATTAAGATAGCTGTGGCTCTACCTGGTGAACTATAAAGCTTTCATATGTGCTTTCGTACAGCTGCTAGATGTCATGACGAGTATTGCTTTTGACAATCGTGAGAAAGTTTTGAAAATTCTTTAATCTGAAAATCAAACCTAAGCAAACACAGAATGTTACTCATACTGAAAGGACGAAAGCCAACGAGAAAAAAAACGCCTGTTCCAAAATTATCCACTGCAAAAATCTCACGACCTTCCTTATCTGATCTAATAATAATTATTTAAATAAAAATTAATAATATTAATAAATCAGAAAGCGTCCGGTATTGCCACTTGGAATCAGAAAACCGGCCATAGGGCGGCTTTCTGCAAGTTTGAACGAAAGCCTTGACAGTTAGACACAACAGCAAGTTGTCACAGATTTTCTTTAAAACGCGTTTTACTGCATGTCCTTTCCCGAGCGATGCCCTCCGTACTATATGGGTAAAAATGGCTCTGCTGCATATAGCAGTATTGGTGCTGACGCTGTTTCCCGCTATAAAAGCACTTGCATTTCCTGGGCCGTAAAATTTGAGACATATCTGCAGAAGCGCGTTCTACTGCTTTTCTTAAAGCGTTTTAATTTTGCTTTTGTAAAAAGGAAATGCCGCGGCTGTCTTGAGCACGTGCCCTTTTAACCCGAGAGAAGATACTTGTACTGTAAGTGGATTGTACCCTGCACGATAAAGGTGAAAGTGTTGCAGATAAAACAGCATATTGCAAAAAACAACAGACATTACTAATTCAGGACCGAAAACGGACTAATGCAGGATCTGGACGGGCTAACGAATAAAATAGATGCCTCGATACGGTGGAAATGTTCGCTTTATCAGTAATAAACAGCAAAAAGAAAATGGTCTTAAATCCATAATGGGCCGAGAACTGCATCTCTGCTCCAAAACAGAAAGTCCAGCGCATTTAGTCAGGCTTCCCCGTAATTCCGTAATTGCGTAGCAATACCTTCGGCGGCCGGGGAGTTTCCGGTAGCCCGCAAGATAACGAAATCCCGGCGCTCCAGAATAACCGCCCAGTTTCCTGAGGCGGGGACGTCTGAACTGTAACTGCATCCATCCTAGCAAACAAATAAAAAAGTTAGTAATGACTGCCACTCTGTTCTCCATAGGCGTCATTGGTGCCATACTGGCTAGAAATCAACAGGAAAATGGATCAGCAACGTGCGGTGTAAGGTTTGCATCGTCGGTATTACCATGCTCCATTGACGTCACATGGACACTGTGGTCGTCACATGGTCACCGTCTCGTCACAAACAGTCGGTCGTCCGCCTAGCAACGTATATGAGCGTTATTTAAAGGCATCATCAAGGCGTTAGATGTTTTCAGATGTGAGTTCTTTAGAGGGCACTATGCTGCACTTGCATATGCACAATAAGGGGCTGATTGTGTAGTTTCCGTTTGATTCTTATTATGGAGTAATCCTTTCAGATTACTGCAGACAGTCTTCAGTGGCACATGAGAAAGATGAATATTTCCTCGATTACCGGCAATCTTTCCGCGACAATACCATTCCGACGCCGCGAACTAATTGCCATAATATCTCTTAACGGCATTGCTGCTATCACGGGTACCGTTCTCTCCATGACGCTGTTTCTCACCATTTTACTGCGTCCACAACTACGCACCGGCTCCGGCATCCTCATTGCTCATCACCAGTTACTGCATATGCTGCACACCGGCTACGCTTGTCCGTTCTACATCGTCAGCGCTTGGGCTGTGTGGCTGGGCGTCTCCATTGCCGGCCTCAACTGCACCGTCCTGTACTGCCTCACCCAGCTGATTGTCTGCAGCGAAACATGGAATTCGCTTTTCTTAGCTTTTAACCGTTTCATCGCTTTAATCTATCCGCACCAGTACAGGCACATTTCTTCCAATGCTGCCATTGCTGGCTTCATTGTCGCAGCTTGGAGCATCAGCCTGGCGATGAACGTTCCCGGTGTCTTCGGGATTGGGGGTTATTTCGGGAAGCGGCAGGTGGATTGTGGATTTATTCGTGTGACAAATGATCATCTCTACAACGCAGTCGGCATAATTAGTAAGCATCTTCCAATTGCACTGCAGGCAGTTCTTTATGGAATTATTTTATTCCATCATTATCGCGCCCGGAACGGTATGCAAGAGGCGGCGAAGAAGCGGTTTCTTTTGTTTCGGTTGTTGCTGGGCTCGTATGCATGGTATACCGCCTGCTATCTGCCGTATTTAATTTGCTACTATGGATTCCCTAATGTCTGGTACGCCGATAGATTGCGTGCAGGTTGGTTTATAGGTGTGCAAGAAATCGGGTATGCCGGAAGTCCGGTAGGTTATCTCTGACGTTTGCCTCCTATCCGGTTTGCTCTTGTTGACGTCTGGTGTTTTTCAAGGTTTTTTTGCTGCTGATGAACAAGGATGCGGTGAATGCCGCCAAAGAAGGGATTCGGCGCGTGTTTTGTCGAGCCAAATCGGGATCGGTTTCTCCGAACTCTGTAGTATCGTCCAAGCTGCCTTCGAGTCGGCCATAGCCAGTTTTCAAGTTTTCAGTTTTTTGCATCGCTTCAGACATTTACTGATTGCAGAATATTCGCGTTGTTAAAATGAGAGCGTTTCATCCAACGACAGCATTGCCTTTGAATGAATTAACACCAAAATTAATGATAAGGAGCTTAGTGGTAACTGCATGTGATTTTTTGTTGTAGTTCTTTCTATTGGCACAAGTTACAACCTATTTTTCAATAACCCTTTAGCCTATGCTTTTTATTGCTCTTAATGTCTTTCATCATCATCAGACCCGATATCTGATTTGTATCTGTACGCATGCAACGCGAAATTACTACTGTAGCGGCATCTTCACCACCCACCCACAGGCTTTGCACGTTTGAAAAACGGCATCAGCAGTTAGTTTCACATAGTTACTAGTTTGACGATGTAGCTGCATGGGCTTGTTACTGCTGGCATTAACTAAGTAAAACATGAGGTTACTTCAAGTTGTCCTTGGCGTATAAATGCTACTCTGTACTAATCTATCCGCACCACTACAGGCGTATTTCGTCGAATGGCTATCCGGTGTTCCACTTTCGCGGCTTAAACAATTTGTACAGCAAGTAACAGTCCAGCTGTATTGACCAGAATAATATTCAAGAGTTAAAGCTAGATTTGCAGCCCCTTAAAAAACTTTTAGGTCGGACTGGAGTCGGTTTTTCAGTCCCTTGCTGGACACTGGACTCTATACTATGGTCAGTTAGTAATCAGCAAGGACGTCCGGTCAGAATACCATAATGCGAATTAAAACCAGTCAAACAATGGAGAGAGTGCTAGTAAAAAACGGGTGTGTAAATAGAAACGATCCATACAACTTCCCTTCATTGGCAGCTACCGCTAAGCGCACCATCAATCGTGTTAAAAGTCAAAGGCGATACCGAATAACGCTTTCCTTAGATCGGAGAGGCCTTCCTTGCACGAGATTGGAAACCTTACCAGTTTTTCCGCAAATATTTGTATTATCCAAGGGAATTATGTCTTCCCATCGCTGGGCATTGTGTCCATACTGAAACCTCACCAGTTTAAAAAAATTTGGTTGATCTTGTGACATTACCAAAACCACACCATTGTGAAAAAGAATTAGTTGGCTCTGTTTTTTTTTTGCTTTGTTACTGCATCAGCGCACCACTTTACCTTTATCGTGAAAGGTGCAACCCACCGATAATACAGGAATGTGCGCCGACGAATGATACACACCGATTCAAATCCAATAAGGCTGAATTTGTCAGAATTAATAAACATAAGATTAAATGGCAAAGATTAGATACCAAATTTTTTAAGCACGAATAAAGTTGATTCACAAAATAATCATAAGAATTAGGAAGGGATTTGGATAACATCAAAATATCTGAAGTTGGGTAACGTCTTATTTATTATAGCCATATATCCCCCTAAAACTGTAAACTGGCTATGAGTGACTCGAAGGAAACTGGGAGGATATTATAGAATCCGGAGAAACGGATCCCGATCTTGTTTGGCAAAATACGCGGCGAATTCCCTCTTTGGCAGCTCTTGCAACTTCCTTGTTCAGCAACAACAGAAACACCTTGTAAAACGTCAAACGTCAGCATGAGCTAAGCGATACGAAAAAACGGTCGAAATAACTCACCGGACTTCCGGCGTATCCGATTTCTTGCACCGCTATAAACCAGCCTGCGCGCACGCTGTCGGCCAACCAGAAACGATGGAATCCATAATAGCAAACCAGATACGGAATATACCACGCAATATACCATGCATACGAGCCAAGCAGTAACCGAAACAAAACAAACCGCTTCTTCGCAGCCGCTTGCAGACCGTTCTGGGCGCGATAATGCCGGAATAAAACAATTCCATAAAGAACTGCCTGCAGTGCCAACGGAAGATACTTACCCATGATGCCAGCTGCGTTGACGAAACGCTGATTTGTCACGCTAATAATTCCGCAACCCACCTCCCGCTTACCAAAAACACTTCCAACACCGTAGGCACCGGGAACGCTAATTGCTATACTGATGCCCCATGCCGTGAATATGAAACCAGTCACCGCTTTATTCGATGAAATGTGCCTGTAATGGTGCGGATATATCAAGGCGATGAAACGGTTCACAGCCAAGAACAGCGAACTCCATGTTTCGCTACAGGTAATCAGCTGGCTAACACAGAACATGGCGTTGCAGTTGACGCCGGCAATGGAGACGCCGAGCCACACACCCCAAGCGGTGACGATGTGTAACGGACTGACGATGCTGTTCAGCAGCACGTGCAGTAGCTGGTGATGAGCGATGAGGATACCGGAACCGGTGCGCAATTGCGGACGCAGTGTAATGGTGAGAAACAACGTAATGGAGAGGACGGTGCCTGTGACAGTAGCGATGCTGTTGACTGCTATTATGGCAATAAGTTCGGGGTGACGGAATGGCATCGTAGCGGAGAGATTGCCGATTACCGTGGAAATATTCATCTTTGAACGCTGCCACTGAAGATTGTCTCCAGTAACTTGAAAGGGTTGCTCAATCAGATTGAGTCAATCCGATGAATCAAACGAAAAGAGATGCAATTGATTCCTTAGCATTTACATGCAAGTGCATCATAAAACAGTGTAAAGAACGCAGAATCAACGCTCCACTAAGATAGATGCCTTCAAAAGCGCATACATATCGTCATAGCCTAGCGAGGGCAACACGGAGTTTTTGTGACGTCGGTGCAGCATGGTAATAAGCAATAGCGACTGCGCAAACCTCTCATTGCGTGTAAGTAACCTTCTCTCCAGTGTTGTTCTAGTTATACGACACCGATGACGAATATGGAAAACAGAGAATTGCAGCTTTTCCTAACTTTTTTCATGTTCCTGCTGGGGATGGATGGAATTACAGTACGCTGGTGCCTACGTTTCAGGAAACGGCGCAGTGATGCTAGTGCGCTACGGTTCAATTATCTTGAGGGCCACCAAAAACCGCCCGATCATCGAAGGTACAGTTATGCGACTGGGATTATAGGAAAACCTGACTCAGTAAGTACATACGTATGCCGTATGCCTTTGCAAGTACGCACATTATCACATACCTACGTACTAGGCATGTGTATGTATTAATTGAATGCGCCTATAACCGACAGAAAGATGGATTGGTGGGGGATAGATGTCCAATTAAATAGCTTCGACCTTGCTGCCAAAGCAAGACAGAATGGTGGACGACTCATTCGCCAATCTGCCGAGCCAACCCGCCGGTGTCGATTGATCTAGATCTAACAATGACACCTATGAATACACTCTTATGGTGCTCGTACGTTTGACAGGCAGACAAAATTAGTAGCTGACTGTAGGCATACGCCTCGACCTTGATTACTCTGAAGAGGCTGAAATATGCATAAAGCAAAGTGTTTTAACTTCCTGAACAGCTCGAAAACAGAGGAAACAACAATTTGAAAAAATTAATCAACGTTCAATGTTGGCCGGGAAGCTTTACCCAGGTATCGACGCGAACAAAAGGCTGGACTTTAACGCACGAGTCTATGGAGACATCTGACTGACACGCTTCTCGTCTACCTCAAGGGTTCAATTAAAATTTGTAAAATGAAAAACTCAATGGGAAGATGAAAAGAGTCGGCAGACATGCATGCAGAGTTACGTATAAGCATATTTCAAATAACTGCATCCATCTTTCATTATACACCTGTGCCACGTTTCGTACCAAAGAAAAAAAGTGGATCGTTTTTTCTCTCCTTGTAGCCACAGTAGACATACGTATACAGGCTGTAAACTCCCTGTAGACCTATCGGTAGTCACCTAGGTTTCTTAGGATGTTTACAGCGTGTCTACAACAGTGTCTACTGGTTGTCTACGGATGTCTACCGCTGTATACATGCAGCCCTTCGTATGTTCAGCTCGATACTCTGTCTGTATACACCGGTAGTCTTCTGTAGACAGCCCGTAGACACCACTGTAGACATACTGTAGTCACCTGGTTTCTTAGGTTTTCTTAGGATGTCTACAGGTTGCCTACAGATGTCTATCGCTGTATACAGGCAGGCTTTCCTAGGTCCAGCTCGATATTCTGCATGTATACAATACACCGGTAGTCTTCTGTACACAGCCCGTAGACACCACTGTAGACATACTGTAGTCACCTGGTTTCTTAGGTTTTCTTAGGATGTATCTGTATACAGGGTGTCTACTGGTTGTCTACAGATGACTACAGTGACTACAAGAAGGAGAAAAACGTTCCAGTTTTTTTCTTTGGTACGAAACGTTCCATATATAATCTTTCTGCTGGAACAGTGACCGGAGCAGATGCACCATGCAGAGTTGTAGACTAACAGCAGTATAAAGACGGCCGAGCGCCTAGCATCGGGGTGGGACCACCGCCGCCCAGGGTGGTGGCGCCGATATCCTGGCAAATGTAACCGCATCCGGTAAACTGTGGCCACTTTACACGACGGCCACTATAAAAAAACCATCACACATTCACCTAGTAAGTGAATGGGTGATGGTCAATTGATCAACCGCGTCGTGGCTGCTGGTAGCCCTAACGTCAAACTGGTGACGATGTAAACTTGATTGCAGATTCCGGTCTGCAAAACGTGCAAGAAATTGTGGACGGCGAATGGCGATGAAGATGCCGGCGCACCCCAAAACGAATACTGGAAAATAGCTGCGGAGTCGAGCCTGCAGTCAGGATTCCTGCAATTTCCTATTAGCGTAGCATTACCAGATTACCTGTCATGGTCGGCATCTTCCGGTAGCCTGCAAGGTGACGCAACCGTGGCGCTCCAGCATAACTGCGCAGTTTCCAGAATCGAAGGCAGTGGCTTCTGCACTGTTATTGCATCTATTCCAAAAAGCATATGATAAAAGTTGACAAATGGTGCTACTCTGTTCTTTCTAAGCGTCATCAGTGTCGCATTAGCTAGACGTGCACAGGAAAAAGGATTAGTAACAGGAGGTGCGATGTCTGCATTGTCGCTGTTACCATGATGCGCTGACGTTGCATGGATGCCGTGTCGCCGCAGACAGTCTGTCGCTCTGTTAGCAAAGCATGTATACCCTATCGAACGGCATTTCCGTTACGCTAGCTGCTGCCACCTGTTGGTTCTCTGGACTCTTATGCTGCACTTGCAAACGCATCACACGGAGTCTAATGTTCAGCGTTTTGTTCTGAGTCGACTGTGGAGCTGGGGATTTCGAATAAACCTTTCGAAACTGAACATGAATTTCGGAGCTGAAAAAACCTTTCGAAACACTGTAGACAATCGTCCGTGGTAGCTGTAAAAGATGAATATTACCGGCAATCTCTCCGCGACGATGCCATTCCGTCACCGTGAACTAATTGCCATAATATCCCTCAACAGCATCACAACTATCACGGGCACCTTTCTCTCCATCACTTTGTTTCTCACCATTATACTGATTCCGCAACTGCGCACCGGCTCCGGCATTCTTATCGCAAATCACCAGCTACTGCACGTACTACTGAACAGCATCGTCAGTCCGTTCTACATCGTCACCGCGTGGGGTGTGTGGTTGGGCGTCTCCATTGCCGGCCTCAACTGCAACGCCATGTACTGTGTTTGTCAGCTGATTATCTGCAGTGAAACATGGAGTTCGCTGTTCTTAGCTGTCAACCGTTTCATCGCCTTGATATATCCGCACCAGTATAGCCACATCTCATCGAGCACAGCTATACTGGTTTCGTAATCGCGGCATGGAGCATCAGCATGGCAATTAGCGTTCCCGGTGCACTTGGTGTTGGAAGTGTTTTTGGCAGGCGGGAGATGGGCTGCGGTCTTGTTCGCGTGACAAATCAGCGTCTATTCGACACCGCTGGCATCATGGGAAAGTATCTTCCAATGGCACTTCAAGCCGTTCTTTATGGAATTATTTTATTCCGCCATTTTCGCTCCAAGAACGGTTTGCAAGCGGCGGCAAAAAAGCGGTTTGTTTTGTTCCGGTTGCTGCTGTTCTCGTACTTATGGTATATCGCCTGGTATATCCCGTATCTAATTTGTTACTATGGATTCCCTCGATTTTGGTTTGCCGACACTGTACGCCAAGGATGGTTTATAGCCGTGCGAGAAATCGGATATGCCGGAAGTCCGGTACGTAGTTTTTGACTTTTCCATCGCATCCGCTTAGCCCTTGCTGACGTTTGACGTTGTGTAAGGTGTTTTTGCTGCTGCTGAACAAGGACGTTGCAAATGTTGCCAAAGGAGGAATTCGGCGCCTGTTTTGCCGAGCAAGATCGGGATCCGTTTCTCCGAACTCTGTAATGTCCTCCATCGTGCCCCCGAGTGGGTCTTACCGACTTTACTGATTCGGCGTTTTTGCAGATTCCTTTCTGTTTCAATAATTATTTCGCAATCATTCGCATTAAAAGTGAGAGTGTATCATCCGAAGAGAGTATCGGTTTTGACTGTTAAAGCCAAATTATAGTTTGCTTGGTTTATTGAATTCGACAAGTTAAGCTTCTTCGAATTCGATCTGGTATGCGTTAAGTCGGAGTATGTACTTGTACTGTACATGGATTGTAACACGCAAGATAAGGGTATATTGACTTCATCAGGACAGCAAATATCAAGACCTTTCAGTAGTATTTTGAACACTATTAGGCAGCAAAGTTTTCCAGCTGAACATACAGCCAGCGCGCAACATACAGCTGTCAGAACCTTTAGTAACTATCACAATTCAAGTATAAACGAAGTACCAAAACACCATAATTACTCATAACCAAATTCTGCCAAAATACTTCTTCTAAGCCCCTGCTTGAGAAAGGTGGACGGAAAGTACGGCTTTATTATGCCGGAACACTTGCACACTGCCAGGCAGCATCACGGGGTACCTGCAAAGCTCGAAGACACACCGAATGGTGAATACTGAATACTGTACAGCGTCCATGCGGTCAGCTGTAGCGTGGTAGTGGTTATAAGAACCGCTGAAGCATATGTAGATATTTGAGCGGTCAAACTGCTCTTCACATCATGAGCGAATCATGGTGGTTCAAAGAAATTATAAGACCATGTGGCTTTATTAGTGGCTTTACATTGCTGTTAATTGGAAAAGGAAAGCATTCATTACCGATCCCTCAACGACCTAGCGAAATGCCCCAAAAAGATTTCATTCAAAAATACGTTTTACCAATGTAAATCAGAAAAAGACTGAAATTACTGATGCTACTAGCGAAAGTGAGTTATCGAAAAATTTGTCTTTGCCCAAAAAAATTCCATGGTTGCATGTCAGAACAAGCACAAGTATTTCTCTAAACGTAGACACAATCTGACACCGTAATTGCCCCTGTACGAGTAATGCATGTAATTGCAGCGAGTGACGAAAGCCGGGTCAACGATCAACAAGCCAGTAGTCTTTTTTCTTTCCTCTTTTGGCGCCATCGGCACCGATATTTCTGGAACTTATCCGGGAAAAACCTTCAGAAACGTTTAGCGCTGTGTTTGCATTAACATTGATACTTGGGTACATCGACGTCAGAGAAAACTACATATATCGAGGCGAAAACGCACGGAAAAGGAAGCATTTTGTCAGACACCATCTACGGGTTTGAAGATTTACATCCAACATCTTCAGTGTCGCTGACCATGCTGCAATCATATCGGCTTTGTGCTTGCCAGGATTCTACAGCCTGGGAAAGTTATGCGCAGTGCATGGCAGTTGTTTGTTATCAAAGAAGACGCATTACGCACCACTGCGCATATTCCCTACTGGCACTTCAGAAGAGATGAATATTTCCAGTAACCTTTCCCAGACGGTCACCAACCGTCAGAGCGAACTGGTCGCTCTGGTATCCGTCTACGGCTGCGCTGCTGTCACGGGTGCCGTTCTTTCTACAACGCTGTTTCTCACCATAATACTACGGCCACAGCTGCGCACCGGCTCTGGCATCCTTCTAGCCCATCATCAGCTACTGCACATGCTGCAGACCGGCATCGTCAGTCCGTTCTACATCGTTACCGGTTGGGGCGTATTTCTGGGCGCATCAATCGACGGTATCAACTGCACCGCCATGTTCTTCGTCTGCCAAATAGTCATCTGCAGTGAAATATGGAGCTCATTATTCCTCGCGGTAAACCGTCTTATCGCCTTAATCTTTCCGCACTACTATAGCCGCATTTCGTCGACTGCAGCAATTGCCGGCTTCATCATCACGGCATGGGTAATCAGCGTGGCCGTTAATCTTCCCGGCGTCTTCGGGATCGGGAGTTATTTTGCTAAGCGTGAGGTGGATTGCGGATATACTCGCGTGACGAATCAGCATATTTTTAATGCAGTGGGCATCCTTGGTAAATATCTGCCCCTTGCGTTGCAGGCGGTAGTGTATGGAGTCATTTTATTCCATCATTTCCGTGCCCAGAACGGCCTACAAGCGGCGGCAAAAAAGCGCTTTAACTTGTTTCGCCTATTGTTGTGCTCCTACGCCTGGTATATGGCTTGCTATGCACCATACCTGATGACCTACTACGGATTTCGGCGATACTGGTTTGCCGATGAAGTGCGCATGGGATGGTTTATGGCTGTGCAAGAAATCGGATATGCCGGAAGTCCGGTAAGTCACTCCATAGATTTGTTCCGTGTCTTCTGAACCGCTGTTTATATTGATATGCTTCTCAGGTGTTTCTACTGCTAATGAACAAGGACATTGTGAAAATTGCCAAAGAGGGACTACGGCGCGTGCTTTGTCAAAAAAATTCTGCATCTGTTTCTCCAAATTCGGTAGTGTCGTCCGGGTTGCCTTCCAGTCGGCGATAGTCACTCAGTTTTGTATTTCTTTCTTCAAAAATTTAATCATTTTAAACAGTAATTTCAGATTATTTGCGATGTTAGTTGTAACGGCGGATGCGTTTTCTAATTTTTGAGTAAACAGATTATATTTAGAATGTGCCAGACGCATGTAAGATTATACCAACATTACTGCGCGGCTGTGTAATATGTACACGTTAAACTTCAGCTTGCTTTTGCTAAAATTACAATGTATTAACCTGATAATGTATTAACGTGATCAATAACCTTGAATGTCGGTTGCTGGTAAACCACAGTATTCGTGTTGTTATTACGAACTGTTTCGCGATTATAGATCCTTTGCAATTTTGCAACGTCGATTTCGATTATAAAGAAGTTACTCGATCCATCCAATCGCCGATATGTTGGCAAAACTGTCAGAAATTTTATGAGCCGGTGAGGTGAGAAGAATTATCACGCCATAACGGTAATACTGCTCGTCCAACCGGCTGTACGTGAATTTGGTACTACAATTGGCACACTTCCATTATTAACATTTATTAAATCATTGAATTAATACAAAGTAATACGCCAGTGCACTTTAATAACGGATGGCGCCAGCCAAGTACTGTCTTATTAAACGCGTGTAACAACAACATTCACGCTTAGCTGGCTGTGTAATCGTGTTACTGCAAGTTGAAATTGTTTATAGAAAGTAAAATGTAAAAGAGAAAGATTTGACAGTAAAAAGCGGAACCACCCTTATAAAGTGAATCCTTAAAAAGCTCTTAAAAATACCCTTAAAAGGTTATCCAATGAACTGCGTGATGGCGTACTTACTGTTTCGACTGCGTTTGCGTTTTCGATTACCCACACATCAGCCGCTCAATTCACCCCGGCGCCAACATTCAGCTGTTTGTTAATGTTGATATATCCTCTTCTTTCCATCGAGAGCGTAAAACTGCCTCTCCGTACTTCGGCAATCATCAGCAATGCCACTTTAACAAATGTTGTAAGAGATGTAACGGTTGTTGTTGCAAGTGTCAATCCGGTCATGACGTCTGCTGCGGCCTGCGGATGTAATTGCCGGCTACACACTTACGTTAACCTTTGGGCAGTGCTTTCCGACAGCTTTGTTTTCGAAAATGCATTCTCCGGGCATTCGGGCAGATTTTGGTTTTTGAAATCAAAATCAGGCGGTATTTCTTCAGTATTCGGCTGCGCGACTACCGTGAGCCAAAACTGGAAGAGGGAGAACAGGGCGATAAAGGCTACTAAGTACTAACAGCGGCAAAAGCCAATTTAACGATTTACGTAATTTACAAAAAAGCCAGGCGATTTGTTATGTATGCTGGCCGAAGCCGAAAAACAAACTTACCAGTTGAAAAAAAAAGCCAGATATGGTTGCATATAGGTATGTATTATACAATGTACATATGACTGTACGAACTGGGACCATCAGTCCTTGTAAAACTGCGTTTCGACTAAATAGCTGACGGGAATCAATATTATCCTTGAGGGGCTTAATCTGTGTACGACGCCGAAATTTTTTATTGGGAAACCTCGGACCGCTGGTTTATTGAGCTGTTACATGCATCATGAGATTCCCAGGTTATAAATACCAGAATTGCGTAAACAGAAATCTTATGCTATCCAAACAGGTTTACGGAGAATTTGTGTGCATTATCCTGACCCAGGTGGGCATTACACAATAATTGCAGCGAATTGATCTTGTCTTCGACCGACAAGGCTCGCTGAAGCGATTATCTCGATCAGATCCATGCATAGCGTGCGCTGCCTTCTCAACAAACAATAATAAGGAATGGAATCTCTTAGGTTATCGTTCTTCATCTAACCTAAATCCAGTCATTAATCCGATCGTATGCGTACATACCGGTAATACACAGTGTCAGCGTGGCGCTCACG
The DNA here is from genome assembly GCF_019649055.1 of Paramacrobiotus metropolitanus. Classification (NCBI taxonomy): domain Eukaryota; kingdom Metazoa; phylum Tardigrada; class Eutardigrada; order Parachela; family Macrobiotidae; genus Paramacrobiotus; species Paramacrobiotus metropolitanus. Next base: position 325,946 of record NW_026570318.1, on the reverse strand, counting down.
CTGCTAAGGAAAAACAGAACAAACGCCAGCCACAAACGATCGTTTATTAATTTTCGAAGAAAATGAATAAAGGCACAATGCCCAGAACACAAATCTCATGCGGAAAAACACATCGATCCGTAGAATGTAGATTCTGCGGAGAAGACGGCCCAGTGAAATCCAAACCGATCGCAGATCGGTGGAAACGAAAAACAGCTCGCACGTGCAAGTGCGCAAAAGTGCAACGGAAGTGGCGCGACTCTGCCTATCTATACGGCAGCACCAACCTCCTAACATGCCACGGGTGGAACGGCGAGGCCCTCCGAAGCCCATGCAAAAACGGCAACAAAACACGCAACACGATTAGGCAAAGGTATGAGCAAAATGCGACCACAAGGGCGGCATATTCTATTGTTAACAATCACAAAATCAAATGCAATTTTATGAGATCCATTCCAATGATGCTTTTCCCATTCCGGAGAATCGTCATCCTCCAAATTACAGCTTTATCCGCTTTATTCGGTGTCCAGCTTTTCGTCAGCGTTCGGATCCGCATCGGACAGCATATCAACGTCAAGCAGTCAGCAGTAGCGCCCAGCAGTGCCAATCGCAGCACATGTGCCGGTTCGACTAATGTCGATTATCGGTAATTTTCTTATTAACCAAGTCTTTCAGTATGCTATGCACATACTCATCACTTGACGGTTCCACATGATCGCGGAAACTCTGAGTAGTTTCGTAAAACTTTCGCTCGTGCGGTTTCATACGCGATAACGATATAGTGCTCAGTAACCTTTCATTACGAGCATTCAATGCTGCCAACTTTGCAGCTTCGTCCGGTTTCATTTGTCCAGGCTGTTCAGCTGGAGCAGATGCAGTTGGCACAGGAGCAGCCGATTGTTGATGTCCTTGCACTTTTCCTGCAACTTTCGGTTTATTACTATTATTCGGTTTTTTATTATCGCCATTATTGGCCGGTGAACGTAAGTTATTATCTACTGGTACAGTACTCGTACCTGTCAATTTCACAGTCGTCGAGCTAATCGACGCTGGAGCTGACGATACTGCCACGGCCTGTTTATTCTCCACCGCTCGTGGAATCAACACAGGTTTACTTCCCGTGGGCGCGTTCGGTTTGGGCGGCGGATTCATACATCCTGCCACTCCTAACTGTGGCTGTGCAGACCGATTCCCTGCAGCATTGCCTTTGCTCGCCGTAGGAGTATTTACGACTCGCATTTTATATACTGGCTGTTCGGTTTTACTTCCCGCAAGAGTATCCGGTGAATCAGGCACGTGCTTCCGCTTATTGAAGCTGGTGCCGGTTTCGTACTGATTTTGACGGTCTGCGAATCGCTTCATCCGCTCGTCCATATCATCATAAAACTGATTAGGACCACCCTGATTGGTGTCCATTTCGGTCTGGCCAGCGGCGGCAAGAATATCACGTAATTCCTGTGCCTCCTGCTGTTCGCTTTTCGGTTGACCCAATAACAGGATCTTATCGCGCATTTTCCGATATTCCGGCCGATCTTTCTGCTTATAGATGTAATTATGAGCGCTGTGGCTTCCAAGCAGCGCGGCTAAGATGCACATAACTGCAGTCTTCAGCCCGGTATTATACGGTATCGACATCCAGTCGATATGTCGGTTACGAGTACAACGGTTCAGATTACTGGCTACCCGACAAAAGAAATAAAACTTTGCGGGATCGGTTTCCGGTAAGATAAATTGCAGGAGAAATGTCTCCGTATTTTTATCGCCAAAAATGCGGAATTGAGATAAAACTTCAATGTCCACAGCGGTGATCGGTACGTACAGCTGACTAATGTCCAACGCTGTACGCAGAGAGTTCGAACGGCGAGTCGCATATTTCTGCACGTCCAGCGATCGTATTAAATCGACGTTAGCATAGTCGATTTCCAACATACGGCCTCGTAGCCCGATTCGTTCCAACAAATCCACAGACTCATGGATCATATTACGGATCTGCGCTACGTCTGGGTTTTCTTCACGATTCGCGATTCCCAAGACGCCGGTTAATTTGTGCACATAGATTTCGACATTATTAACAATGTGCATCACATCTTTAATAACAGTCGCAGGATCAATCTGCAACTGACGATTATCACGGTATCCGCGACGATGAACATCGCGCTGCTGATTTCCAGCCGGTTTATTCTGATTACTCGACTGCTGATCTCCAGCCGGTCGAACATTCTGCTTAGGCTGCTGCGATTGCGACGATTGTTGCTGATATTCAGCCGATCGAATGTTATCGCGATTGCGTTGTCTGCTGTTTCGTCTCTGCAATTCAGCAGACAATTTATTATTTAATTCGGTTAAGTCTCTACCTTCGACTACGATATTCTTGCGCGAATGCGAATGATGCGCAGACGGTTCTAAATTATATTCAATTCGGTGGCGGCCACCAAACGGAGGTCTGCCGCTACTACTGTCAGAGGAAGGTTGTAAACACTCATTTCCCACTGACGTAGTCGATTCCTCTAACGACATATTACTTACTTTCTTCATCAGTCCCGCACGCGCGTCCGGTTGATTACGCGACGTGCTTGGCTGACGCTCGACATTCTGCGGTTGACTGGCAGTTCGGGAACCAAACTGCTGCGCGACATTCGGCCGATATCCGCGCTCAGCGAGCCACGGGTCGATAGTGCTGGTACTGCACGTCGCCTGCTGTACAGACGGAGTGTTAGACTGAATTTTACATAATTTACACGATGGTACATCACAAATTTTTAATTCATGTACCTGCATCGGCATCGGTTGACGATATTGCTGATACTGCGGCTGATTAAATGCCCAGTCAGCTTGCGGATATTGCGCATTTTGCGCCGGTAGGAACTGTTGCGGAAATTGTTGATAATTCAACATCGGTTGCTGTGGCATCATATATGCCTGCGGTAAATTAACATCAAAATTTAGAATATCATTTTCCCACGTACTGGGAATAGAACGGTTTAAGGGAATCATTTCCCACTCTTCTGCCGATAATAAAGTACCCGCTAGGTAATTATTTACCTGTGTATTCGGTTGTGACGGTGCGTTAAACCGCATCGCCATCTGCGACGGTGCTGCTCCAGGATCTGGCACTTGCTGCCAATGGTCCCGTCGGCTATTTACAAATTCGCGAACTGCGTCGTTGATCTGTGCCAACAACCACGGTTTCCGCTGGAGGATCGATTCATAACGCGATTCCATAAGGGTGGTGTATGCATCCAAATTGGCATGCATCACTTCGCTGACCAGTCGCGTTACGACTGTGTCTGGATTCATATTGTCGATGTTCTGTCCAAAAAGACAGTCGGTGCATTTCCGATTGTTCGTGTTATGCTTGCAGCGATCACACGAGTTCGACAGCGGCTCCATTCGGTCTACAAGAAGATTATTCGTATTAATCTTCAATTATTTACCCGTCATTTAAACGATAATTTAAACGATAATTTAATCGATTTATTCGGTACGTCGTTAAACGATAACAATTCGATACATGATCGGTACTAGAGGTACGGACCACGATTATTCGGGGATTTTTCTATTATTTTTTTAGAATATTATTCGGTTAATTTATCGATTGCATAATTTACGCGGAGATACGGACCACAAGTTCGTGGGGATTTTTCGGTGATATTATAACGCAATTTAATCGGTACAATATCTACTGTGTTAATGCTACAGTAGTCGATTATTCAATAATTTTAAATTATTCAACGGCGCGATGATGAGCCTGCTTGATCAACGGCTCCATTAATTCGCCAAGTAATACCTCGCTGTGGATCATTATGAGAAATAATGATCGGATCCAACACGAGTTCAGACGCGGCTAATTCTACGTAATGGTCAACACGATTTCCCATATCGGGACGGATCGTGCGAATATACTGAATTATTTCATCGATTGTAGATCCATTTGGATCAGCGATCTCCTTGATTGTACGCAGTACAACTTCTTGCCACTGTCTCGCATCAAACAGTGGATAATTACTTAAAAACGATATATTCGGTGAAATAGTATGATATTCAGCCAATCGATTATTATTAAATCGACGTAACAGTCGGCTATCTTCATACTCGCGATTAAGGGCAATTGCTACTGCCTCAGGATTATAACGGTGTCGAAGACGATCCATTATTCGTCCCTGAGTCGGTTCTTGGCGGGATCGCACAATCTGACTAATAACCTCAATCAGAACACTAGAAGTCGGTTCTGGAGGCGGGGGCGGTGGTTGAACGATCTTTACGTTCTTACGCTTGCGGTCCGGTGACGGAATACCCAGTTCTTTAACTGGGATCCCGGTAATAGAACTCATTCGCGTTCGATTACTGTCTGCAAGTGCATAACGCGGCACATTGAGACTGGTGATCAAAACCTCCCGACGCACTAGCTCATGAACAGCTTCCAAAATCATAGGAAACTGCTGTGCGGGGGCAACTAGATTCATCGGCATAGTTAAAGTGATATAATTGGCAATCTCTGCCACGGTAGATCCCTGTCGATTATGAATATCGCGTACGGCGATAGTAACGGCTTCTCGAAAGCTCTCCGGTGTACTAATTACCATTAATTGGTACCAAGTCTGCCGGAGATATGTCGGTGAGTACATTATGGTCGGTGACCAATTAATATGCACTTCGAGCATCTCGCCCCGATTAACTGCACCTTGAATAGCTAATCGAAATTGTTCTCGATCAGCCTGTCGATTTATATGCGTTCGATAATTCTGATATAGATAATTAAACGCAGCTGCTCTCTCCCTGTTTTTTAACTGACGGAAAAATTCAAACGCTGCGTCCAGCATTAAAGACAATTCGTCTTCTGCTGTAGACGGTTCGGGCGGTGATACAGTAACAAGTACTGGCGATGAATCATCCGAATCTTTCGGCGATGATTTTTACTTTCCGCTTTAATTACAGGATTCTGCTCCGGTATTTCAGGTGAAGCAGATCGAGTAGGAAGTTCGACATTTCCTCCCGTCTGATCCTGCCTTGATCGGTCTATTTCCGCTACTTTGACATTTTGTTCGTCGATTCGCAATTTACCCGGTTCATTTTCATCGTCGCTATCGTCAAAATAGCTACGATTTAACTGATCACGCACTTGGCAGATCTTTCGCTGTAGATCTTCCTGTTCTTCACGTAATCGTTGTCTACGCTCAGACTCGCGTAAAACAGGTTCGGTTGTCTGATTTTCAACTGTCTCTGTAGACAGTCGCGGTATTTTCGGTGGTGATGGTTGCCCATCATCAGCTTTCTTTGGCACGCGGTCTGACTGCGCAGTTGGCACAGTGCCACTCTGCGACAACGGTGGAGTCGGTGACATAATACCTGGCAACCGAGTCGGCTGTCTAATATTAACAACACCCGGTCTAACTATTCGACTGACGGGATATTGCGGTCGATCGGTTGGAGAAATTATAAAACGATGTTGCGACGGTGGATTTTCGTTCGCTGGTCGAAGTCTCACCGTCGTATTCGGCGGGGCAACCACCATACGCGGTTGCACCGGCGGCACTGGTGTCGGTAGTACAGGACGATTTAATATTGAAATCATCCTCGGCTGTACGTTCGGTTGAGGAGGAACCGAAGTATTCACTCCTGTGTTAACTCCTACTCTTTCCGGTCCCAAAATAAAAGTATGACGCTCATTATTATAGTTTACAGTAGCCATATGCATTTGCGGTGCTCCTGGCACTGTAATCGGTAGCGGTGTGATCACCGGTGTTTCGGTTAATTGTATTTCATGTGGCACGGGATAACTCAGACGAATTACTCCGTGTCCCGACGGTAGTTCACTCCGGGCTTCCTGTGAAGACCCAGCAGTCGGTTGTGCTACAGTAGCTAAATTTTGCACATTTTGTGCCGATTCATTTTGTACATCTCGCACCGGTTGAACTGACGGCGGTTCGCTACGCGAAACACCCAGATTAATCGGCAAAATTGAAACTGGCGCCGGTGTTTCCACCGTGCGTGCAGTCGGTTGAATTATTGCAACATTTTGTGCCGATTGATTATTAGCTGAAATATTACGCTGATTTTCTGGCGATTCTTCTGGTGGAAAATTCTCACCATCATCTTCTTGCATACGCCGTACCAATGCTTGATACTGGTCGTAGTCGGTAATAAAAACATCATCAGTTTGCACTGCACGCGATATTCGTACAGTTTCGATCTGAGGCGGTTCAACATCGGTTAAAATTATACTCAATCTCTGAGCGTTCGGTGTATTATTACCTGAGTTCGATCGGCGATTTGACTGCTGTCTGTCCATTTCGGTACCTACAACAACAAAGTAAGCCGGTGAGTTCGGTGTATTAACTACTAAAATTAATTCGAAAATTAATTTAGCAATTAATCGATAATATCATCTCGATAGCGATCTCTCATTTTTTACCATGTTTATTCGGAAAATAAACAGTTCGGCAAGAGGTATGAACCTCAATGATAAGGGGATTTTTACTCGGTGATAATTCTCACATTAATCGGAGAGGTACGAACCTCAGGATAATGGGCGAGATGAACTCTTACAGCTAGTGTGAGCGGTAATGGGGAAATGGTTCGGTATTAATTTCTGCGATTAATACGAAAGGTACGAACCACTACGATAAGGGGAACTCTATCTCAGAGCGACAAAAATTATTATACATGTACATATCCGTCCTTACTGCGGCGTACATGAAATTTTGATTTTATCGGTTTTTTTGGTTTTTTCTTACGATTATCATCAACGGCAACCACACTTTCTGGTTCCCACTGACCATCATCGTCTTCGATATCGATATTATTTTTAATATTATCATTAGAATTCGCTACGGTTTCAGCTGGCACAAATGGTTCAGCGTCTACATTTAAACCATTTTCAGACGTTTTCGGTATTGTACATACGATATTTTTACGGTCTTCCTCGGTTACATTAAAACGTTTCAAACGTTCGCAATTTACGATGCGAGTTTCACCCGGTTTATCTTTGTTTTCGATTTCTACTGCATTTGTATATGGGAAGCCGGTAACTTCCCATCTACCACCAAACTTTTCTCTAAACGATTCAGTTTCGCCCATTTTCTTTTCCTTTTTCAAAAGGACTAATTCTCCGATTTGATAATCGTCCTCACTACGTTTTCGATTAAATCGTTCAGCGCTTTTAAGAAATTCCTCATTTAAATAAATTTCGGCCATTTCCTGAGCTCGACTTAAATTATGGCGTAATTCAGCCATATATTCGGCAATCGATGGATGATCGGTCGGCAAATTAGTTTTCGTTGCTACATCAACAGGGATAACCTGCTCGCGGCCATACAACATATAATAAGGCGACATATGCGTCGTCTTATTTTCGACACGGTTTTTTCCAGCGATAACATACGGTAGTACGGTGTCCCATTTCTTTTCACGTCCGTCCGCAGCGTACATTGCCAATGAATCGGCAATTGTCTGCATCTGGCGTTCGACAAGTCCTCTTCCAACTGGATGATAAGCAGCACCAAAATGATGCTGTATTTTAAACCGGTAATTTATCGCTTCTAACAATTTGTTGTGGAAATGCGTTCCACGATCGGTGTTAAGGATATGGGGTGTGCCATACGGTAAAAACACTTCCTGAATTAGGAAGTTCGCTACAGTTTCCTTTTTCGCATTCGGTATTGCTTTCGCAATGACAAACTTCGTCAGTTCGTCGATAGCCACGGCAATGTAAGTATTGCCTCTCGGTGTAATCGGTAACGGTCCTTTAAGATCCACTTGCATACGGTACCACGGTGCACCAATTTTAATTTGTTGCAATTTTCCCGGTGGTGCTTTACGCTCGGTTTTCCTATGCTAACATAGGTAGCAATTTCGCACATATTTGTCGATCTGGGCGACCATGCCGTCCCAGTAATATCGCAACGCTATCGCCTTATAGGTTTTCTGTGGTCCCAAATGACCACTCGCCGGTGTATCGTGCATAGCGTGCATGATATCAACACGCATATGTTTCGGTACTACATAGCGACGGTCTAGACGGCCATCTTTTTCGGTTAAGCGATAAAGAACTCCGTCCCAGAGTTCGAAATTAGGATCGCGCTTAATTAGATGCGTACTTTCCGCTCTGCCTTCTAAGGCATGAATACGCTTCTCCATAACAGGGTCCTTTTCCTGTTCGACTCGGTAATAGCGAAAATTATCCTCGCCTTCCTCATGGTCGGCGGGATCGGTTATTGTAGTTACTCTTATCGTCGGAGTACTAAATTTTCGATCTTTCATGTCATCCCAGTCATCATCATCGGCCGTTTCGATCGGCGGTCCGACTGGATGGCGACTAAGAGCATCGGCGTTATCGCATTGTTTCCCTGGCCGATATAAAATAGTCATTTTATGACTACTTAACTGAAGTGCCCAGCGTGTAAGACGCCCATTTAGGCCTTCCTTTCGCGAAACAGAGCGCAACAAATTTGTCAGCGCCTGATGATCGGTTTGCACAAAGAAGTGCGAATATTCGATAAAATGCCGAAATTTACGGCACGCGAATACAACTGCCATGCATTCGAGTTCGGTTATAGGGTATTTACGTTCAGCATCGGTTAATAGTTTACTGGCGTAAATTATAGGATGACCATCTTGATGTAAGATGGCGCCTATTACGATTGTACTGGCATCACACTCGATGACAGTCGGTTTACTTGGATCGAATTTCACAAGTACTGGTGCATTTATTAATGCATTCTTTAAATCGATAAATTCGGCATCATGCTCGGCTTTCCAATTATTTTTGACATCGATTTCTCCTTTAAGTAACCCATACATTGCACGGGTTCGGCTCGCAAAGTCTTTAACAAATTTTCGATAATAATTACATAAACCGAGAAAAGATCTAAGATCTTTTTCAGTCTGCGGTGTCGGATACTGAGAAATTGCGGAGATTTTCTCCGGATCGGTTTTTATTCCAGCCTTCGAGACGATATGACCGAGAAAGTAAAGCTCGGTCTCGCCTACATGGCATTTACTCGGTTTTAATGTAAAGCCAACTTTAACAAGGCATTCGCACATTAATCTGATTTTGCGAATTAAATCGTCAAAATCTTTCGCTGCTACGATAAAATCATCGAGATATGCGAAAATATTTTCATTACGTACGCCAGAAAGAGCCTTATTCATTGTCTCCTGGAACGTAGCCGGTCCATTACACACGCCAAACGGCATGCGTAAAAATTCAAAAAGTCCGTCTTGCGTAATAAACGCAGTCTTTTCGATAGAATCTTCTGCCATTTGTATTTGCCAGAAGCCGGCATTGCAATCGACGCCTACATAAAACTCATTATCGGCGACTGATTGTAATAACTCATCTGGAGACGGTAGCGGATAATTATTCTTTTTAGTTACATCATTAAGTTTGATGTAATTAACGCAGAAACGAGTACCGATAGTTCCGTCAGGATTCTTCTTTGTAGCTAACACAACTGGGAAACACCAGTTGCTGTTAGAACGACGAATTATTCCCTTTTCGAGCATTTCCTGTACATGCTCTTCGATAATTTCCCGTCCTCGCCAAGAGGTACGGTGCGGTTTGCTTTTTATCGGTAAGGTGTCGCCAGTATCGATATGGTGTTTAACGATTGTAACGTCACCAAACGGTCGACGTTTAGTCGCAAATAAATCCGGATAATCAAGGAAAACAGCCTTGATTTTATTTATTTGTTCAGCGGTTAGTTTCGTATTAATTTTCAATGTGTCAACAGCATCTTTAATCTCCTGCTGTTCCTCAGGAGTTCGCTCAGCAAAAGAGACTGTATTAATACAGATCTCATCATTTTCGATTTCCTCATACGGTTCAAGGTATCCGATAAATTGTCCTTTTTTAATGGACTGTCGATCGCTATAAAAATTAAATAACGCCAAAGCGAATTTGCCGTTAACTGGTTGAACGACGCCTTCGATCGGTCTTATGTGCCTCTCCATGTAAACATGTGGGCTCGGTAGAAACATGAATTTATCGGTATCAAATTCTTCGGTTTTATCAAAACATGCCGTAACTGTAGCCATATTCGTACCAGGATTTAATAGGATTTTATCGGTAGCGAAAACCTTAATTGACTTAAGTCGCTCGCCCCGATAAGAAGAATCTACTTTAGGCGACTCGGAAAATTCCCAAGTCTTATCATTAGCGGCGGGAGCAGTCGGTTGATCAGACCTATCTGTTTCCCTATTAATCGGCGTAGAAGCAGTATTTTCTACCGGTTCTACATTTGCAATAATTAGCTTTGACGCGTCAAATTTTGATTGATTATTTGTTCGCAATTCATTAGTGCCTGGTATTTTATCGCTTTTAGCTACGTTATCCGGATCGTGAGAATCGATGTTCATATTATTACAGACGATATTCTCATATTCTCCGTTCGGTGCTAACTGTAATCCACATCTCGTAGGCGGTTCATCTTTCTTAAATTCTATGACAGCGGCTGTCTCACAGAATTTAGTTTTCGGTTCACGGTTTGCTTTAACAATGCCCTCCGTCTCCGGCGGAACATTTTCCGGTTTGTATTTTTCTTTCAATCGATACGGTAATTTAGCAATTTGCTCCGGTTTTAATTTAATCAACTCTTCTAGCTCAGAGCGCAATACGTACGGTATGAAGAATTTTGCCTTAGTAAACGCTTCCTTTAATCGTTGTTGTTTCTCTAATAACAACTGATATTCTTCTACAAAGACTGATTCGATTTTAGCTGCCATCTGGTCGGCTTCTTCTCGACTTACACCTTCTATCGGTGTGCTATCGTCTATCAGGAAAAGAATATCCCGTCGAGACTTATGAAACAGTTCGGTTAATTCTTGTACTTCAAATACAAATACTCGATATTCCTGCCATAATACACCAAATGACCATCTCGGCTCCGGTAATTTAGTTTCATTTCCGCTCGTGGCTTTTGCCACGGGTAGCGGAACAATTTCGATATTAGCGGTTGATTTATTAGGAATTATAGCGGCATTAATAGTGGGTTCCGATGCCACGGGTATCGGAACAATTTCATCATTAGTATTCGATTTCGGTATCTCTACGGTACTCGGATTTACTACAATAGCTGTGTTAATCGAACGAATCCACTGCAGCTCATTGTTGCGTACAGCGTAAGCGGTATTTGCCAAAAAATCTTGGCCTAATAATACTTTAATATCGTCGACAGTAGGCCTAATATAAAAGGCGTGTTCGACGATTCGATTTTGTACTTGTATCGCAGCAACACAATAATGTGTCACTGGGAATCCGCGCGTACCACCGATTCCCTTAATATTTAACGGTTTAATTAGCGGTATTTTTTCTAATTTTAGCTCGTCGACAAATTCATTAGAAATAAGCGACGTTTCGGCTCCGGTATCGATCATTACATGGGTCGTATTTCCTTGGATGCGACCCATTAAAATTAACGGTGCTGCTCGTTTAGGTTCATTAATAGAATCGACAGTAGTATGATTTACGTTTATCTCGTTTAGTTCGATATTAATCGGTTCAATTAGCTCGGTGATTCGGATACCACTAATTCGAATTGATTCAGTAGTATCCGGCGGTTCACCAGGCAACAGGGGAGTATCGCCGGAATCTACTCCCCGTTGTCGTTTTCCTGGCTATCGGTGGACGCAGCAAAATTACTTTTCTGCGGAGGCGGTGAACGTGGTGTCGGTGATGGCCCATACTGTTGGCCGGCCGGACGACCACGAGACTGCGAATTGTTACGGGAGCGGCCACCGTTAGGCGTGCTCGCTCCGCTACCGGTTCGACTGCCACGTCCCTGATAGAAATCCCGAGCATATCGGCGATTCCCAGTCAGTGGATCGTGGTACGATAAATAAATAGGATTTTCGGCTCGCGACACGTCTTTAAATTGACATGCCTCAAAGTAGTGTCCGCAAACATCGCACTGTTGGCAGTATTCCACTACCCTACCGTTTCGCATTTCCTTCTCTAGTCGCGGGGACTTATCGGTGTTTTCTGGGATTCGCCCAGAATTTTCGGCCCATAACTGAGAACGGTTCGGTTGCTGATTGCCAGTGCTATTATTATTATTATTGTTACCACCTGGTATTACATTGCCACTAGTATTGGCACTATTAGCCGGTCTAACATTACTGTTGTTGGCCGACAATACGGTCGCCTATTGCCGGTATTATTATTGTTACTCGGTCGCGGCGGACTAGCAGCTGCTGCTGCATAACTTGTCGGTTTCGGTTGTGTCTGTACCGTACGAACGGTAGCAGAATCAGCATCTTGCTGTCGCTTCTTATTCCCTACAGGAATAACATATTTATCGGGATTACTCGACGATAGATGTCGAATAATTTCGAGAAATTTCTCCGGTGTACGAGGATCCATTACCTCGAGCTTATCGTGTAACTTCTCGTGCGTTCGTACACCCTTTAGCAAAAGAGTGACGACTTGTTCCGGAGAACCGGTAAAACCTGCACGATCGCGAAGAGTCATCATTGACTGGAAATAAGTTTCCAGCGTTTCCTGCCCTGGGCGATAAGTGCGGCTAGTTAGTTCGGCTAGCGCATTAACGGTGCGTCGGGTGTCCCCGAACCGCGCGATCAATTGTTCGCGCCATTCCCGGTATGTACTCGGCTTATTATTCGAGGCGATTAGACCATTATACCAGATAATGGCTTCGTCCTTCAGACAATACGCCAGCTCGGTGATTTTGCGAGTATCGCTATTCCAGCGATTCTCCTTCGCTGCCTGTTCAAATTTGATCAGGAAGCTGTCGATATCTTCCTTGCTTTCGTTATAAGACGGCCGCGGAACGGGCTGTCTCATCGCATCGGCAAGGTCGGTTTTCCTAATAGGACTATTAGTCCGACTAGCTCGCTTGCTATTGTTCCGTAATTCTTCTTGTAGGACTTTACGGATTAACTCTGCTTCGGTTAGAGTTATTCGTTCCTTACGGTTTTCTGTGCTAGAAGCCGAATCCATGCGGGATTGCTGGGTTTCGGTATTCCTAGTCCGCACTCGACTAGCCGGTCTCTCTTCGTATTCGCCCTGACTTTCGTTAGCAACGCTTAATAATTGCTGATATTTCGCTAATAAGTCGTTATACTTATTAGCTAATGCATTATACTGCGATCGATTATTTTCGATAAATATTTCCAGCTCTTTGATCGTTTTTAAACGATCGTTTGATTCCGTCGATAATCGACCGGTTTCTTGAAACGCTTGGAGATACTGCTCCTGCGATTTACGAACTGATTTATCGGCCTCTAATAATTCCGCTTTTAATCGATCAATTTCTCCGTCGCGTTCGACTACTTGATCACGCAGCCCTAAAGCGGCAGTATGTGCCTTCTGATGGCTGCCTTTCGATACTCGCAATTGCTCTTGTAAATTATCTCGCTCCTTTTTTAGTTCTTCTCTTTCTTTTCTCGCTTCGTCTCTTTCTTTCTTTACGTCGGAAATAACCCGATCGCGATGGGTTAAACCGGACTCAGCTTTCTTTAAACGATTCGATAAATCGGTGTTGTCAACCTGGAGTTGGACAATGGTACCACTCGCTTTAGCGGCACCAATTATCGCAACTTTTTCTCCGGTCGACGGTATCAGACTAACGGGCGTTAAATCACGGCCCAATGCCTTATCGATTAAATTCGGACTGCTATGTGCCTTTTGGAATCTAGGCACTACTGTCTGCGGTTCATCGTCATCTGACGTATCGACTTCCTTATCATTCTCGGTATTATCGATGATGGAAACCGATGATAACGTTGATCCGATCGATTCAACGTTGCTATCGGATTTCTCCACATTAGCCGGTAATGTTTCAGGAATTTCGAAAATATTTTCGTCCAGATTTATCTGGTCGGTCGGTGTACTCGCAACATCTACTTCTATTTCGTCTGACACCGGTAGATCTGCCAGAGGTTGTCGCTTTTTTACCCGTTTAGTCACCATCGGTAATTCTTGGTGAAAAAACGATACTCCGGTGTTTTTAATTTTATTTCGCGTTAGTTTCCCTGGAGGATTAGTTACTTCCTCTCTGGGTCGGTTCGCATCACTATCATCGCTATCAGATTGATTTCGAATTATTCGCCCGGCTGACCGTACAGCCTCGGCGGCGAATTGCTTCACTTTAGCTAACGGTGTTCGATGCATGTTTGAATTGTCGAAAATTAAACGATAATTTTCGCGATTATATTCTAACAATGTGTACGGTAGATCATACGGAAAATCTATTTCGAGTTCCCATATTTGGGTCGGTTCGTCGATAAATTCAATTAAATCTCGTAACGATTTTCGATTAGGATTTAGCGGTATTAGCTGAGCTATTTCAGCTAGACTTTTACGCGGTTAGGTAATTCTGTTGAACTAACAACAGAATGCGGTGTACGTGGAATAATCCACAACGATATGCATTACAAAATCGGAAATTATCGCGGTTAATTTCCGCTATTATGCTCAACTATTACACTCGGTATTCTTGCTGATTTGTTCAGCAAACAATGTCGATAAATATGTATATAATAATCGTAAGATTATTAGACGGTTAAAGCGTCACTGTACACAATTGCACAGTATCAACGATACTGAAAAATACGGTACAACACGGTAGCTTTCACGGCTTCCGTGATCGATTAATATTCCTACAATTACTCGTTAATTTCGGTCTATCGATTCTGGTATTTCTACCAAGAAATCATCGGTTGATAACTTCGATAAAAATAACGAAAATAATACGGTAATATTATCGACAATTACGATAATACAACGATATGTTACAGAAGCTTACAGCTTCTGTATTCGGTTAATATTTCCAGAAAGGAACGATAAACTTCCTTCTAGAATTTTCGATAAAAGGCCTAGTCGACCTTGATCGGTATCTGCAGTTTGCAGCTTGGCTTACCTGCTAGCTGACGTGACTGTAGACGATGCGGTCGACGCTTGCTTGCTTGCTCCGAAATTCGACGTCCGGACGCAGTCTTTCGTTTCCCGCTCCTGATCCCACTAGGAAGCTCGCCTGTAGTCGGGGCTTCCCTCCGGAATGTAGAGGAGACGGATTCGGTGCGACATTGACGGGAAATCGGCTCAGGAGCTCCGCGTTGTCGGGCTGCTGATTTCAGGACTTCCTCGTCACTTGCGTATGGCTAACGTCCACGCTTCGCTGTTGGCTGAAGGCAGACTGAGTGGCCAATACAGAGAATTCCGGTTATGCGCGCTATTGACTACGCGCCAAGTAAATTAAATCGAAAAATGAAGGGATACGGGAATCTTATTGCATCTCCACCATGTCAGCGTGGCGCTCACGCTGCTAAGGAAAAACAGAACAAACGCCAGCCACAAACGATCGTTTATTAATTTTCGAAGAAAATGAATAAAGGCACAATGCCCAGAACACAAATCTCATGCGGAAAAACACATCGATCCGTAGAATGTAGATTCTGCGGAGAAGACGGCCCAGTGAAATCCAAACCGATCGCAGATCGGTGGAAACGAAAAACAGCTCGCACGTGCAAGTGCGCAAAAGTGCAACGGAAGTGGCGCGACTCTGCCTATCTATACGGCAGCACCAACCTCCTAACAACAGTATAAGTAAGTCCCGCATGTTATGGTAAATCTCATTATCTTTAAGTTATGTCACTGGTATGCTGTGCTTGCCGGTGCCGCTCTTATTTTGCAGATTATTTCCCTCTTTTTTCATTTATTTGCGACTTAAACCACAATTCAAATTGCTTTTGGTTTGCTTCGATTGTATGCCCTTAGTTCTCTGCATGCGATTCAGCTTTCGCTTGCCATATTAGCGGTACTGGTCCTGAAATACTGTCCTGTTACTAATATTTTGTATCTGCCGAAATTCACATAAAGCAGCTGCCATCAACCCCAACTACTACGTACTGGGAAAAAAATGAGTTCCCATAGACGCTCAATAATACTTGTAAATACTGGGACACCTGTAATCGCTCCTGCCGCACAAGCAGCTCATTTATCTTGAACGTTAACCAGTATGATAAGCAAACAAAGACAGGCCAAGTGCAGTAATCGACCGCTAATAATTGTATAATTGTATTGTCAGACGTACGGGATACGCTTGTGCCTCACCATTGAGCTTAGCAAAACAACTGTGTTGACTCAACGCACGCCTATTGACCAATCCATTCATGGTGGTACAATGGGCACACCCTGTTAACGCGCGGTGGCCGATGATAATAAGAAAAATTGCGTATTGGGAGATCGGCGACGTCGGTGGGGAAGCGCTGCATCCGCGGCTAATAACGCTGTCATTAATACTGTCCAAGCCGCCAAGCTTTTCTTCATAATGTGCGACATAGATTTCAATCGTTTGACCTTATTAACATACCATAAAATTCCTTTAGCTCGTCTTGAAATAAATAATTGAACTACAGAAATTAGAAAGTGTATAATAATAATTTTGTTTTGATTATTCAATAAAAGTTGGCGCTTGCAGTGTTAGTTGACACAATGTGTCAGCACCCTAACGGTGACCTTTCGGCAATATGCCTTCTGGATTACTACCTGTATGTTACCGAATAAAATATATAATATAAATTGCAGAGATGAAATTACTGCAGTGCTACAAATGCGAGCTTGTCAGGTAATTTCTGCCCGTTGAATATAGCGAAATTCACAAATTTGCGTTTTACGCCAAACTCCGTGCTACGGCGCGCCACGCCACACTGCTTAAATACGTAACATGCGTCTGGCTGGCTGTTGACTTGATGTACGCCAGATACTAATTTAATGAGAGAAACAGTAACTGCCTGGCGGAAGGTGGCTAAAAAACGGTCGTTGTAGTAATGGACAATCTAACTGCGGAGTGCATTTAGGCATTCCGATAAGCATAGTGATATGGCCATCGTTTTAAGTGCAAATTTTGCGCTAGCTGTACCTTTACGACAGAAATTACCGGACAAGCTTGTACATCTGGCGCGTGCGTACTTCGGGCTTGAATAAACTGTTGCCGGGTTAAGCCAAATGGTACGCAACTCTGATGGATTAATTTCTTACCATTCGGCCAAATTTAAACCTTTCCCAAAAACGTGTAGGTGACGTTAGAACGTACCGGTTTATATGGCAGTTGAAACGGCATGTTTTTACAGGAGAGTGCTCCTCTTCATTAATACGCCTCCGCCGCATAGGTGCAGCGATATTAATTCTGCTATTAGGTTTACCAGCAGAACAATAGCTACACTCAATCTTCAACTCCCTGCCCGGGCTGGCAGCCCCGTGGAGGAAAGGGGTGGTTAAGGCAGCGAATTGAAACACATCTCTCACTTCGGGTTGGAAACGAAGATTGAGTGTTTTTTAGACTATGTTTGCGCATTGCGGCGTCAGATTTCTAATTCTATTGAAAATTGGACAAAATTATACAAATTGCAGTTTCAGTTCTGATTTTGTTTTCAGCTAGTTTATTGGTCTATTTACGTTGTTTTTTATTCAGTATGGCAGTTTTCCGAAAGAAACGTGTGATTCAAGAACTGGATGACTATATCAGCATTTAGTACGTTCTAAACATGCTTTTTGAAAGAAATCCAAAAATAAATGTATTGATGACGAGGAACTTGAAGAATTTGTTGTACTACTTGCTGGAATGGAATCGGAACGCTACTTTTTTCCACGTGTTTACGAACGAAGGCCAAGTTTTTACTTGGAGCAGCTTTTGCCCACACTTAGCGACAAGGAATTCCTTCAGGAAGCTAGAATGACAAGAAAATCCTTTTATCGCATTGCAGAGCGCATCAAAGGCCACACCGTCTTCCAAAGCATTTCAAACTGCAGCCAGGCTCCTGTCGAGTATCAGCTGATGGTAGCGTTGCATAGATTTGGATCTTATGGTAACGGTGCTTCGTTTGGGAAACTGGGCCGTCTTTTTGGTGTAGGAGAAGGAACGGTAAACTTGTACACGAACCGCGTCATTGTGGCTTTGTTGGCATTGGAACCTGAAGTCGTTGCGTGGCCTAACCAAACAGAAAAAAAGGCTAATTACAGAGGGAATCGAAGAGATATCGGGCTTTCCAAATGTAATTGGAATAATTGACGGCTGCGCAATACCACTTGAGAAAAAGCCTTCAAAATATGGTGAAGATTATTACGACCGAAAAAGTCGTTATTCGATTGCCTCGCTAGTAATCGGTGATCATCGAAAAAAAATTTTATATTCGTTTTTGCGGTTATGCGGGATCTGCTCACGACAGTAGAGTGTTCAAGAATACTGAGCTGTCCAAAACTTCTCGGAAGTTCTTTTCTGGAGAAGAATATCTCCTTGGAGATAGTGCGTATCCCTGCCTGTCATATCTCATACCCCCATTTAAAAGCCTTTGTAGAATTTGTTTGAAAATCAGTTGTTTAACATGAAGCATGCGGCAGTCCGTACATTTATAGAACACATATTCGGCACGTTGAAAGGTCGTTTCCAGAGCCTACGATGTATGCGCATTCTAATTAAAAATGCAAGGGATCACGCACGGGTGGTGTACTGGTTCCGTGCGTGTTGTGTTTGCATAACCCGCTCCTTGACGACGAAGACAGTTACGATGAATCATGGACAATGGCAGAAACAGAAGAAGAAACGACTGCTGAAGAAACCGACTTAGATGAAGGAAGCGGCAACGCAAAAAGAAATTATTTAAAAGAATATATTTTGAACCGATAGAGACCAGTAACGACTTAGTACAGCATACTGTCATGGGCAGGCGGTAGGGCGACTAAAACCTGCTTTGGAAGCCAACCGCCCAGTGTTACAGTTGCTTATGTGTTTCTACGTTGCCTAATTTTTGCTTTCTTTAACCGTTTTTTTTTCTGTTCTGATGCTTTACGAAAACTGTGCTCTGTTTCTGTGTTACATCAGTAAATTTAGTTAGATAAGATCTGATATTTTTCTTTCAGTGTACACAGCTTCAGTAAAACAACGTAGCACACCGAAGTTTTAATTAGTAGTTATAGTAAACGCAAAAATATCGCAATTTTTAACCGGTATTTAGCCGAGATTGGAACACATTTACTGCTTTTCAGCAGAAAGTTTTGCAAGTTGGATCTTTAATTCTAGCTGTCGATTTTCTTCTGCCAGCAAGCGGACTTTCGTTTCATCCGCGCGAATTTGTAGCTCATCTCGGTGCAGTCCAGATTCATCTCGTTGCAATTGAACTGCTGAACTGCAAGGTCGTTATCCCGCTCAGATGCCTTTTCTCTTTTTTCAGCGATGGTCACTAATGCATCAGCTAATGTAAGTGGTCGCTTTGCCACATCTTTTCCGTGCCCAAATAAACGTGCTTTTCCATTTTGCGGCTTTTTCGCTCTGTGCGCCTTTTTCCCGCTCGATGAGCTGGCCGTCTGCGCTTCAGCCGAGCTGTCATCACCCCATTCCGAATCTCCATCCAAACATTTGTCAAGATGGCTTCAATGATCTTCACCATCCCCTTGATCGTCGCCTTCGGAAATGGCTGAGTCTTTACTGTTACCGGAATCGCCCAGCAAAACAACTTCCGCTTCAGCAGGGTCAGACATGCTTCCAGACGCATGTGGTGGTTCGTTTCCAGCTCTGTCTCTCATTAGGGGATTCAACCGTTCGAAGTGTACGCACATTCGTTTAATTTTACCTGGAAACAACTGTTATTAAAAAGCAGTCAACAATTTATTTCCAACCTAAAACTTACATTTATGCAAAAATACAAAATGATTCTAAATAAGATACAGATGACACGGCCGTTAAATACTGGAATTAATAAAACTGGAGTTTTCTTAACTGATCGGGGAATTTTGCTTTAATAAATTGTTTTTTTTATTTAATTGGCTGATTGCAAAACTCACCATCAATCCCCGGGAGCTTTAGTTTGTCTTCGTCCGTTAAACCAGCGCCAGTTTTATCCAGTTCGTCTTTTGCTCTGCGCCAACTCCCTTCCAGCGTTTTCACTTTCGAGCGAACTTTATCTGCGGAAAATCGAACGATCCCCTGCTCTTTCAAATACTGTACTGCTTTCTGGCAAATCGCAGTTTTTGTCAGTCCCGTGGTTTGTTTTCGTCGCTTCTTGCCATCGGGTCCTACGGTTACAGTCTTCGTGGAACCGCGAAGTTGATCGTAGATTCCTGGCATTTCTAGCCATGTGAGGAGATGTTGTTCTTCTTCCAGCATCAAACATTTCCTAACTCCTTCTTTTGTCCCACCGCTAGCAGCATTACTGGCGCCAATAATTTGACCGTCAGGTTCTGTCATTTTATTTACAGGCAGAGCCGTCGCAGAGAAAAGATTTATTTGCTGTATACAAAAATCAAAAATCATGTGTGCTTGTTAGGAAAGTTAGTTTGGTTGAAAATTCAAGTTAGTTTGGTCGGGGTGCGTCCACGGTGAAGCTACACCAGCTATTTAGCTGGTCTACGTCGTAGACCAAAGTTGCAATTCCGAGGAGCTCAGCGACCAATCGCGGCGCAAGGCGGGGCCAGCTAGCTCCACGGAGTTGCGAATCTCTGCAGAGAGTTGAAGATTGAGTGTAGCTAATAAGGGCCCGCGCTCAAGCTCTGACTCCGACTCAGACTCTGACCGCTCAAACTCTGACTCTGACTACTCAAAGTCTGACTCTGACTGTCTAAACTCTGACTCTGACTCTGACTGAATAACCTAAGAATAATTTAAGAAACCTAAGAAACCTAAGAAAACTAAGAAAACTAAGAAAACTAAGAAACCTGAGAAACCTAAGAACCTAAGAAACCTAAGAAACCTAAGAAACCTAAGAAACCTAAGAAACCTAAGAAACCTAAGAAACCTTCAGAGTCAGAGTCAGACTTTGAGCGGTCAGAGTCAGACTTTGAGCAGTCAGAGTCGGAGTTTGAGTGGTCAGAATCAGAGTCAGAGTCAGAGTTGGAGTCTAGGCCGCTAATAAGCCGAGGGGGTCGCTGATGTTGTTACGACGTTTGCATCTCCTGTGGATTCGGTATTAAAAACCGACATTCCCGCATCACGTTTATTTTGCCGCAGTCATCCTGAAACCTTTCATAAGCCGTCTTAATTTGCATTGCGCTGTGCGTTTTTCTGGCAATAAAATTTCAGTTGAAACACTTTCCACTTTACCATGCACAAGATCCCGAAGAATCTTGTTTATCATTTGCGCCGGGATCTACAGTGGGCGTACCAAGAAATTGTGATGGAAGTCATGGTTTTAATGTATCTGGGATGCTTGCTGTCGTTGAAGTATGGCGTGCGCTTTTCCCTGAATGGCAGGACACTCGAGTTGATCCCGATAAGGAGACGGATTTGGATGAGTTCCTTCGCCTTTATTTTGGCTATGTAAGTCGCTTTTATCAAGAGTTAAAACGGTGTCTGATTTAATCGGCACTGAATATTATAAAAAAACAACCTGCATGTGCTTTTGATTACCAGCTATGTTTATCTCAGATATATTTGCGAAACAAAGTAGTACGTACGTAATATAAGCATTTTCACGACTAATGCGAATTGAATATTATAATATCTGTTAGTAAGTACTGCAGTCTCAACAAAATAGCAACCAGACAATTTCGATTCTCAAATAGGTGTAATTAAAACACAAAATTCCGCTGTGGTGTGAATTTTCATCGTTGTTTCATGCTTAAATTCCGTGTGACCTTTAGACCATGAACGGCTTTAAATCGGATGATACTGTGTCACCACGGCTACCACCCTCTCCCACCACAGGATCTAACGCCACTGTTTTGGCGAATTCCCAAACAAATTTTGGTTTCTTCGGTACCGCTGCCATGGTAGGTGTGACCGCAATCTTGACGGTGTCACTCCTCATTTTCTTATTGGTCAGCATGTTCTGGCGTCATCCCCAGTGGAAACAGCATCTGCCCCACTGCCGCCGCATCACCGCTTTATTCGGTTACAACAAGGACATGGATTGTTCTCCGGACTATTGTGACTTTCAGACGTCCAGCGTGCGCTTCCTGGCCGGGGCGGCTGTTCTCTTCGTGATGGTGCAGTTGTGCTTTTACGTGGTGTGGCTGCCGTGTTGTGTGCTGCCGCTGTTTCTGGTGCTGGCGATAGCCGCTGCAGTAGCTGTTAACATTTTGGGTCCAGCGGCAATTTTTCCGTGCTGTATAGTCGTTGTGTGCAGCATCGGTATCTACTCTACCGGGAGGATTTGGGGGCTATGGATCAAAGACACATACTGGACACGGATTCGTCGCTTTTTAAGGTTACCGTCCAGTTTTTCTCGCTGTTTCACTTTAAACTGAAACATTCCATAAACTTTTAATGATTATTAAAATTAGAATAATAATGCATTCGCTGTTTTAGTCCAACTCGCCACCTCACTGCGAGGTCGTCGGCGATCAATAAACTGCCGGCATCTTTGCCCGAGAAAGAGCCACATGCCGTGTCTGAAACGTTGCACCACTATCTATGTCTTCGTTATTCGGCAGTGCGCCTTTTTCATAATGGGATGTATAGCTCTAACAGCTACTACCTCCTGATGAAATTCCCGCAAGCAGCCACACACATTTGACGCTCCTTTCCAGTCGGAATCCAACCAACCGTCAGAAGCCGCTAGCAACTGGAGCTACTGGAGAATTACAAACTGCACGGAGTGCTGCCAAAATTATGCAACGGTAGTGTTTTCAGTCTTCAAAAGCATCGGTGTTAAAACACAGTAATTTAAACACAGAAATTAACCCGGCAGTGCCCGAGGTATCAAGGAATTTTTTGTCGAAGTTGAAATTCATACCATAGAATAACAATAATATAATGAACTTAAACTATTTTTTTCAAAATTTTTGTTGCAGTAGTTTAAAGTTTGAAGGGTAGGTGGAAATTCCACCGCTTGGGCATTCACGATATACAATACGTACGGTGCAGGCAAGGTGGTTGCCGGTGCGCCACCACACAAATTCTGTTGTACACAACGTTGTGGCTACTTGATCTACTCGAATCAACCTGGCTGTGGTAGCTGTTTACAATAGTTAGCTTATGCAATTTAATTCATCATGAAAAGATTCATGGGTGAATTTATAATCAAAAGAATGTGTCATTTCCGGTCAGTATACAACAGGGTCATGGTGGGCTGCGCCAGTTTACATGTGAACAACACTGATCACAGCCAGGCATATTTTGGTTGGCTGCTTCGATCACAACGTCATTTTATTGTTTTTTTACCTATTGCAGTCGAAGAAAACATTGTAATATGATAAGAAAAAAAGGCTTTATTACCATTTATGCTATTATAAAAGCACTCAGATGTCCTTATTTGTTTGATAGTTTGATCAGTTAGATGACAGTGTTCTGGTTTGGCTACCCTACTACTAGGAGGCTCCTAGTGTGCAACGGCTGAATCATATGAAGTGTGCGGCTCTGGTCACTGTGCCTGTTCATTCAGCTTGTTATTGTCCTACGCCAATGCCCAAGCGGTGGAATTTCCACCAGCTGTTTTTGAAAATTCACAATTTTTTACAGAAAAGCTGCAAACTTTTGTGTGATACTGAAATTGTGAGATACTCACATGAAGTTATCACTAATTTAATCCCAAATTTTTATCACAACAGCCGATTTAGATACACTTCGTAGAACCTTACGTTATTTTTTCAGTGTTTTTTAAGCAGCGTAGGTTTCTTATGGTGTGTCTGATTAAAAAACTAAAATTCACTGTGCAGAGAGTTATCTTTGTTCTATCTCAAGCATATGTGACCCAAACAATGACAATAGTTCTGGCGTTGTGAAAATTGGCGAACTTTACTAGTGGTTTTTCCACCTAGCAGACGTTGCCGGGTTAATATGGGTAATTAAATGTCTATTATGTGTGTGCATAATTTGAGAAGCACAGTTGCCAGCAGTAATAGGGAATCAATTTTTTAATTCGTTATACAGTACCACCGTGCTCAATGTGCTGTGAAGTACAACACTCTCGTTCATTATAACTGAGAATGTTTCTACGCGTAATCTTTGGACTTTGCTGAGGTTGCATTTGGCACCGGATCAGAATAACAAGGTGCATGCGCGGTAGCAATCATCACTACTTATTAAGCAGATTTATCAAAAAGGGCTAAAATGCCGTTGTTGTATTCAGCGCTTTGCCGTTTACTCGCAAGATGTAAGTTTTATTTGTATTAATGCTTTTTCAATTCTTTGAAACATTTACTAGATCATTTACCGCAGATTCATTGCCCTACTCTGATGGCTAGCGCATAAAAAGCTTATACATATACTAGGTAGTGAATAATTGATTTTGGATTAGAAACATAACCACATTGCCGTTTTCTTGTATTATAACTCTCGTTTTTCGAAAATATCTACGTCTTCTTGTTAAATAATTGTTTACCTACAAAGTTGACTTAACGTTTTAAGAAATGGCATCAAGCTCGAGGTGCAAATGTACAACTAATTTGCTAACGGTAGGGCATGGATCACGGGACGGCGATGCTATCCTATTGGGTCGATCTCGGCTATCCCCGCCTGGACACGGACACCGGTCCCATTCTGGCGATCTTCATTTCCACTTTTTCCTCCACTGTGAACCGACTGTTTCTGGTCTGGACTGGAACGCTCGTGTTTGTCAACGCTCTGCCCTACATAGTCGCCATCCTATTCTTCGTCTACACGATGGTACTCGTCGTGGTGGACTATTGCAAAAACCCGTCGACTTTCCGGTCATTCACGGAAAAAGACAACGATACAGGTCAGCCCAAGCAGCTCGTTTAGAGAAAATTCCGTAATGCTTTCTTCTACTGAGAATTATTAATAATGCAGTTTTCTTTCGCCCGCTGCAGCGACGCTTTAATGAAGCCGAAAGGTGCAGGCGGCTTCTTTTTGTGTGCGATGTGGGCTGATATCCAACGTTTGCTGTTAACCGCAATGACGCAGTACGCCTTCTGGCTGCTGCTCCCTTTTCCGGTGATGGAACTCGCCTGTCCGGAACGGCACCAGCTAGTTGGCATCCTGCTGCTGTTTACCGCGTACACGGTGTGGATGTATGGAGTGCTGGTCTGTTTCCTGTATAAACTGTATCGGGGACAACTGTGAACCGCGGAAGCGCTATGCCGCCCTTTAAAATTAATGCAATGTTTGCTGGTACAGATGTGTTTACTGTTTACAATTCGCGTTTGCCGGCTTTTGGTTTATTCAATAATCTGCAGTATACACCCGTATGTTGGTTAACCTGGAGCTGCATACCTACATATATTCTGATCGTGTGTATATTTGGATACCTACAAATTATTATCAATTAGAGAAATGACTGTAACCGTACTATGCCCATTATGTACATGTTGCTCCCTGCTTGGTACGTTCAACGGCTTAGGGCTAAAAAAATCGGTTTGCTCTTGTAAGAAAAATGCACGGCCTTTTGTCAAATAATAATAAGGGGAAAGACCGCTTTGCTCAAACCACTTCCCCTGTTCTGCAGCGGTCACCCGGCTGGAGTCTGACGTTATGGCTAAACATGGCGCTTATGTACCGCGCCGGATTTTTAACCGTATGTGTTGCCGTAACGTTCCACTCGAGCCGGGTGACAGCAGCAGTGCCATGAATTGGGTCAACTATCTGGTTTTGAGAAAACGTAGACAACGCAAAGCGATTTACATTTTCATATCTTTTCATGAATTGAATGCCAGTTTCTAAACTTTTGCTCCTGTTGTATTATTTTTCATAAAATGCCAAGCAGTTTTACGGCAAGTTGTTTCGGGGTCTTCGTGTCTATTTCGCTTAAGACAGTTAAATTTGCTTATGCTTATAGGAGCAGTGGCGGTTGACACTCCACAGCCGGGGCAGTAATTGTTACGTTAATGGGCAAACAAAACAATAGACAATTTGGGCACTCTTCGACCGTAGCATTGGCCATAGCCGTATCCTTTGGTCTTGGACCGATTGTCGGTCCGAATCGTCTTTAGCTACGGTTTCAAAGCTACGGCACGGTCAATGCAGAGCTGGCATTGACCGTAGAAAAGACAAACTACGGTCATCCTCTTTCTCCCTCTGCCTTCGCAGCTGAGTATAATTGCCTACGGGTAGCCAAAATCAGAAATGTTCAAAAAAGTTTGCAGATTTTTCTGGAATGTTTAAGAATGTGAACAGTAATTGTTTTCTATTTTTAAAATGACTTTAAAACGAACCATCAGAAGATCATGAAATTTCCATTTGTAGCGCATCAACTCAACTCCCTGTAAAAATCGCATCGTGCCTCGCTTCCGATCGGGCACGAATTTCAAAATTCAGAATACCCGCTTTTTATGTAATTCGACAAACTTCAACATAGATTTGCAAGATTACAGTCCGTGCTACACCTTTATTCTCCACAAGGAAAGGATTTTTATTGTTAACAATAAAATAACTTATCCTAAGCCAGCAATAAAAGACCCTGACTGGCGTAGAAGTTTCGCGTGTCTCCAGTTTGGCAGTTGGCATGGTGCAGATAGATTAATGCTGTTATGAATGCATTTAATCAAGTTGGTTAGAGAAGCAAAAGGATTCGAGACTAAGATGAATAATAAAGCGTCCTAGGATTTTTGACGGCGATAACGATTTTGGTTGTTTTTTTAACGTTTAAACTTGTATCATTTTAAGTAGTATTACGCGTATGCACTTTTGTTACACTGATGGCCTTTGCCCAATAAACAGTGTCATAATAAAGCTGCAGCAATACTAAAATCACAGTTTTGGACCAGAGAGTTTTGAAGTTGTGATTTTCAAGTTTCAGTTGACTTTTCTTCCAAAGTAGACACTGGGCAGTTTTCGCTTTTGCAGTACGGCTGTACGAGTGCACAATATCAGATAATAAATTTTCTTAAAAAAATCTCCTACCACACTTTCCATCAAAGGTTTTTTCTGAATACACCGTTGGATTCACCGTAAAATTCTGAACAAAATGGTTGAGGAAGATTTTTGAATTTCGCTTTCTCCCTAAAATCAACTGCACGGGCGGTTGCACCTAGGACACCCGAGATTTTGAGGTATTGCCCCCTGAGCGCTGGGGAATTGGAGTGACTTGAGGGAAACCCCCCCCCCCACCAATATCAGGTGTCGTATGGGCGACCGCCCGTGCAATTGATTTTAGGGGGAAAGCGAAATTCAAAAATCTACCTCACTATTTTGTTTAGAATTTTACGGTGAATCCAACAGATTATTCTGAAAAAATTTCTGATGGAAAGTGTGGGAGGAGTTCTGAAAATTTAACCGGGATCTCGCTACGGGCCTGCAGTGCCCTGCACAGTATTGATACGAGTATTGCTGTTGCTTTCTCCAACACCGGAGTTGGGCAGCCAAGTAACCGGACTGCAGTGCGTTTGGCCATAGCCGTGAGCACTGCTATTGCTAATGCTACTGCCAATGCTGGCGCTTGCCCAAATTCGCTAATAACCAGTTACCGGACGTAAGCTGATAATCAAAGAGATGTCTTCTTAATACGGGATCTTCAAATGTACAGGGCCAGGGGTGCCGCGCCAAGTTCGGACAGCTTCTCTTAAAAATTACTCTAGGTGACAAACCAACAAATAACTAGCTATTCAATTTTTTATTATTACCGTATGAGTTAGGCATCTTTTTCAATGCAGCCATGCTGAGGGCGTGGCTTGCAATACAGCAAGGTTTAAACTTTAAATTAAAGCAGACCTGAATAAAAATGCGGTTCGACCCAGTCACCCAAGGACCATCCTAGTCTGAATAGTCTCCCTCCCACTTAAAATTTGTTAAGAAATTCCACTGATGCTATAGTCCAAAAAAGTTTATGTTGGCTGTTTGCCATTCAACGCCCTTGCTAAATTCGCCTGATTCCATTCTGTTTCAATGATGGCGACGTAACCTTTGCAGTATTATTGGAGGCACCGTCAGAAGGGTGGACGGCGCCCTTTGAGAGCTCGCACAAGAATCTCGGAAGGTGGATGTGTCTAGTACGTAAAAGAAGTTCGTTGGCTAAGCACTGATCAACACCGTAATCTCTTGTGCTTGCCCAAAAGGCCCACGACATTCCGTTGCAAGTTCCAGTGTTGTATTACTTAGTAAACAGTGAGTAAATTGACAGTAAACAGTAAACGCTATTGAAAAAATTAGTAACAGTAAAGTAAAAAGGAAATGCAGCACAGTAAACAGTAAGCTGCTGTCTAGAAAGTGACAGTAATACAACACTGGTTGCAACACAGTTTCGCTTTGTCGATTTTTTCTTCGGTTCTTCTGCCAGCTGTATCTTATCGCATGCTTAGTAAATAATGGATCGAATACCAAATTCCTATCTTTGATGCATGTCTCATTTTTCGACAACATCATCTCGAAGTTCTGTATCTCTGCGCGCTTGGCAACCACATTCTTTCAGACGCTCTGTTTAACAAACAAACCTATGGGTGGTGCAACTTCTTTCTAGGTCACCGCGAGCACCAATCACGAGAAACCTTTTGCTCACCCATACCTTATACCTTTAAAGCCACTCAGCAGTTTATAAAATTGTTCATGAAAAAATGTCACTTGGGGAATATTCTAGAAGGTCAGTTATAAGCCCTCTGGAGATGACCACTACCCCATCCTTGTTTTAACCGTTTGGCTACTTACTACCCATCTAGCATTTCAATTTTCAATTTTTCATATTCAGATTTGCAATAAAACGTTACACTAGAAAAGTGCAAAATAAAAAGTAAAAACAAGTGCAGAAATATTTTTTAATTTAATTTGCGCAACTGTCCGAACTTGGCGCGGCACCCCTGTACTTCGACTTGTCACACGTTCCGGCTCCCTTGCAAATCAGTTGCACGTCTCGGCTCCTGGATACTTTACGGGGTTTGGGTAAATCGAAGTATGGATACTTTATACATATCGAAATATGGATACATATCGAAGTATGAATACTTTACGGGTACGGCAAAGCGGACTTAGTCTGGCTATAAGACTTGGTCAATGTCTGTAGAATTGCTGGTCTGTCATCTGGATACAACACTAAATCAGAAGCAAAACGCATAACCTGGCGAATCGATTTTCGTATCTGAAAATGCGCGCGAAAAAAACCGGAAGACAGAACAGAAACATAACCAACGGAAAGTCCATTTTCAGACATACTGCATCATGGATACCGGTCGCGCGCGGATTCCATGACGCTGTTCCGGTTATGGGAAGGAGGATCACGGTTATTACGCAAAAACTATATCCGCAGCGCTAACCGCTGCACTGGAAAGTAAGGTCTCAATTTTTTCTTGGTCTGTTCTCCCATCCGCAAGTGGTGTATTATCGGTGACACATTCAAGGGAATAGGTTTTAACGGAATCCGTCAACACTTCGTTAAAAAGAGTCCCGATCATGTACTGTAGCCGCTAGACCAGATTGCACCACAGAGTCTGGTGTACGGGAAAATGCAAGCCCAATATACACAATTTGCACCCTGCAACAATATTTGGTGTTCTGCTTTTAATTTGAAGCCATTGCTTGGTGAACTGCTCTGGAGGGGATAAAAGAGTTATTTACCTATTGGCAACAAAAATTTTAAGAAATGACAAATTCAGAGCTCTGATATAGTTTTGTAAACCTGATTTGTTGCGGTTTTTGGGGTGCCCCTGGCAGGGGCAGATGTTTCAGAATTCAGCTGGCTTTAACACATTAAAATCAAAATGTAGCGTGTGCGCCGCCCGGTGGGAGGAAGGCTCGTGCTCAGTGCCCGGCCAGTGGCAGGCTACGGCTGGATCTAAAAGTGGTGCAATCTTGTCTAGCGGCTACAGTACACCTCTCCCATGTCGTAGCCTTGGCGCAGCTGCTTCGAACGAGATTCCAATTTCCGTGCAGGTAACAAAGCTGCGACGTCAGACTAGCGGATCGCTTTCAGCCAAAGGAGTGTTGGCCAGTGTGTCGACCTGTTGGCCAATGGCCGATGTTTCCTCACCTATCGGCAGTGGACGCTTCCGAAGGATTTGTGGAAACCTAAAGCCGTCAATCAAAAGTGCGAGAAGTTGCCCTCCGAAAGCTACAAATAACGTGGGAGTTACCGCTCTGTAATGTGTCAGTCTCGGTTTTATTGGACTTGTTTTGCGACGACGGCATCAACACAGCCCGCCTCCTTGCACAGTCCAAACCGGAAGCCGGTATTTGGTTGAATGCGCTTCTTTCAGCACACATCGGCAATCGCCTCGACGACGAAACGATGAAAATTTCAATTGGCCTGCGTCTTGGAGCGGATATCTGCGAGCCATATAACTGTACCAAATGTAATAAACACGTTGACAAGTTGGGACACCACGGTTTATCATGCAGCTACTCGGCAGGTAGACATGCGCGCCACGGAGGACCAAACAGTAATATGCGCCGGGCTTGTGTGTCAGCTGGTGTTCTTTCTAAGCCTGAAACAGGCGGCACGTCCCCACGTCTCCCACAACAGGCCAACGCCCTGACGGTTATACAACGTTCGACTGGAAAAGAATGAGTCCGGCCTGGGATGTGACGCGCGTAGACACAATGGCCCTTTTCTATCTCTCATCGACGTCGGTTAAGGCAGGAACTGCGGCCGTACAAGCAGAAGAAAAGAAATTCCGACTGAACGCGTGTCTGCAAGGGCGCTTTATCTTTTCTCCCATCGCCTTTGAGATCATGGGCCTTTGAGGCCCGTTGGCTATCGCTATTGTGAAGGAGCTGGGCAAAAGACTTCAGGAGCACACAGGAGAGCGCCTGTAGCCGGCAAACATGTTGTCTTGTTGACTGTTGGCGAGCCCGGCAGGAAAGTGGTTATCCTCCCATAGATCTGCCGAAATGCGCCCACACTTCTGCCCTTCCGATCCTTTGCATTGTCTATGAGAACTCCAGTATATCAGCCGAACCAGAGCACCAGAGAAATTTGATACTTTTGTTGGAGCGCAAGCCGGCAATAGCACGGCTGGGCTGCATCGTATACACCATACAGCCGCCTAAACAAATTGTATCGGCACTGAACAGAGAGAAGCGCGCGCTTTCTCTACCGTCGCGTCTAATGATTGCAGGAGAGCGTTTCTGTTGAACGTGATTCATGCGCATATTTTATTGCAAAACAAATTGCATTGTTGAATATAATTGTATTTTCCAAACAACTATTATTCTAACGCATACAAACTAGGGATGGTGTACCCGTACAGTATCATTACACAGTTTTACTTGAAAATTAGCCACTATACAAACCAGTTCAGTATGCCTCTACATGCGCTGATAACACCATGTGACGGAAATGAAAAACGTAATGAAAAGCCATAATTACTGCCCTTAAAATTTTTCCACATAGATGCAACACAAACATATTGAC
Source organism: Paramacrobiotus metropolitanus (assembly GCF_019649055.1). NCBI lineage: Eukaryota > Metazoa > Tardigrada > Eutardigrada > Parachela > Macrobiotidae > Paramacrobiotus > Paramacrobiotus metropolitanus. Next base: position 294,785 of record NW_026570318.1, on the reverse strand, counting down.
AGTTTTACTGCCGATGTGTCATGAAAATTTGGGCACCCAAGAGTACTGCATAAAATCCTAGTCTCCAACAATATGTAGGATAACAATTTTGAATTTTTAGGTGGGCTGGGCCCTGACATCGATCGGCGCTGGATTTGTACTATGTTCATGTATTTACCGAAAGCTGGTCAGCCGGCGCAACAATTCGGTTGGTGGTGGACAATGCCGGAACCAGTTTGATACACAGTATACCACACTGGTGACGGGATCGTTCACCTTTATCACAATAATCGCAGGTTTCCGTAGACAGTTGGGTGGACCTAAAGAGACATCTATACATTTTATATATATAGAAATGTTATAAGTTGGCCAGATACACCGACAGCTTCTACGTTGCGGGTGAAAAAAACATTTTATTTTACCGGCTTCTCCTGGCCAAGACAATCGGACTTCTACAGAGTCAGTGATCCGCAAATATTGATAGGTCGAGTGTTGCATTCACCGATTCACGCAGAGTCGTAGGTTTCCAATTAAACATCGACAAGGTGTCCGCGAAGAGAGACCCTAAAATGCGTAACATAGATAGGGAACATGTCTCTGCAGAGTTTGCCACTGTTATAGCAAGCGAAAAGTCAAACCTGCAATAAGCCAACGCAGAATTAATGACAACCTCATGCGCATTGTAAAGGAGGCACAAGTATGAACAGCCCGGAAGAAAAAGAAATCACCTCTGCTGTGTTTTCTGTAAAATTTTACCGTGGCATGAATCAGTACGAGCTTATTATTTTCAAAACAGGCAAATAAAATTATTACCAAACCACATTCCCCGTGAATTTACCTGTAGGGCAATCGGGGATGCTGAGTCATAAGTTGCACCAAGTCTAGCAAACGTCTTAGTAATGACAACCGATAAGACATTGCTGGCAGCATTGGCGATCGCTGCAGCCTGCAGGCGATAATAACAGCGGAAAGCGACATTCTCGTGTGCTCGATAATTTTCTTAGGGTAGTGTTTGTACAGTAGACATTGTTCACACACAACACCACACGTACACACGCAGGGAAAAGAGCTCAGTCACACACTATTGTTGTGACAGTCTTTGTGTACTTTCACAACGATGGTGTCGTGGGATGGATTTTCTGAAGAGCTGTAATACTTGTCTGCAGCGTTGTCTGTTCTAGCATCCTTTATGTTGCAAACGAATACGAATCATGCGCGGTTGCTAATGCGAAAATTACGTAATATGGAAAACCGTGTCATTGTTTCCGCTGGTACATAACATCGATTAGCGGCTAAGTTGTATCAAAATCTACTAAATTAATACCATTCGTGCCCTTTGCAAGCAGCCGTATGACAAAGGCAAAGGGGAGAGCAGACAAAAATACTGCAGAAATCTATAGACATGCTTTATCAGGTCATGGCAATGCGTGGATTTCCTTGATTTTCAACAACACTTATGCAGATTTCTCGGTCGATGGAATATTCAAAATTCGCGGGAACCATCGACTGAATGACATCTGATGGATTAATAAAACATTTATGGGTTCTGCTTCTGCTGACTATTTGCAGACAATATCCAAAGAGTTGTGCTTGAAGCAGTTTTGCAGAGAAACACGTGGAGTGCTGCAGTGGCGATTGAACTGCAGCGCACACTGCTCGCTGCGCATCGGCATCCCGGCAAAACCCGGACATGGACCGGTGTTGGAAGGTTATTGCCGTTAGAGGAGAAAGATCTCGTCTTTCTGTATATATCAGTGTATACTTTCTGTGTTGGCATAACTGCTGCACTTTTCATTGACATCGAGATATGGAAGCAGCAAGAGCGTGGCATACCGGTGGTAAAAATTACATATGTATTGTTGAGGTGAATTTATTATTGTCGATATTGAAGTCTGTTATTTTTGCTGCAGTATTAATGCGATTGCAATGGAAAACGAGATGTCCTACCTAACACGTTCTTATTCGCATATTTATTTCGATGCAGTAAACAGAAAAACGTTTGAATAAAACCGAGAGAGAAGGTGTCAATACTAACGATAATTACAACAATATTTCGCGCGTGTAGCAGAAATACAGGTCAACGTCAAAAATTACCACGAAGAAAATTTTCACTTACAAAATTCTTCCCTCGTTTTAGGACCATATCGCCATACGAGGATGCACGCAGTCAAACCGACAGTAAATTTTTTCAGCGAGACCAACCGACAACCGTGCATATAGTGCAAGCGACTGCCAACCATCCACGGATGCCTGTCACCTGTTCCACGCATACAGAGCAAACCATACCTCCCTTTCACGGGTGGCTGTTATGTGAAAAAACAATTTGCCTGTGCGCGTGGTTGTCGGTTGGTCTGACTGAAAAAATTTACTGCCGGTTTGATTGCGTTCATCCTCGTATATTAAGTACAACATGAAGCCCCCTTAATTTTTTTGCGGTAATCCAACGGACGTTCGCATTTTCTATTTAAAGAGATCCAAAGTTATGGTAGATTCCTTTGTCTTAAGAGTAACAAGCGTCTCGTTGGGCGTGGTGCAAAACACAACGTCATACGGGTCTTTCTCCGTTAAGACTTCGTTGGACAAACCGCCAATTTTATACACCTCACCCAAATCGTACTTCCGGTGCAGCCGGTGGGAAGTAACAAACGCCCACAACCACTTATACTGTGGATCGCAATGCAGTTTGCGCACAGAATCCACTACACTCCTGATATCATCATCCAGCGCCAAATACATCAAATTGGGAAGGTCGGTGAATGTTCCTTCTTCCACAGAAGCAATTTGCGTGTCACGGAAGACAATGATTTTCACACTCTGCAACGAGCTAAAGTCACTCTTGCGCAGAACGAGACTGGTCAGTCGCGTATTAAATAATATATCCACGAGATTTTCCAATCGCAGCGCCGGCAGTAACGATGTGACATTTGATTGGTCGAAGTCTGCCAGTCGCAGGACAACGACCTGTTGACCGATGAGTCCTAGGGTATCCGGCGTCAAGAAATCAACGTTCTCAATTTGTGTCCAGACGGCGCGATCAGCGCTTCATTTGCGGATGGCCTTCACTTGCTTAACAAAATCCTGTAATTATACAGCCCTGTAAATCCTGTAATTACCTAAGCAACCATTTACTTTTGCACAACTACAGTATCTGTACTCCTGGTGAGTAGGAAGCAGTTCATGAAAATCTGTTGATGTTCTATGTAACGTATCCTTCGAAAATCAAAAGCCAAACTGTTAATAATAAAACAAATAAAATTTCTGGAAAGTTTCTTTTGGTTGAGGTCAGATTCATGATAAAAATGTCAGTCAGTCATGATAAAAATAATATAATATTTTCTGTTATCAAGATGCAATGTTTTTATCAACAATGGCCATCATAGCAACAACGAAAGGTTTTGTTGTCTTACTAAGATAAATAAACTTTCAAATATTTCACAAGTACTTCTACCTCTTTCGTTGCACTGACTTCACTGGCGGTGCACACCAATCGTACATGCCTCTGAACCGCACCCAGCGTTACGTCATCCTGGGAGGAAACTGCTACCGGTACTGCTACCCCCGAATGCATGGCCGTTCGACCCGGCTTCTGATAGGCATAGCAATCCGACTTCTTCAACGTCAGCGGTCCGCAGGGATTTGTCGGCCGAGCGTTGCATTCGCGCATTGTCATGGGCGTCAGGTTAAACGTTGTGAGAGTTTCAACTAAATGGACACCTGAAATGCATAGCACGGATACAAAGTACAACCGCCTGACTGCAGATGTATATTATATTATATAATAATGCCGTCCAGTATAAAGCCGAACCTGCATTGATCAACAGCAAAACTAATAATAACGTCCCCAAAAGTGCCATTGGGCAGCCGGCGGGGGGGGGGGGGGACCAACCGCGAGGAAACTTTAAGGCGTAAGGCGTATAACTAAATTGTCTGCGGAAGCTGCAAAGCTACAGTACGAAACCCATTCGATATTAATAAAGAAAGCAAAACGGAGATTCGGTCATATGTACCGTAAACCACTCTGAACGTGGCGACTGATGTTATAATTTACAGAAATCAAACGAAATACTGCAACCCATTGCCACGATTTCTTGGCTACCCTCGAGGCCATTTTCGCTTCCGCAAAAAAAACCAGTATAACAGTAAATTCATTTGATGCTACGAAAAGTAAGGTTCCTGCTGCAAGCAGTAACAGATGCGGAAAAGAAAGGCAATTAAAATCAGATGTAAGCAAAATTACCGCTTCTACAAAGCATGTTAGCAGGAATAGTTAAAGCAAGACTGACATACTAATTAATACTACTACTGGTGGTACGCATTATCGACTGAACAGCAGAACTGAGTTAACAATAATCACATACAGTAAATACAGTACATGCATGTATGCCGCCTGCCCACGGTTCATCGACAACAGCCGACAAAACAATCTCTGACGACCTGCGCTAGAAGCGCTTGAAAAGGATAGGAAAAATCAGGACAGAAAGATAGTTAAGCCAATAGACACCGACGTCTACCCAGTATATATGTGCGTTGCAGTAGATTTCCATTCCCTTGTAAATGTAGAACGGTGTCCAAAGACAACAGAATAAGACACCGCTAATTAACACGGTGCGTTCGTTCATTCTGTTTGCGGCGGCGACAGGTTGGACCAGCCATCGTTTGCTCGCCGGTTCAATGCACCCTATCTCCGTTTTTCTCGGCTGATCGATTGCGTCGATTGTGGATACTTGTCGACCGAGCGCATCCGAACTGATGTTGGTGCTATCGAAGTCCGCTAAATTAATTCCACTTGAAGTGCCTCTCGCCATCTGCGGCGAATACCGCTGGACTTTCCCTCTTTTAACCATACCACAAAGAATAATTCCGTCGCAGACAGAAATTATACCAAGTGGCAAATATGCACCTAGCCAAAGGAATGCTGCCCATGGCCATATCGTTGGGTATGTCTGGATGCTGCACGACAACACGTGACTATGTCCGGTTAGCCAGGGTAAAATATGCTCCGTTAAATATGCCGGTAAGAATAACAAATCTGCCCAGAGTAAAGCGAAAACCGTTATTATAATTTCCGCATGTCGTCGGAGTTGGGTGCCGTACCACCTTTGCACGACGCAGTACACATGTATGCACGCGATGAAGTACGCAGTCATCGGGTTGGTAACCCAATCAAAATACTGCCAGATAAAACAGCTTAGATCGCCGAACGCCCAGAAGTTATATGCGATACAGTAGCCCATCAATCCTGGGACGGTTAACAGTGCTACTAAGAAATCAGTCAAACTCAGACCAACTAGAAAAACCGACCCCGGAATCCATTTTTTGCGGATCCGCAACAAGCGCCAAAAATCATGGATGTTCAGAAAGGTGCTTACAATCCAGAATATACACGACCAGACTATCCACATTATGTTTATTGGCGACTGGAAAATATTTCCCGGGTCTGATCCGTTGACGGAATTATTCAGTGGCATTTGCATCTTTGCCATCGCAATGATAATTTTACAAGTTTGAATAGTTCATAAGCAACCGTCTCAGGCTTTCTGCTAACGTTGTGCAATGGATTTAAAACTGGCGGTCGCTAGGAGGATGCTCTGGACTAGCTTTGTCAGGTCATGACACTGCGTGGGTTTCCTTTATTTGCATATTATTTCTGTAAGGATTCCTCAGCTCCATAGCACGTAAACTGTTCTAAGCACGGCATCTGTATAATGGGCTCGCATTCAATTTAATCACGCTTTTGCGCTGGCGTTGGAACGATGCCGGTTCAAAAGGGACAATAAGCATCATGCGACATGCTGGTTAACAAAATGATGCTCTTAATAATCTGCTGGTTCAGTAACTGCACTGCACGAGACAGTACCAAACTAATTATTGTAGCAGTGAAAGCTCGAAGATCGTTTTCTTCGCCCGGTATTTCATGGTCATTATTGCCAGTGAACGGGGGCCATCTCGAGGAGAGTATACAGATGAAGCATGTAGTATTATTGTTTTGACAATATTCTTGGCTTTGTATTCTGTGCAGAATCTGAATAAGCCTACAAGACCCTGGTAATTGCTGCATATTATGTGACAACGAGAAGCTATGGCACAAGCCCTACGAGTACCGATAGCTGTTGATTGTAAGGCCAATACACAGTAATTTATTAACCTTAAATGGAGGGGACAGCGTCATAAAAACAACATCAACAAATCAATTGTATAACATGTTATGGTGAATTTATGTATTATCCTTGTTACGAATGCAGCAGCACTAAAAAGCAAAATGTCGTGATACGGGCCGATTTGCCTATTTACTTCCAGTTCCGTTGAGCGCGAAATTGTAAAAACGAACTGGAAAATCAAGATATTACTCGCACAATCTGCTTAGATTTACAGTATAATAAAATAAGACCACCTACAGACTGTACAGTAACTGACACACAACACCATGCAATGAAAAGTATTGGTTAGAGCGAGAAATACGAAATTCCGCCCCCAAAAAGAAAATATTTAGGATGTGCGCATAATTAATTAGAATTTTTTCATCGCATTCGGCAGAATCACTGAGCACAGATAGCTCAGCCAGTACGTCAACACATCAGGCCAGTAGGCATGAACATTGAGACACAGCTCCAGTGTGCTGAACACCAGATAAGGCAGCCACAATAACAGATACGCAGCTCCCAGCCACGTCACTCCTCGCATCCGTCTGCTAGTATTTCTTGAATTGTGGGATTCCATACATTCCCCATTAACCGACACAACCGACGAGCAAAAAGGCGGATTAGATGGCGACGTATCCAGTGTTACGAGATCCATGGCACTGGGACGGCCATTCAGCTGGGAAACAGCATGTCGACGTTGACGCAGTATGTTGTCCAAAACAATCGCATCACACACGACAATGATCAGCATCGGAAAATAGCCACCGACAAGAAAATATCCCGACCAACCGGCAATATCTGGATAGGTGCGCATTGAACACGCTGGTATCGGAAAACCATTCATTCGAGACAGATTTTGGTTTCTAATGTAAGCGGGGAAGAATAGTAAATTGCTGCCGATTATTATAAGGAAAACAACAACAATTTCTTGTATGAACGGGTGACGAATATTCCGAAGAAATGATTGAACGACGAATTGTAGATGGATTGCGGCTATAAGTAGCGCAATGATCGGAGTAGAAATCCAGTCGAAATATTGCCATATAATGCAACTGGCGTCGCCGAATATCCAGACATTATAAGACACTGTATAGCCCAATAAACCAGGGATCGTAACTACAGAAGACACAAAGTGTACCAACGTCAGGGCGAAGATAAGCACGTCACCCGGCCGATACTGGGCCTTGCGTCGAACAAACACCACAATTTCATGGGCATTGTAACACGAGCCAAAGATCCAGAAGAGTACCGCTCCGATGAGCCATAATAAATTTCCCGGTGACCGGAAAACATCCGCAATGGACGGTTGAACAGTCGCATTGTGCAACGCGTCGCAATGGTTGGAGTAATTTATTTCATCTAAAGGGGAGAACATAATGATCAGAGCCGGCTCACAAGGTAAGATATCTCGTACAAACAGGTTGTTTTGCTGGATTAAGAAAGCGTCTTCTGCATACTAACTGTCAGCTGATTTTTCAGTTTGAAACATCTATTCCATTTAGCTAATCCTCCTCATACACCCACACTGTGCACTGGAACCGTTAGCCATGGATGCTGTTGGCTAATTTCGGTTATGCATATTTTACATTCTTACTTATTTGTTAGAAAGTCTACCAAATAACTCTTCCATGAAACCTCTGAATAAGTAAACTGTTTCGGGGTAAAAACCCGCATGGCCAAACCGAATAATTTAAGCGCTGCCTACTGATCGCTGGTCCCATAGGTCATACGGCTCGTCACAAAAATGTTCGCTTCAAAGATTTCCGGTGATTGGATCATGTTATACGAATGATTAATGGATAGAGTATATGTGGGCGGCTCCAGACAAAGTAACCGATCATTCGAAGCTCGCGTTTGTTGTTTCTTATTTCATTTTTTCGTAGATAAAGATTTGATAATATCTTAAGAGATCCTCCTTTTCTTCTAAAGAGATCCTCCTTTTCATGGAGCCTTGTATTATCAGTGCTTTTGGTGCTGCTTGATTTGTAGGAAGCCGCTGACTAACAAAGAATGGCGACGTCTTTGAGCGCTTTTACAAAGACAGCATAACATCTTAAGCAGCGATTTCTGTTTGACAATGTTGCTTTCTATTTGAAGCATACGCGCGTAGTCGCATGTGATATTATGATCACGTACGAGTATTTCAAACGAACTATTAACGGAAGGCCAGGTAAGAATCAGGTAAGTAAACTGCAGCTGTTCATTTGGCATACACGCAAAAACACCGATATCAGCCTGTCATTGCCTGTGCATACTTTGGAGTTTTGATACAGGCTACAGCTCACTTTTGCCTTAACCAGAAAATTGGGTTTATATTCCTAACAAGTTTCATAGAGTAGGGGATAAATGAACTATGTGAATATCTAGAGTAAGAAAGAGAACTATCTACGGCAACAAAGTTTATGTATTTATCCATTTATCCATAGTTTTCTTTTTTAGGTATTTTATTCCGGTAACTATTTCAATCCGTCACCTCGCCCGCTTGTGGCTTTCGCAGGATGTGCCGAGAAATGCTACTCGAGCACAACTTAAGCACAGTATCTATCATGTATTGAATGAACGCCATAATCTTTTATTATGTCCGCTCGGGACAACCAACTAAACTCTAGACATGGCAACAATAACGGACAACAACAATACCGTTGCTACGGCACATTAGCCATAGGCCATTATCCATTTCACGAGATACTCGTACAACCTTTGTACGAGTACTTACATACACTACAGTATCCTTGTGCAAAAAGTGAAGTATTGCTCTGAATTTAGAACAACGAATGTGTCATAATCTTGTGAAACTGGACGATTACATGATGCAGCTCGCATTTCTTTATTACCCTTTGCTCCATGGTGTTTGCACATCTTCACAGCGTTTTCATGGCCCCTGCAAGATGCAGGTATGCATTTGCGTGAAGCGCTACCAAGCAAGTATTTGGTGTTTATTGGTATTTCCCAAGTATTTGCCTATTTGGTATTTGGTTACCCAGTATGTATACATTTTTTGTGTATGTAATCTGTAGAGTATTTACTTGTGTAATCGGAACCGATCACGTTTATATATAAGCTTGATACCTGGTCCATTTCGGCGGTTCGGCGCACTCAAATGTGTGCTACGAACGGTTTGTACAGAGTACATAGTATGTACAGGTACACTGAAAGTTTCAACGTTTTGGTTTTAGATTAAATGACTTTGCAATTGCTATTAAAACAATTCATGGCGCGTTCGCGTGACACCATTAAAACGGTTCGAATTCAAACGCGAACGTACATAATTATTATATTTTAAACTGTAAACTTGTAGTTAAATGTTAACGCAGCAGACAACGAACACTTTAGTGCAACTTCTTTATTGCTTTGTTTATTAGAAGTAGAAAGAAGCGATACTTATTATTAGATACTAAGTATGCAATAGCCATCAGAATAGCAAAAAATCGAATATGAGCCATATTTACTCGTAACTCTGTAATTGTACGATGGACTTGTTTACAAACCGGTTAACTTTCAATAATTAAACGCACTTGGGCCAGAAAATGATTGAATTAATCACCGCATGCAGCATTGAATGGTGTTACGGTGCGCTCATTGACAACAACATGTTTGCGCTCGAAATCAGTCGATCTTTAACGGATGTCGCACTCATTTTAAGGTTGGTCCAGCGCCGAGCTACGAAGTTACTGTTACACCGGACTTTATCATCACAACAAGCATAAAATTACATCAGTATTGCACAGCAATTAATCAAATGATGTCTTTGAGTTCTGCTTTTACGCACTGAGAACTCCCCAGTGCAAATATCCGGGATTTCACTTCCAGTATTTAAGCTTTGTTTTAGCTGTTAATAATATTTCAGCAAAAAATACCAAACAGCGAACGGATAGTAGTGATTTATGACATGCACTAAATGATACTGGTATAGCACAACCATGAATTCTTCCATGTTTGTCTTAATCAGCGGTCTTGTGTTCGTGGTGCACAACCATTCCGTGTTCTGTGCTCCGTGTGGCGTTTATGGGGATTCCCTGGTGGAAACGCGGCATGTGTGAAACCGTAGGCGATATATATCCTGACATCAGGGATGATTTAATACCGCGAAAAGTAAACGGCGAGGGCTTCCGGGAACGACACGACAATGCCATATTTGATGGCGCAGGCCAAAGAGCTGGAAACGCAGTGCAGGAAGCCGTCCAAGAAGCTGTGGATTCGCTCTCCGGATGAGCAGTTTCTGATGTCTGTCGCTGTTCCCTGCAACTGCAACAAGTGGGAAGTTGTGTGATTCCTGGTGACTGCTCACTTAATCTGCTAAATGTATATGCATTCACAAATGTGAAAAGTACACTCTTCTATAATTATTTTAATCTGAAAGCGCTATTCCGCGCCATAAAATATGTAATGCTTGGCTCGGAAAATCGTAACGTGCACTAACCACGTTTCTGTTTATTACAAGTAAATTACTCCAGACTTTTTTAGACGTAGCGTGTGCAAACAATGTTTGGAAATTGAGCGCAATATACAGTTTTCTCAAAGAACTTCGGTTAATTTTCATGCAGATATCTGAGCTTTAGTTGACTTGGTAGAACCACGGATTAAGATCCGCAAGTATTAGTTTTGGTAAAGAATCAGAGAAAGCTATACATCATGTATGCCTATACCTGTCTGTAAATCAGTGGCCCTTTAAATTAATCGGTCAAATACAGACTGCCGCTGGCATCTGCTGAATAACATTATACCAATAATTTTTTTATCTGTCAAAGTAAACGCCCGATTCCAGAAAAAGACAGGGAGGTGGCGAAGCGACAGTTAATTACTCAGTCTTATTGGGATTTTTTGAACAGTTTCGCACATTTTGCCGATTAAAATATCATTTTACCACACCGATGGCGTTGCACCAACGCACTCCTCCATTTCAATAAAATGATTGATTATCTGCTGGAGATGTTTTATATCCAGCTGTTTTAACTAGGAAAGTGCACTCGCTTCTGGCGGGCACTGTATGACCGAAGCGCAGCAGTAAACTCATAAATATTTTATCTACTTATCAGCAAAAAGTTGTAGAATGAATGTTACGATTTTAAACTATGTAGTTCTACAGTGCCCAGTGCAATCTGTTCTACAGTGCAAGCTGAATGCACTACTTGCTGAAATTCTACTTTACAATGGTTGACGAGACTAATGGTAATATGCACAGTACATATGCTGTAAATACCTGCAAAACACTGAGCAGAAGGCCAAATATAGTGAAAGCGTCCCGCTAAATTATCTCCCATATACCCGAAGGACATTTGAATATAACAAAGTAGTCCAATCTCCCAATAAGCCGTTCGTCGTACCAGGACCTACTGTATACAGGCCTAATAAGACGCCTGCGCAGTACGAGATGACGTAGCAGTAGATCAGACGGTTTAACACTGCAGCAGTGGAGAAAATATTGATTTCTTATGTTTTACGACCTTCTCTAGTTTTAGATTGGTTTATAATCTTTGAGTTTTAAGAGAAAAATGTACCTATTTTTTATCATTATTAAAGTCTATCGTGGAAGATGGTTTACAAAGTGTAACTGGAAAAAGAAGCAGACTACTGCAACGACCGTGCAGCTCAAGCCACACTGCACTGTATTGTTCCATGCACGCTGTGCTGTGCTGCACTGATTTCTTCTGAAATCTTATCCGCTTTAAATACGAGTACCTACGAAGATACGAGTACCTACGAAGCCATCATTTATTTTCTTCCTTAATCTCCGTGTTGTAATACCGGCGTGGGGCTTTTATGGAAGGAAGGATCACAAGAAAGCTCTTATGCCAGTACTGTTGACGCGCTGACTGGGGGAATCAAGCGTCTGAATTTTTCGACGCATCTGGTCCTCGGTCCTCCTCTAGCTGTACGGTTTCTCAGAATTCCTAAATTGCTCTTAGAGTTTCGAGAGTTTGAGTCTTCGACCGTTTTCGAGGAATGCTAACAAAATTTGTAAAGAAAAATTGTTGAGTGTTGGCGTAGCAGCAGATGAGCTGGGAAAACAACAGTTATCGCAAAAAACTTCCCATTTTAAAACTTTCCACTTGTTTTTTTCCATCTCGTGGGAGAATATGTTTCAGAAAATTCACTTATTTTATTGTGTATTAAAAATTGTGTTCAATAATAACGGCAACTCTGAAAATCAACCCAAATCAATCCAGCATTCCGATGTTCTGCATTGGTAGCTATTGATAACTGTCTGATCTACTTCGACGTCATCGAACCTCTTATTAGGCCTGTATACAGTAGGTCCTGGTCGTACTAAAGTGCCGTATCTACGGAGCCGCTGATGGACAGCTCACATACAATGTAGGACTAAATGTTCGCATAGCCCCATACCCAGCATTCTGTACGCAAGCGGTGCAGTGCACTTGTACGAAACGGATATTTTGAACTCAGTCGTACAGTGCACTGCGCAGCTTTCGTACTGAATGTGGAGATGTTGGGTATTCGACCATTTTGTCCTAAGCTGTACGTGACACCCACCGTTATTGGCGCACCGTATCATACTGACCACAAATTGATGTTTCTCATGGCCGTTCGCGTGGCGGATATTGCGGCGCCACTTCCGGTTGTGGCGTTTCATTTGCAGTGCTTCCAGAATGTCCGACATTGCGGCAGCATAGTGAAGATCAAGGTTATTCATGTTTTTTTCTTTTAGCACCATTAGGCCGGCGACCTTTCACGTTGTGAACTTGTGAATAATACGGTGCCGCGCAGCAATCCAATAAACAGAGTAGAATAAATACACACCAATCCTGAACTATGCGATGAAGAATCTAACACTTCTAGGGCAAAAAAAAGAAAGCGCATACTGTTTGCTAGCTTTTCTTTCGGGCGAAGTTTAGAAATGGTCTTCGATAATTCATGATGAATCCCTAAAATATGAGGAAGTGACTAGTATGGATATTAACGATCGTTTGTGCTGTTTTACATGAATCGATCGTTTGTGCTGTTTTACATGAACTTCCGTGTACACGTACGCAGAAATACATAGGTGCATTCTTACACATTAGAGCATCACCCGTGCGTGCGTTACTGCAATGCGTACATCCTAAGGTAAATTGCAGTACATCGCAGTAAATTGCAGTACAGTTATATTGAAGGTACATCCTAAGTACAGTACTTCCGATTGCTAGTTCTATGCAAGTTTTGTTACAGTCAGCAGCATCATCTAAAGGAAACGTTTGCCAACCAGCAGTAAGGTGCATTTTCACATCAAAATTTTCTCAGTAATGGCAGGAAATCATCTGATGAGGGCTCACACAGTGAGACGTTCATAGGATACCATGTTCTGCTGGTCATGGTACTTAGTATTTACCATATGCAGACTGACTGCCACTAGAGTTCCCAATTATTTGAAATACAGAACAAAGAAAAATTTTGTCAATCAGATGCGCAAATTTTTACCAGGTTGCATTTGTGAATTGGATATTGAAAGCACAACTGCCACGTCTAATTACGAGTTGCCGGCCTACAAAATTCACCGGTTTGACCACACATATTGCTTTTGTTACCGTTTTAACATAAGACTTTTGAAATCGTATTAAAAGCCGATTTCAGGCAATCCGACAGTGAATATTTACTCCATGTTCCCACTCCAATTTCTGATTATTGTGTCATTCAGTTTTCGAAAAATGTGTGATGTTACTCAGTAATTTCTAAGGGTGGGCATTCCAATTCCAATCCAATTCCACGTGGAATTCGATTCCACGGAATCCGCATATTCCAAGAGGCAGTTGGAATGGAATGCGGATTTCGCGGATTCCACGTGGAATTATTGGAATTCTTTTTCTCCTTGGAATTACCAAAATTAACCTTTCAAAGGCTTTTTTCAATTAGTCTTAGCTAATTTGCGTTAAAAATCACAAAGTTTACCTTGCATAATTTGACTCTGGGCTCTTAAATTCCGTTTGCTCCAAAGCTCAGTGGTTTTAGGCTAAAATTTCCGATGGTTTGGCGTGATGGTGAGGGAAGCTTTATAATTTTTAAATATTTATAAAGCTCGGGACCCGTAAATTCTCATACTTTAATATTAAACACCTATGTGAATCACTGCTACTCGTTGCGCTATACTGGAGCAAAGGCTTACAGATGAGACTTAAGGTGTCCACATGCACTGGCGTAATGCACGTTTAATGCAAATCTCATGAAGTAGAGTAAAATGTTATGATTTAAAACTGAAGTGAAACGTGCCGATGAATGTTTCGTTTTGGCGGTTTGAATGGCGATAGTCGACTACATATACTTCATGCCATGAAACAACTGGCACGGCACCTGCCCGGTGTATCTGTATTTTTTTATATCGGCAATCCATCCGCCCACGGTTGCGGCAGGCAGCAATAGCGGTTGGCCAGAAAGTTTTATTTATGAATAAAGAGGAAGGATTTCCCCTCCCTCTTCATCACTGGTATTTTGGATAAATTCACGTAATCGTCATCCAGATTTTCGCTTATTACATACTTTGAATTCATTCAATGCATGATGATTTCTACGCATTGTTGCTGCTGAATGATAAATTTGAATGAAAAAGCGTGAATTCATTCAATGCATGTGGACACCATTAGTAAGCAGCGACTCAATAATTTGAAAATCCGGCAAATGACAATATACTGGCAGTGCCGCTGCAGTGTTAGCTAGCTACAGCGGCACTGCATATATTATCTTACAGTGCACGTTTTATTATGATTGTGATGCGATAGTAATAATTTAAAGTAAGGTAAATTAAAAAAGTCTTTTGTTTGAAGTTTAACAATAACTTACAGTTCAACTACATACAGCAGCATCATACTATGAGTTTAACCGGTAGAAGAGCAATCTATTTGGCTTATGACTGACGCCGTATGTTGTGATACATCTGAACATTTTGAGCCTCAGAGTTAAATTTAACGGTAGAAAGCTACTGAAACGAAAGACGTCAATTATAAATTGAGAAAAACAGCATCTGCGATTAATTATAATGCCTAATTACGGTAATTCCACTAATTTATTGCGATTCCGCGGATTGGAACGCATTCCATGGAATCCATGGAATATCTTGGATTCCAAATTTTGGAATCCGCGTTCCAATCCAAAATCCGTTCCAAAGGGACGTTTCCCTTGGAATGCCCAACCTTAGACTAATTTCAATGTGTGTGTTCACTATGAATACGAACTTACGTCATTTCATACAGTTTTAAGTTATGTGAACGCGTGATATGTTTTCGGTTGCATGCATATACAGTTAAACAAAACTAAGCTCCGAGCCTTTAAACTGGACAACGTGGCTTGCGTTGTTTGCTACCAATCGGTACGAGGAGGGGGTAAATACACGGGATAGACAGAAAAAACGGCAATAATAAGGGATAACCATTCACGTGTTGTGCAACACGGCCAGCCACCAAGAGAAGGCAGTTAAGTGTCACAGTGCAGAAAAGCCGTTGAGACTCCAGTCTCGAGCTGTTTCTCCGTAGACTTCTATGTTAAACTCAACCACCTTCGTCTTGCACATTTCAGAACTAATCCGCACAAGCGATAGCTCAAAAGAACAAGAAAAAATTTACAAGATTTTTGATACCAAATAACTCGCCACTCATCAAAACTGAGGCAAGATTGAGTTGTTTTAGTTTCTCGTAGACTAAGCATAAGAGTTGGATGGCTTGCTTTCACGAAGCTCCTTAGCTTTGTCTATGGGAAACTTAATTGGCTCTAACTTGTCTCGTTTCTCATAGATCACGGCTTGCGTGGTATCGAAAATCTTGTTAATTATTTCTTGTTCTTTTAAGATATAGACTGCACGGATTGATTCTGAAATGTCCAAGATGCAGGTGTTTGAGTATAACATAGGATTCTACGGAGAAGGCAGCTCGGGTCTCAAAGCCTGAATTTTGTGTAGTGTCGCTGGATTGCCTCCCCTTGGTGCTGGCCATGCTGCACAACATGTGAATGGTTATCCCTTATTATTGCTGTTTTTTTTGTCTATCCCGTGTATTTACCCCCTCCTCGTAGATCTCAAACGGATGTCATATGATGCTACTTTCGTTCCGACCCATTACTTTTTAATCAACAAAATTTTTGTGTTGCTAACAGTCGGTTGAACTTTGCTTGAGCCACATGGTTGACAGCGCAATTAATCCGTCATAATCAATGAGATTGCCGTATTTTAGTATTATATACACACAACACTTTCCAGGGAGTGTTTGAGGAAAGTTCCCAGCAAAAATATATCGCGCTACCGACCCTTATAAAATGTCGGGCTTTGGTCGTCATTTTTGTGTGCATTGTGTTCAAATTAACTGATAGCAAGCATGAAGTCTTTCCTGATTTTATCAGCCGTTGTCCTCGCGTTCAACGCGGTCATTATTTGTGTACAAGGTTCGCCGCTGTGTAACATTGTGTACGATGATTCCGGGGTAGAACGACTAATATGCAACACGGTTGGAGAGGTGTTTCCCAACACCCGCGACGAGTTAGCCGCCCGCAAGCTGAATGGGGAAGGATTCTGGCAGCGGCATGATAATGCGATACTGGATGGGGCTGGCCAGGACGCTATCCAGGTGCTGATACCTGGATGACGGACTATTGGTTTCTGTCTATCCAATTTTCGCTACGTAAACATTCTCTAGCTTAGTCAGAGGTCAAATGAGCATGTTATCATGCCAAACCGTAAGGATATAACACTGTATGTCCTTCAGATATCCTGTAATTTCATGCGTGTGGTGTATATGTACGTTTCTGTTTGAGCGACGCTCGTGCCTCTGTATATTGTGAACAAAATTTTTCTACCTAACTTGTTATCGGTTTATGTATGTGCATATCTGGATCAACTGTAGATTATTTAAACATATCTTCGTTCTCTCACTTTCTATAAATTGTCCCACGGACAATTCGTTTTTCCGCTGGATGCCGATGCTAGTGTCTGACATATAGAAAACTTATTTGTTAGACAAATTTTTAAAGAATTTGACCTAATCTTGTATAGTTATATCGACATAATCTGGTACATCAAAATGTATGTTTATTAACCTGCCGTATTGGCATAATCTGGTCCTCTGTAAATTTGTTCTAAATTATATCAGTATACCAGCTTTAATCCGACGGCATACGTAGATGAAATAAGCTCCGGCTACTACTGTAAACAGAAACTCCCGGAAATATTACAACTTACTAATGTTTACTACTCTTACGCGCGTACACACATTCTCAGGATACTGCTAAGCTGATGTTTTGTCCTAGATATTTGCCGGATAATGTTACTTCCGATTACTCACCGACTTCCGTTCAGATGACTGTTCCTAGTTGACTTTACAAAGGTCACCGCAATTACATATTAGCCGAATTATAGCAGAATTTTATTCAGTTCTCATTCGCTAGCTCACATATGGATCGAGTAATCCTTACTTAAAAAACAAGAGCGTGATAACATCGAATTTCTAGTAACAAATTAATAAACATACCAAGTAGTAGCACCACAGTGCACTCGTACAAACTAACAATACTCGTACTGCCGTACATGCCCGAGGATATGAATATCCCCGTGTCTCCAGATATTTTTACCATTTCTAAAGTGAGCACATGACCAGCTTTCCATTCAAATTCGACGCTGATCTAAAGTGTAAAGCGTTGTTTTGTCATAGTTCGAAAATGCAGAAACAAATTTCCCTGGTAAATGCGCACTGTGAGCGGTTTGTGTTGTACTCATCATTCGCCTTTAGCAAATCAACACGCAGCTATTCCCCGGACAGCGTTTGATTAGCAATTCCACGCTTATTAAACAAACGACGCAAATGTTGACGAAATAACGGAAAGAAGGCTAAGTAGTAAAAGAATGGCGCTAAATCTTTCACTCCTTCAAAAAAAATATACAGCAGCATAGTGGAAATGCCTAATAAACTGTTTCTCGAGCCAAAGTACCATATTAGCCGGCCCGTCGACTGACAGCCAATGTTGGTGATATCCACCGCTGATCCAGCCGTGGCGCTGCGCAACACGCTGACCACAAACTGGAGCTTTTCCTGCTCGGCTTTCTAGGTCGCAGCACGGTCCCATAATTATTATGTGATGTAATTTTATTAAAATTTTACGAGAATTGTTTTGTAGACGTTGCTAATTTTTTTATAATATTTTCTTACAGCGTAGCTTCAGTGAGCTCCGGTCGGACACCGCGGTGCCGACGCCGACGGATCTTCATCTTCATTGCAATCCAGCATGTCCGACATTGCGGCAGCATAATGAGAATCAGCGTTGCAAAAAACTGCACATTATAAAAGATGACCCACCACATATCTGTCAGCCCCAGTTGTCCCACATCCTTGCATGTAGCGACGACAGCGATGTCGAACAGAAATCCGAAAAACAGCAGATAAAATAAACACACGCTGACCCATACAGACACAATCAGGAATGTAATCAACCGTTTGTCCATTTTGCGCCGATACACAAGTGGGGCAGGGTGTAAAACCTGGCACTGGCAAGCGCCTATGGCGTGGCCACTGGCATGGCAAGGGATAAAACCTGGTATGTTATCCCTCTGGCACGCAATAAAATATGGCTATATGCCGGAAAACTAGAATTATTAAAACCATAACTTTCAGTACGATGTTTTAGCTTTGGTTTCTTGTAGATAGCTTACCGCACACTAATGGATTGCAATTTAGTAATATTAAAGAGGACAATTTTTTTTATATATCCTAATAAAAGACGAAATGACAATGGCAGTGCGAATGTAATGCATTTCCGACAGAAAGGAACTGACTGATAAAGTGCTAAAATAAAAAATAGCGATTAAATTGCAACTTTCAAAACAAAATATAAAAAAGATCTTGTACCATACGTCGTACGGTTATTCGTCCTGGCGAATACGCAATAGAAGTATTACTAAAACTGAATTTTCAAGACATTTCTTATGTGCTGATAACGCACTTGTTCAAGTCGATCTCTAACGACCGGCAAAATAGTGATGTCCGACTGTACGGCTGATCTCCATGTCGACGATTTCCGTGGGATGGAACGCTGATGGCACGAGCTCTCCCTTCGTACACACAGTGCACCTGTATATTAAGGTCATACATATACAGTACGGTGAGTTATGCGGCCGGGCACTGCAGCAGTGTATATAATTATTGTACGAGACACGAGTATAGTATGCTGTTCTATTGTATTAAAATTACTGTAGTCTATGGAAGCAATAATTATTGTATTAAAACTATTTATAAATTTTCTGTATTAATAATACAGATTCTTAATATAGAAAATCTACTTATAAACACATGAACGGTAGTTTCTGAATATATCTGCCATGCAAGTTTCATCGAGCCATTATTAAGAACTTTTTAAAGATAGTACGACAACAAAATCACGCGAGTTGTATGTACCGATAACCGATGGACAGGGCGCAGTACATTATAATTATTGTAATTTGCAATACAAAAAGACTTGCTAAAACTTTTGGAAACGCGACTGTTAACCGATTCATGCCACTTCCTTATAAAATTTTCTAACCGTACCGATTAAAAAATTTGCGATATGCAAGTTTTGAAAAATTGCTTCATAGGAAGACCGATGCAAAAATAGGGGCAGTTTCTTCGATTAACTGGCAGTTTATTATTCTAAACGGGCACTAAACAGCTATTGGAATTACTGTAATTTCATGGAAATGAATTCTGCTTTCTCTGCTTTCTCTGGTGGTGAACTGGTGATTGTAACCTGTTCAGCACTTCGCGATCGTCGTTGCACGAACTATGTATCAAGCCCGCTTTTGGGAATTCGGATACTGGAGCGAGATAAAAATAACAGCAGTAGTATTCACCATTCGACTTATTCACCAATACGTAACTGCAACTTCACATAATTTTAGCACTTCACAATATCGGTGTTTATTAATATTTGTCTTATAATCCATGTTGTATATCACACAGCTCCGAACGCTTACACAGTGGTCATCCAAAATGTCCAGTATCGGTACATTTCCAAGCGTTACTCTGTACGACAGATTAACGCAAACACAATCAATGATGTTTCGGAACGTACAACTAATAAAATTGTTCGTAGTTTGTTGGCAATTGTAAGTGTCAGCATGTCGTCTACGTAAAACAACGATGGTTGAATGCAAAACAGTAATTTTAAGTTCAAAGTTCAAACTGATTAGCGTTTGATGTCTGAATGGAAACTGCCAAAATACTGTTGTGTCTCTATGTGCACTGAACTTTGGTCCGGCGAAAGAGAAGGTCGATGCTGTTGCGAAACTGCACCGTTGCACGAAAAAAAAGATACAAATTTCATAAACATACGTACGCACACACTCATAACACAAGTACTATATGTGCCAACTGCCTTTTTGCAAGCAACTGTTCTTATCATTGCATAATATTCTGTTTTCCAAACAACAGATAACCCAAACCTTTAATTACCAGCCAATAGCCATGTCAAGTTTAACATATTCAGTCAAAGACAACAATGATTAAGCGTTGGATTTAAGTCGATATTTTCTATTTTCGGTGAGTGCCACTTCACTTTGTGCCGGTTATAGTAAGCCTGCACATGTAAACATTCATACAAGATTTATTGAAATTTAAGTGCTCATTTGAACATGTATAGTTAAAAGCATTTCGCATATATTGGGATGCATATGATGCCGCTAAATAGGAAATCTGAATGGTGATGAAAACAACTAAAAATAACTTATTTTCCACAGGTCTGTTTAATTTGGAATAACGGATGTTTTTCGGATTTTCCATGAATCACATCACAATCTTACGGTGTGCTTTTGTTGTCTATCACACCGTGAGCGCCTGTTGCCGGGATATTTACCTGCATTTTTTAATTATGCAGCTTTGTTAAGAGCGGCGTCAATTTGATCTGCTTTGAGTGGAAATGTTTGTGTGGTTGTCAATTTTACCGTGACCTGTGCGCCTAAGATACAGACGGTGCGGAATAAACCCGATGGTAAGATGAAAGTTTTTACTACTCGTAATTATTGCAGCGAACTTTGTCTGGGCGCCAACCGGTGTCTATTAATTAGGCGATCAGGATTTTTGCATTACAGTATTAAGCGTGCACCGTCCATGCCAAATGATTGCAAATCGCGGATGCAGTGCTTCGTGAAGCGGCGTGGTTTGGAGCCTAGCACAATTTACGAATTCATTCTTTTTGCGGCACGATTACTCATAATTGCTGATCGAGCTATTCTTGCCGGTGGGGGTAATTCGTTGAGAAAATTAGTAAGGTCTTGTAACTCTTGTCCATGTGCGGGGTTAAGTATTAGCAGCTATTAATGCAACTGATACCATCGCAATTTGATTAATTTTTGCAACTTAGTACAATGGAGGCACCGTCGGCGTCGATATTGTCTACTTATTTATTAACCGCTGCGCCACGGGTTTTCTGGCATATACCATATTTTATTGCGTGCCAGAAGGATTACATACCAAGTTTTATCCCTTGCCATGCCAGTGGCAACGCCATAGGCACTTGCCAGTGCCAGGTTTTACACCCTGCCCACAAGTGGAAATTCAACGGATATCCAGCGGTCCAGGCTAATCAGCATCGCTGTTAGATTGATGAGCGGTAGGAAGGTCGTTTTAATGGCCACACCTAGCCGTGTGATAGCGGTGTAGCGCATGCTGTTGTCGATGGTCCGGTTCAAGGTTCCAAAAAAGCTGCCAACGCTGCAGATCAGTTCCGCAGCGGATAAAGAGACATGAAGGAAGAGAAAGGGTTCTTTGTGTTTCCAGCGGTAGAACACGATTAAATTTAGGGTGATCGTAATGGTCGTAAGAAAATTGAAGGTCAGGTACTGAGCCATTAGAGTACGGAAGCCGGGCGAAGTGGCCCAGGTTAGACACACACTTGTGTTAGCGAAGTTAGTTGAATTATACATGATTCCACTAGATAATAACGTGTCGTCCAAGTTTCGTGTCAACAGCGAAAACGCTTTGCGATATAACTGAGATTTATGTTGTTTCGAGTGTTTTTTCGTGACACCAAATGCCGCTCAAGTGGTATCAATCTAGAGCGTTTTTATAGTAAAAGGAAAGCAATTTTGTAGTAAATACAGAAGGAATCGTTCGTGTTTTTTTATGCAAACACCCGAATGCGCGGAAACGCGAGCATTGACGGTGAATGTTTTTGATGCGTCAGCGGATTTTCGAGTGGAAGTGCGATACGATCCGTACCTCTGCTTTCCGGTAACTATTTCAGTTACTCTTAATTTCCAGCGTGCTTCATTCATCCAGTTGCGGATTCTGTTTCATTTAGACCAGTATCCGAAGTTAACGGTATGCTTAACTAGTCAAGCAGCAGCAATGGCCTTTTCATATCCGTAGTTTCTTAGTATCTGTTTAACAGAAAGTCATGTGCTGTGTGCTCCCAACGAGTGACCTTTTATGGGCAGCTTATTTCGTTGTCCTGATTCAACGAAGGCATGCATATACAAATACAGTTTGCACATGTACTGTGTTTGTATTCCTAGAATCATAACAGCCAGGCTGGCCAAGAAGAAACTAGAAGGAAACCTAAGAAAACGAACGAAGAAGCCTTAAAAAACTGAGGAAGAAAACAGATACGCTCGTGAGCATACAATCTAGAGATTTAAAAACATCAGGAAACCCAGAAACAAAAAACAAGACACTCAGAGAGCAAAGAAACTTCATACCTGGTAGCCAGACGGATAAGCATGCTGTCAGTCAACATAAAAGTTTCTGCGAAAAGTCGGGCAGCAAAGTTGTAGATTAGTTAATAGTTTGTACGCTAGCAGGTTGTGTTAATCAGCAATATGTCGGTCAGCAAACAATCGGGATCGGCCAAACGGGGGTCGGGAAACTGACGTGCTACCGGCTGGATAGCGCTTGAGTGCGTTCCAATGGTTAAAACCAGAGGTTGCCCATCTCCATTTTTTTAGGGATTGGATCCCATTTTTTCCCCATTTACCATTTTTCCATACTAAAATGGTATGAATGGGAAAACTGTATTTATGGATGGAGATGGATGGGAAAAACCAAGAAATGGGCGGAAATGGGAAGTTCACAAAATAGGATAAAAATGACGAGTTAATACATTTCTACAACTATTTTGGTTGGCAAATTCACAAAACCCCCGACACCTTCGCGCTTCGCGCGAAATTATAATAATTTTTACATGGTAGGATCAAGAAAATTTGGGAAAACAGCGCTGAGTTCACGCTTCGCCTGATTGCCAACAAGGTGTTCCGTAACCCGGCGTCAAGGAAGTTTTTGGTTGTACGTTTTAATTTTGTTTTTAAAAAATGGGACGCTGAAATGGGGATGAAAAAAAAATGGGTCTAATCCAAAAATTATGGAACGGAGATGGGTGGGAAAAACTGTAAAAAAATGGGGTATGGATGGGATATGGAAAAAGCAAAAATGGGCAACCTCTGGTTAAAACCAGGAGAAGAGATACTGACAGATATATCCCAAGACGCAAAAGAGCACATTTCCACATGAAACACTTGAGAAAGCCGCAACGTGATCCAAATAGACTGTTGCCAGAAAACTGATAAAGGCAGTTGTGGCCACTTTTTTAATCGGAACGGTGTGGTGGCTAATGGCGCCTTTCCTCATGAAGGCTGTGGTAAAGGTCAAATTTCCTTATGCTGCTGCAAAAAAATGTCGTTGACGTTGAGCACAGAAACGACTGTGGCAATAATTCTTTAATGCATTGCATAAAAGCAGTTTGAATGTACTTTATACATGCTTCGCTTTGTCGCTTATTCCGCAAAACCTGCGCTTCTGTGTTCGAAGTTCGAACTCAGTGTTGGCGACTTCTGTGCACCGGATATGCGTCTGTTGCACGCTGTTCCTTAATTTAATTAATGAATTGCGGACCAGTTGGCCGCCTTGTAATTTTCGTCTTACATTGCATCGTAGTCATACTAATTTGAGCAAAAAGACAAGAAGCTAGAGAAGCGTTAGGCAACAAGCTGACTACCAATCGAAACATGGCCGAGGTCACATAATGCGCTGCTCCCATGATGTGCCACAATATTCTGTATTTGCTCGCGATTATTTCCCAGATCAGTTTGGAACGTACGGCGACTTAGTTGGCACAAAAATTTTGCAACGAATGAAAAAGGTAGAGCCTGAATTATCAATAAAGTAAACTGTACACGTGAGCATATCTGTACTGCGCACTGCACACTGCGGCATCGGTGCATGATTCCGGATTACCCATGCATCCGACCAATAATTAAGCTATTTGAATGCACCGTTTCACTTTCATGAAGCAGGGCCCATCATCAAAAGTGGCTTGCCAAGATGGATACGACGGGATTCCGCTTTGCGTTTGAACAGACTGCTTTTTATCTGAAAGCAGAAGCCCCAGCAACTTAAACTTAATCGTTGTTCGGACGTGCAATTAGACCTAGTACAGATACTGAAGGAATCATGACTAACCATTTTTGTATACATACTGCGCCCAACTCATCCATCATGCAAATCGTTTTCCCTTGATTTTGGTTCGTCGCATTGTGCCAGATTATAAAGCAAAACGTCAACGGTCTAAATTTTTTAAGGAAGGAAAGTCGGTGCTATGCGGGCAAACACCTCTATACCGCTGTTTTCAGCTAACCTAACACGTGCCTCCAACATCACGACCAACACAACCATATGCCTATCCTGGGGAGTATCCCGAGACTACCGTATCCTAACGGTCCACGTGTTAGCGCTAAACATCCTGACCATGATCGCCAGCTGCATCAATCTGAGTGTGTTCGCCCGGTGGAAGCGGAAAGAACCCTTCCTCCTCTTCCACATCTCCTTGTCCTTCGCTGAACTCTTATGCAGCACCACGAGTTTCGTCGGCTATGTCAACCGCGCCTTCGACTACACGCTACGCTACGCCCTGCTCAGCAAAATCGGTATCGGCTTCCGGACCACATTTCTGCCGTTGATCAATATCCTTGTGATGCTAATCAGTGTGGACCGATGGATTTCCGTGCAGTTCCCGCTGTTCTATCGGCGCAAGGTGAAACGCCGGGTCATTCTGCTGACCATTAATTTGGTGTGGACAGGAACTTGTGGATTTTACGTCATCTTCTTCGCCTTCATGGGTAGCTCGGTTTTGGTGGTTACGTGCCGGGAAGTGGGGCAGTTTGTACTGAAGGATCCCGCGTGGATTATCTTCTACAATATCCAGTTCTTCTCGACCTTGGTACTGATCGCGTTGCCGCAGTGCCATACGTGCGCAATTGCACTGCAGGTAAAAATCAGAGACGAAGAATTCAAACAGATTTCAGCCGTTCTTGAAAATATTACTGAAATCGTTTGAAATTCGAATCCACATACAACGATTACTAGTAATTGAACTGGTCCAAAGTTTTTGTGTTTTGCTATATGTCAGAGAAATTAACTGAATTGTCAGCAAGTAAAACAAGTAATGTATTCCGGTGATTTGTACTTTATTCAACTTCTTTTAATTAAACATAAATTGTTTTTCCAGTTTTCCCACTTAAGGAGATTTTAATTTAAAGCCGGTGTTAATCGAAAATGTTTTCGCCCTCGAAAGCGTTTTATGCTTATACAGATTATTATGTGTTATTAGCGACACAGAAAACTATTACACAATATATGGAAAATAAAATTCCGCTTTAGGTGAAATGCCGGGCGCACCACCGTCGTCAAAACACCCGGGACAACGACAGCCGGCTGGTACGCAGCGCCATTCGCAGCGCAATGGCCGGCTCCGCCGTGGTCATCACCAACGTGGTGTGCCAGTCCACCGCGAGATTGATCTACTTCTTCGGAATGCGCAGCGGAGTGTTGACTGTCGGGATGGCAATCGCGTTCACGTCGTTCGATTGTCTCAAGTATCTGATGCCCTTCGTGTGCTACGTGGCTTTCTTCCCGAAGTTTCGCAACAATCTGCTGGAGCTGATATATGGCCGTCGCCAAAGGATTGTGAAGAACATTGTCTTGTTAGCTCGTCCACCGAACTATCCGCCAAATAACTGAAAGTCAGCAAACTTTCGGCAACTTTCCGAAATGCGGTACTTCCGTTCGTGCTATGTGCGATAGCTGTTTGGCTGGAATGAAGCGCACTTTAGATAAACTAACGTGCGTTCGTCTCCAGGATCCTGTTTGAACCTTTTTGGGCCAGTTTTAACTCTTGAAATTGTTGGGTCTTATGAAAATAATTTAAATTGCTTCTGGGAGGTGGTTCGAGAGTTCTGAAGTGCAGCACAATACTTCGACGTTTTTCGCATTTCCGACGTTTTCACAACATGTATTCGCTTACCTGACTCTGCTTATGTTTAACAAGAAAAATGACGACGTCATTTTTCTTGTTATACATAAGCAGAGACGTTTGCATAGCTTTCATTTATCGTGCTAGTTGCACAGCTAATGCGCGAAAGCCGCACATTTAATAACATCACCATCTTCGATTGCGTGAAAAGGTGACGTTACGGGCCGCAAAGACAACATCGGCCGTAGCCTGTAGGTAAATCTTTTACACGTGCAAATTTGCCGTGAACAATCGGATGACGTTAAAGGAAGTAACTTCTAAAATTAGTATGGCTTGTTTATGTGGATTGTATCGCTTGTATCTGGTTTGCTGTGAAGTCTTTGTATCGTGCTGACAGTTAAATATCGCAAAACGGATGCATGTGATGCTACAAGGAATGCGAAACAATCATGTTGAAGGAGTTATGATCACAGCCATGTGAAGGTGATCACAGCAGCTGCAGCTGCAGGAAGAAACAGCTGCATTCTCCTTCTCCGGAGTAATGACCTAATTAATGCAATTTTCAGAGAGTGCATGCCTCTTAACTGCATCAACCTAGAGAAAACAAATTCCCACTGTTATACTTATTCGCACGTGGATGCCAATTGTGTAGTAATTACGTCACCCACGGTCGCGAGTTTCGGCTAACTGGACACAGGAACATAAAAGCAAATAATAGATATTCCATGCAAGTCTTTAGTATACTTTAATAAAGACTGTGGCATTGAATTTCCGGACAAAGCAGCACGGCACACTTTGGGCCACATATTGTATTAAATAACATTATACTGCATGCTCCCGTGGGATTTTCTTAAACAGGGCAAGGTCGTCGAACATACTGTACAATATGCGCGTGATTATCCACACAATTTCCATTTTATGTATTCCGGTTTAAAGCGGTTATGCAGGCAGTTAACTCACGTGAGATTATAAAAGAGATGTTTCCAGTAATACGGCAGCGCAACGCAGAACGGCGGAAGGAATGCGAGAGAGACGGATATTAAGCGCCAGCGCATATATTTCCATTCTGCAAAGCGCATATATTTCCACTTCCATATTTCCATTCTACAACACGATTCGTCGGATGCTGAAATGCTTATCGCAGTGCAGAATAACAGAGCAAACGAGTCCACGTTATGGGAGACGCTGCACTGTTCTTCGACCATCGCTTGGACAATCTGGTCCATTTTATTTTGGATCTTCACATCCGTTGCAAACCTTGTTGATGTAGTTAACGTGATTTTCCATCAGAGGCAAAACACACCGGGGATCGTAGTCATCGGCGGTCTGAAAGTGGCTGATTTTATTGTAGCGTTCGTAACTGTCCCTGGTTTGTGGAGCTACACAATCGGCTACAATATTTGGCTTTTCGGTGATGTTACGTGCCTAATATGGCAGTATTTCGACTGGGTCACCACGCCGATAACCGCGTTCTACGTCGCCGTGCTCACTGTCCAGTCGTGCTGTTCGGAAAACTGGCAGATGAATAAATTAGCGGATATTAATCTGACCGTGTTCGGAATAATTTGGGGACATTTAATATTTCTCCCGGCATTCGTAGTGGACCAGGTGGTGCCATGGCTTAATGGACATCTTCACATTCAGTCGTGTACCATCAAAACGAACTACCAAGACGCGTATTGGTCGGTGTATCTGCTGTGTGGTGGGGTCGTGCCGGTTATCAGCATTCTTTTATGTTTACTGTTAAAATTTAGAAAGTTTCACTCCGACCGATTAAAGCGCTACGCAGCGGCCAACGCTTCAAGTGTGACGAATTTGGTCAATTTGGAAATGTCCACTTCCGATGCCGGCGGCAGTGTGACACCCGTTAGCCGTGTTAGCGAGTCATGCGTCATTGGATGTAAGCCATTGCGGATGGATAAAAACGTGGTGATGTGGTTGGGTATCACGTACTGTTGCCTGTGGACGCCGTTTTATGCGTACAAAGCCATGGAAATTTATTACAGTGCGCATGTGTACTGGGTCGATATCAGCAGCTATTGGATCAATTACTTGACGGTTGCCGTATTTCCCTTTCTAATTAAACGCTTGTAAATGCTACTTATTTGTTGGAAATGCGGCATATACTTTTGATTTGCTAGCGCTTTCATTTGCGGAATACACCTTAATCTGTAGGTTTCTTGTGTTTCCGCTAGTATGCGCCATCAATTCATTTTGGTGATGATAAAATGCACATAAACGGGAAACGAGAAGTAGAAGTTAAAATAAAATGGCGAAAACTTTACAGTACGACATGGTGAACATGAAAGCAAACAAAAGACACTGATGCCAGATAACGCTGTCTCTGTCTATGACCTCGTGCAAGACATCCCTGATTGTCGTAGACATTAAGCTGATTAAACAAACAAAAAGACAAACAAACAAAAATTATGTTTTCAGTCAAACCGGCAGCGAGCGATCCGAAGAATGTGTCCCTCTAGGAAATTTAACGAATTGGCTGTCTTAATTCAAAAACGTGAGAGGTGTGTAATTTCAACATGTGATAGTTCATCATTATGGCCGCGCAGATTAATAAAAAATAATTATTAAGTTTGAAAGGTGCAGCGAAATTGTGTCTATTTTAATCATGACATTAGTAAGCCCTACCAAAATATTAAAAGCGAGAGTTTGGTAGTGATATTTTGAAGTACGGACACTATGGACTTTGTCGTTGTGTTTTCATAACGTACGACAAAAAGCTAAAGTTTACGGCTTTTGCGGGTCTCTTGGAATATATCTGCAAGTGGCCACAAAAGGGCTTTTTTCGCGATTACTAGGTGATCTTTTTATTAAAGGCCTTCAAAAGCATGTAAAATCGCCAGTAATTTTGCTTTCCTCGATAAAATAGCTGACTGCTGCAATGCCATCTTACATAATATCTGCAACCATTATTTTGAGTTCACATTTCCAAAAAAATAGGTTCTTTCTGCTAGCTAGAAACTGTGGGGCTGACCTTTCAATGTCCTTCATTAAACAGAAGTATTAATCACTTCCGGAACTCTCCGACTGATCCCAACCCAAACCCAAAGTACTCATTAATTTAATAATTATCCGCAACAATATAATGTTAATAAGCAGCATTTCGCGATCCGAGACGCGAATTCATTAAAATATAAGATTAAGATTCTGCGGAATGTTTATGTTACTAAATATCTTTTGCTTGATAGACTGACACACCTCCATTTATATGTTGATAATTACTGCTTGGCTCTTATGATCTTTCCGTTTAAGCCAGACAAGCTATAAGCTATATAAGCGTACAGTTACGAAGTCAATGCAATAGGCCGTTCTATAATATGTTGCCGCAATCAGCATCATGCAGTCCAACTTCAATAATTCCAGCGTAGTCAGTAACAGCAGCTCATTTTTTCCACCGCGTTCCAACTGGACCGGCATTCTTACCGCCAAGATCGCCATCATTGTTACCGCTTTTTTCTTAACGCATGCGTCCTGAGTATCCACATCCTTCGACCATCGTTGATAAATCCCTTTACTATTTATCTCCTTTTTCTCTTCGTCGCAAACCTCGCTTACATCGCCGCCAACCGCCCATTAGGCGTCGTCAGCGAATTATACGGCGGAGCATGGTTCTGGTCGGCGTCCTTGTGTTTCTTCTACTTGTACTGCCAACGGATTATCAGCATAGTCCACATTATGTGCCACGTCCTCATCTCTATCAACCGTCTGTGGGCGGTGACCCATCCACTGTCCTACCGATCCAAGCACACAAAACGCGCAGCACTTATCATCTTCATAGCGATGATTGGCTACGTGCATATTACGTCCTTACCGCCTTTTATCGTGGAGGCGCTGATGACTCAGCGCGGACCGCCGGTAAGAGGATGCCAGCAAATATCCATGCCGGAGTGGAGCCGCGCGCAGACGATTATCCATCGGATCGTTCCGTTGGGAATTGTTGTGCTGATCTACGTCTATTTGATGACCAAACGCTGGCGGAAACGGGCGCTGCAGCGTGTCGGCGCTGTGGGTTCCGAGGCGACGCCAGGCAGTACAGCGATAACGGCTGCACATGACAAACGGAGCACCGGTGGTGGCGGACGACGAGTAGTGGTTACGAAAGAGACCGTACGGAAAAAAGTGAGATCGGTGAGACCGTTCATGATCTTGACGGTAACGACGGTCAGTGTTGTGGTGTGCTGGGTGCCGGCTGACGTGTTCTGGTGTGCGGTCGTGTTTCGAGGAGTTTGGTTTGCTGGTCCTGTATATAATGCTGTGGAAATGCTGTATTCGGCGCAGATGATCTTCGATCCGTTGATGTGGATTGTTAGTTTACGTAAAACAAAGGCCGCTTAATTATTTTGTGCATCCTGTATTTGCGTTAGTATTCTACAAATGCTCGTTTTATTGCATATCACAGTATATAAATTTAACATAACGTGTGCCGGTGTTCTGTAGCAAAATATGCACCGTAAAGCTTGAACTTCCCATGCCTGAATTTGTTTTCGCTGTACTCTGTATTTGCTGGCCAATATTGACAATGCTGGGCTCCTAAGAATTTACGCTCGTGCCTTTACCGTCATAATGTTGATTCAGCAGCTCTTTATATAAGGTCCACGGTACAGATATTATAGTTCCTTAGAACGGTTCGAAATTTTATCGCGCGCATCCAGCCAGGCCACTGGGGAATGTGAAAGCGCGGGAGCGGCTTGCGGCAATGCGCGAGAAACCGTACGACCGCAAGTGTTACAGCAAAAAAGCAGAATCACAAAAATATATTTCTCAAAATCTCAGCTTGAAACACGTTCACCTGCTAATACACAGTAAGACAAAATCGTCAGAGCAAAAATCCTCACATTTTGTAGCGTTGAAAAATTTGCCAAAAGATAAAAAATTGACGGGGCACATTTTTTAAAAGGCTTGGGGTTTTGACGGTTGTATCCGTCTACTCCACGTTGTAAAATTCATTTTCCCAGTTTACTGCTCTTCTGTAGAAAATAAAGTAAATGAATTGTGTTAGCATCAACAATAACTTACACTAATCATGAAATCGTATGCATAATACTCCTTGGGCTATGCATTGCACACAAAAACGTAAAACTGAAAATGAACAGATCGGTGCTGCTGCAGCATCTTATAGGGTCGGATAAATGCACAGCCGGCCAGTGGGCGTAAGTCGTAACCACATAACTAAGAAGGCGCAACAGGGACGTTAATCCAATGGGCCCGCGCGCAAGCTCTGACTCTGACTCAGACTCTGACCGCTCAAACTCTGACTCTGGCTACTCAAAGTCTGACTCTGACTGTCTAAACTCTGACTCTGACTGAATAACCTAAGAATAACTTAAGAAACCTAACTCTGACTCTGACTGAATAACCTAAGAATAACTTAAGAAACCTAAGAAACCTAAGAATCCTAAGAAACCTAAGAATCCTAAGAAACCTAAGAAACCTAAGAAACCTAAGAAACCTAAGAAATCTAAGAAATCTAAGAAACCTAAGAAACCTAAGAAACCTAAGAAACCTAAGAAACCTAAGAATCCTAAGAAACCTAAGAATCCTAAGAAACCTAAGAATCCTAAGAAACCTAAGAAACCTAAGAAACCTAAGAAACCTAAGAAACCTAAGAAACCTAAGAAACCTAAGAAATCTAAGAAATCTAAGAAACCTAAGAAACCTAAGAAACCTATTAAGAAACCTAAGAAACCTTCAGAGTCAGAGTCAGACTTTGAGCGGTCAGAGTCAGACTTTGAGTAGTCAGAGTCAGAGTTTGAGTGGTCAGAATCAGAGTCAGAGTCAGAGTTGGAGTCTAGGCCAATCCAATGTACATTAACAGAATTTAACATTAACGTTAATCCAATGTACATTAACAGAATCTAGTTATCAGTAAATGCTCACTTGTGTTGCTGGCCGGTACATTCAAGGGATGACCAGCTTGTTTTCAGTATGGCAGTTCATCTGCAATAGAGCTCCAGTTACTTACCTGTTACTTTTGGAAGATTTTTGTGATTTCGCTTATAAATAATATTAGGCAACTCAGTTCTCAATAGAGCTTGCCTGGAAGGGTTTGGAAGGTGACCTTTCAGCACACCCGATTAGACTGCTTGGATTGTTAGCATGCCATATTGCTTAACTGACTGGTAGTACCTTTCTGTCCATGGCTGTAGAACAAACCTACGCCTGTCTCCGTGTCTCGCACAAAGCGCCTCCCGAATGCTCGATAAAATAATTCTTCTTATTTTGGGATAAAATGATGGCGACCTGTGTTTGGGAGATCCTAAAACTTGCTTGGAAACCGTGTAGTGGACCCGCATAGACAAAGTGTTTGGTCATTAATTAGTGCCTTTCGCGTAAAGCCGGAAATGAGCTAGAAAGTTTTTTTTCAGTTTAAAGTTTCAGATATGCAACAAATTCCATTCGTTATGGGACGGCAATAGAATATGGCACATTTTACGAAAATCTAATGTTAGACTGGAGTCACTGGATCGTGTCCCTACTGAAACTAAGCATACTACCGAAAGATCGCTGCGCAGTCTTGCATGCTTCCTACTAATAACTCTTCCCGAGTTGGTGATTTGACTCTCTGCACCGTCGGGCATATTTTCGCTCTCGCCTTCCATCTGTAAAATCACCTCCATGTATCAGACGGTATTCTTTGCTAGCACGCAAAGAATCAAAGAGATTGCAAAAGTAGCTCAAAAGGCCCTGGCGCCATATTCACGTTTTTGCAGTTGTTCTCGGTTTTAGCGATACATATAAACGTTAATTTTTCATCCAAGCGCCTACGCGACTGCCGTCAATCACTTTTGTGATAGAGCTTTTGTGTCGTCTCTGGAGCTGCAAGAGCAGATTCTGAGAAATATTCGTTCTTTTACCACATTTTCGGAATGCCATGCAGTTTAACTACTCAAATAATTTGAGTTCAGCCGTAGGAAATGGTACATGTACCACTGTTTCCGATGTGCCGAACTGGACCCCGATTACGGCTTTTAAAATCGCTGTCTTCGTAGCGGCGGTTGTCCTGAATGGTGCCGCTGTCTTTGTCCATATACTTCGAATCTCGCTAATCAGTCCTTTCACAATTTACTTGCTATTTTTATTCACGGCAAACCTCGCGTTTCTCATCGTCAACCGCCCATTGGGGACCATTAGCGAATTATATGGCGGAACGTGGTTCTGGTCACCGTTCTTTATGTTTCTTCTATCTATATTTTCAGCGCATAGTCAGCATCGTCCATGTCATGTGCCATGTTCTGATCTCGGTGAATCGCTGGTGGGCGGTCACCCGTCCGCGTTTCTATCAAGTCAGACACACGAAGACCGTCGCAGTACTAATTTTTTTTGCGATGATTGGTTACGTGCATATCACAGCGCTGCCACCGTTTATTATGGAGTCAGTAATGTCGCGTGAGGTCAAGCGAAATGGTTGCCAGCAGATTTCTTTGCCCAGTTGGAGCCGCGTCCAGACGATAATTCACCGGATTCTGCCACTAGGAACGGTTATTCTAATTTACACTTATTTAATCATCAAACGGTTTGGCCGAGCGTCGTTACGACGAGTGGGTTCCCACGTAGCTAGCGCAGGAGAGCCAAACGAGCACTGCTGGGAAAACTTTCAAAGAGAAGGATAAGCATGTGAAGCCATTCACCATCCTAACGGTGACCACGATCGGTGTGGTGGCGTGCTGGGTGCCGTCGGATGTATTCTGGTGTGCGGTGGTCTTTCGTGGTTTGTGGTGGCCCAGTGCGGTGTATAATGCAGTGGAGGTTTTGTACTCATTGCAAATTATCTTCGATCCGCTGATATGGTTTGCTAGTCTACGCAGAACGACAACAACGTAAGGCAGGTTCGTTTATGAAATGTCCCATGCCATCCATGACCCCTGATGTCAGTGAATGTGCACACAATGCAATGTTCTCTTATCATTATTACTATTATTTTCGACAGTTTTATTAACCGATGTGAATAGTCGATTGGATAAATGAATAAATATATATGTTTCTTTATATTCCGTTTCCCAGTGCGTTATGGGCACAAAATTCGGTTTTACTGTAAAAAGAATGTTGATATGTATTTCGTAACCGCCAGCAGTGCAATAAAAACAGAGTGTGGAGTACCACAAGATGGTAAAAGTCGATTTTTCTTAGGTAGCTATTAGGCTGGCAATTATAACGATAGCGTACCGCCACTTCCCTTTACCATCTTGAAATGGTGGTTTGAAAATAATGCGATTGTCAGCGCTGTACACGGATTGATATATGTACCGGCACACTTTTCCTCTCGATAGGATAACCTTAATAATTTCGCAGAACGTTGGTAATGCTGAATGCTTATTGTATAATGAAACGAGCAAAGAAACGGTGAAGGCGGCCAAACCTAAAATAGTTTTATTTTTTTAACCGTTTAGCAGCTGGACATACTGTACTTACAATTTACAAATATGAGTGCCTTAATTTATTATAAATGTTCTTATGCCTAAAAATAAGCCTGCATGGAACAGTTGTCCTCAGGGCACACCCAGCCCGTCCTTATACAAACACTTTGTAAATAGTCTACACTGCTTGATTAAAGTGTGCGGTAATCCTTCAGTTTTCCGCCTGTTGGAGCTGCTTGCTCAGTGCTCACCTTTTGTGAGGTTTCTAGCCGCAGGTTTCTGTTTTTCTACCAAGTTTTCCCGGTAATCAATAGAAGTATAGCACACGTGGACAAAGATTATTATGCATCGCTGCCTCACGAAAAACCCAGATTTGTTATTAGACTGGGCTGTGATTATTTGCCACAACTACGCCCTTCGACGGCGGATATCATACAAAAAGAACTCCAGGAAGTCGGCGTCGTACAAAGGGGAATTTTCCTACCGCGCGCCAACAGCGCAACTTTGGAAATAGAACTATTATGTTCGCGTGAATATGGTTAACACATTTTACTTTTGTTCACCTGCTTAACACAACCGACATATCTCGATACGTTCCCACAAAAGCCAACACAGCAAGAGAATCAGCAACGAGCGGTTTTTCACCTAATTAGATTTACTTCACGCGGTGTCTTTTTTGCGTTTATTCGGAAGTCAGGTTTACAGTATCAATTTAGACCGAAATCAATAGCCGATCGCACATGACTGCTGCATTTCATCGACAAACGTGCAAACGTCCACCGTTATCCAGCCGTGATTTCCCCATGGAGAATAATTAGAATTCGGCGCTACCCTTTCCACATACTAGAAAATTACTTCGGCGCTTCTCTTACTGCACAAAATAATCATCTTCAGTAACCGATATATGCAGTTGATTTCCGGTCTCAATCACGTTGCGCTACATCATCTCAGTTACAGCCCAAGATTGCGTGCCAGCTTCTGCGCTCGCTTTGATTTCTTGAACGCGTTAAATATTTATATCCAGCACACGGTACATTTAGTCTATAACAAAGTAAACAAACCACATTTTCCTTCATGAATCTGACTAATGTATCTAGCATTTCGGCAAATGCCACGGTCTGCTTATCATGGTCCATTTCCAGAGACTACCGAATATTAACGGTATATTACTTAACTCTAAATATTCTCACCATCGTCGTGAACTGCATTAACCTCTGCGTATTTTCTCGCTGGAAAAAGAAAGAACCCTTTCTTCTCTTCCACATTTCTTTGTCAGCGGCGGAATTATTATGCAGCACCGGGAGTTTTATTGGCACCATGAACCGAGTGATCGATTATACACTACGCTATTCTTATATCACAAAAGTGGCCGTTGGATTCCGTACGACGTTTCTTCCTTTAATTAACATGTTGGTGATGCTCATAAGCATTGATCGATGGATCTCCGTGCAGTTTCCATTATTCTACCGGCAAAAGGTCACTAAACGCTCCGTCGTTATTGTCATTATGTTAATGTGGTTTACCGTATGTGGATTCTATTTGGTTTTTTTCGCATTTCTGGGGAATACCGTGCTAGTGGTCAGCTGCCGAGAAGTTGGTCAGTTGGTGCTGCGAGACTACGCGTGGATCGTATTTTACAACGTCCAGTTCTTTGCCACTCTGGGTCTAATCGCGTTGCCGCAGTGTCACACGTGTATTATTGCGCTGCAGGTCAAAATTCGTGCGAATAACCGGCGCACGAATCCCGGACAAACCGATTATTATCTTGTGAGAAGCGTGATGCGCAGCGCAATGGCCGGCTCCGCGGTGGTCACCACCAATGTCCTGTGTCAGTCGGCCTCCAGACTGATTTATTTCTTCGGAATGCGGAACGGGTTTCTGGGGGTGACGATGGCCATTGCGTATACGTCATTTGACTGTATGAAGGATTTGATGCCATTCGTATACTACGTCACGTTCTTTCCCATGTTTCGAAAAATTCTCAGGAGATTATGTCGTGGAAAAGAGATCCCGCGAAATAAAGTGTCGTCGGGCCGTCTCTCAAAATATCCGTCATGGGGGCTGGGCGAGACCGCCTCCAACGATACCCGAATGCGAATAATGCGGCTGGTTCAGTGATACAGGAAATTTCTTTTTATACATTTCATTGCGTAGATCGGTAAAAATGAATTTTCCATGCTTCGTTTTTTGGGTCAAAGTTTTTTTAAAGTTATTTGGAATGTGAAACATTTATATATTTCCTGGGGTGGCTGAGGTGGCTAATTTTTTTGCTTGAATTTAATTAATGCTCAGCGATGCTTCAAAAAAATTAGAAGGCTATTCCGAAAATTGTTCGTAAAGTTTGTAAATAAATTCCGCGGTTTTCTTTCTGGAGACAGTGAATTTTAATAAACTGTGTCCGAGTATTTTGAACGATAGTTGCAGCAAATGTTTGGAATGGATTTATAAGAGAAAATGGACAAAACTGCCAAGATTTATATTGAAATAACAAACCTTATAGAAAAAACTGACTTATCATCACTGTTAATTGTTGCTTGCCAGTTACAGAGGTAAATCGACATAAAGTGAAGCTGAAGCTGCAGAACAATACTGCTAGTGTATCTGTAAAGAATCACCGATAAAACGTACGGTGAAGTGCACTGGTGTGGAAAGTGCGCCGGTATCTGCTTCCCGTAGTGAATAGGATATGTGTAGCAGCGTAAAGGTATGCACATGCTAACAGTATTCACGAACGCACATTACCGTATTAATAATAAATAATTACGATTGTATCATATCGCATTAGATAGAGTATATACAGCTGATTGCACGTGAGGCGCAGTTATTTAGCGTAATATGCTATTATTCCTTCTGCAGAAATTACCGGTCTTGTACTGTCGCGGTGTTTTATTCCATAAAATTAATCGATTTCCTAATAATAATATGTACCAATTTGCATTTACCAGTTTACCGTAGAAGCCGGAGTTACAGATACAAGTATATTTCAAGAAATAAGGTCATCCAGTAATTTTATCGCGGTGTATTTATGATCAGCTTCTAATTATCACTATATTATGACTGAACAGAAAAGCGGATTTCCTTCTGTTGCACAGTCATGTATATCTGTATTCAGTTGTCATTTATTAATTTGGTGTTCAATGTCGGCAAAAGGAATACAAATACGTACACTGTAATAGTGAATTTACAATGTTTCTTACAATCGGCGAACAAGTTTCCCACCCCGCCACCTCTCATGTTTATAAATTGCAATACATACCAGAAAACTGTAATATATTCGGGAAGTTTAGCAACTTTAGCTTATCAAGCTCAATAATTAGTACAAATACACATGTAGACGTTTTGTGAGTGTTTGATGATAACCGGTTCCAATTATTGCACCAGTGGTGCATGCTTTATCAAGGCACGCTTAACAGCAACAATGTCTTCCAGATTATCGCTTGAAATTAATTTATTTCGGCCCATTGTTTACTGCCGTAAACGGTGCGTCAGGCGAATTTAAAATCTTTACTTATCGACCTTGTTATTAAAACATGCTAAAGACTTGCCGGCCCGGAAACAGATAGCACCGGTTCCTATCAGCGCCGCATAACAATAATTTATGTAGGAAATTTCTGACGGCTTACTACACTGTTGACAGTGACGCGCGATAACACCAACCCAAAACGAAGCACAAACATCCGCAACTAACGCCATATAAAAAGCGCGGAACCCAGAAACCCAATGTATATATTTGTAATTTAAATTTCATAGAACTGCTCGCTTCCTTGACTTCTAACCCGTTTTCGCTTCACGGTTTTAGTTGTTTTGTTTCTAGAAGTTATATGTAAGTACATCTTTCGTCAGCATATAAAATCTGAGTTAATTTTAATTTTCAACCTTTTTAACAGTGGTCTGCTTTTTTAGTCGTAATCTCCAGAATGAACGCCCGCGTTGTTGTTGCCCTTTACTAGTGTTGGCCGTTTCCTGCGTTGTTTCCGTGCCGGTGGCGCCAGATGTGAAGCCGCAGTTCGATGCTAACGGTCGATTTGGTAAGGTTTCAAAACAGTATTTGAAACTTCCTTATTAGCGAAACAAACGCTAGATATATTGTACAGAATTGCTTCTGTAGACTGGGCCTGTACGTTTGCTTGTGGAGCGTGGTGGGCTTGTTTCGGTGGAAACTTGGGAAATGCCGGTAACTGCGGACCGCAGCCGGCTGGATGCCAATGCAACGGATTTGGCTAATGTTTTCACGGCTTTTCCCAACTGAAACTAATAAATTTTGTAAGAACCTTCAGTATTTTCGATGAAATTCATCGCTGGAATTTTGATTGTATAGCGCAGCAGCGTTGTAGCTGTTGTCGTGCACTGCGCCGACTATGAGGTGTTTGACAAACCGACGTGTAAATATCGTCAGTACGGCAGTGTTTGGTTAAACAACAAACGCAATAAAAAATGCTTAATGCTTGTAGTTAGATTTGCATTGAATACCGTTGCGGCATGTATCATCATGCTTTTGTAATGGCATAATCAGATGTAAACGGATCTGGAAAATGTCACCATCAGCATATACTCACCATTTATTGTATTCCATCGTTAGCGTTGTCATCCGGCGAGCAACACCACGCCGGATGCAATGTACCGCATCTTCGACTGTCAAAAAATCCATCAGATTTTGTGCCACAAAAAAGACGCTGTTGTTGCCGCAAAAATTGTATAAGAATGCTTATAAAATTAGTCAGTTTATTCATTTTTTTGGATTATTGGATTTTACGGATTACTGCTTTCACTTTGGCAAATTTTGATACGGGAGTGCAGATTCAACTGCTACATAATACATCGCATATCGAGCTGATTGTATCGTATAACACGACACCACCTGACTGGTTTGCTTTGGGAATCAGTCATCCACATGAAGATCTTCCCATTGATTTTGTTGCCTGCTCAACTTCAGTTACCAACGTTTCAGCAAAGGTTAATTTTCGAAAAAATTTAAAAAACGATCGCCAAAGTAGGCATTTTTCTGTATTATTAAATTTTATTATGTATTATTTATAGGATTATTGGATTGGATCAGACGGTATCGTTCGGTTAGATAAACATCAAGACTGGAATGCCACAGTCAGCAACACCAGCCTTTTCACCGTCCGGCTGACGAGAGAACTGGAAACATGCGACAGTCAAGATTTATCCATAACGGTGAACTTTTCCCTGCTTGTATTAGTTTAACTACTAACTGTACTGTAGTATCAATTTAAATTAATGATCTAGTCTTATAAGCATTACTATAATTATTATTTGCAAAACGATTTAACAGATGCATTTGTTCTTTGCTGTTTAGGGCGACACTGCGTATTTGCACTACATGTCCAACGCTACGACGCTCAGTATCGTTGACGGCAATACCTTTAGCTGGGCATCGGCAAAACGCATAGCCGTAAATCTCTTGGCAGAACCGTACAATGAAAATTTAACGGACAGCGTCCGCATTGATCCAAATAGCGGAGGCCTGGATTTAACTGCCGATCAGGTAGCTTTTTAAGCATCAGGTGGCTGTTGGTTGATGAGGTAGATTTTGTTATTTAAGAGTTGGTCGATTTTCACAAAGTTTCCATTCAAGGTAGCCATTCCGGCAAATATCGGCCAAAAATCACACTGTGCCCTAATTAAACTTCCATCCCTGGCGGTGAAATATCATGCCACGGCTGTGAGAAAACATTTAACCTGAATTTAAAAATATTGAATATACATACATTATTATTTCGGTAGATTGTCCCGATTTTGACACAAGGAAATGAGAATATTCTTCAGCGATCCGTTGCTTATATCTGCAGTCCACTTGTCAACGATACGTTTCCCACAAAGGATTTTGATTGCTCAGTGGCGGAAAATGAAAAGTATCGAGTGATGCTTCGCGACCAGTGTACGATGGTTCTGGCGGTCGCAGGGCGTGGCAGGGATGTAAGAATCATTTAGCGTAAACAATAGTACATAACACATAGTTTGAACGTACTGCAGATCTTTTATCTTCCGGAAGAAGCGGGAATTCCCATCAATCCAGAGATGAATAACCGCTATATTCTTCTGCAGAACGATTATCAAAACGATCTACCCATCGGTAAAGCATCATTCAACCAACGGCTTGTGCCGGCTTGGACTTTTTTACACCGGTTTTCTCAGTGCCGGTGCTGTTTACTGCGATTGAATTGTTTATCAGCGTCAAATTTCTTCTTGTTACAGATTATTTGGATAGCTCAGGAATATCGCTCGTGATTTCATCAGATATCCGACAATTCGATGCCGGTTTTCTCACCTTGCAATACACCGACCGCCCAGGTATTTGTTTCCGGTTATGGTTATAATCGACCTTGTTTCCCTAACAGTAACATAATTTTTACAGATATGGATTCGTTTACCGCTCCGGCAAATGTAACGGATCTCGTGGCAGTGACCCGATGTCCTGCATCTTGTACTCAATCCGTAAGTAATCCATCGAAAAAGTTCGTTCTCGTGCTACCAACATAATACGTGTAGGGACTGGCGCGACGTTCAATCCACATTGCCGACGTCGTCCTCGATGCGGAAGTATCAGGTACAGTTTTCATAATCGGTTTCCTGGCGGCCCGGAGCTTCGAAGACCATTAAATTAGGTAGGCGGATGCTGCTGCGGCATATCCGCAACGGAACCGAACTGAACCCAGTCGCCAAAGACAATCACT
Organism: Paramacrobiotus metropolitanus; assembly: GCF_019649055.1. Classification (NCBI taxonomy): domain Eukaryota; kingdom Metazoa; phylum Tardigrada; class Eutardigrada; order Parachela; family Macrobiotidae; genus Paramacrobiotus; species Paramacrobiotus metropolitanus. Next base: position 253,415 of record NW_026570318.1, on the reverse strand, counting down.
ACGACTACACGTATCAAGAAGGACGGCGACCGCCCCGTACAACAATTCTCCATCGGGTATATTGCCGCTTCGGAAGTTTTCCGCCCGGATAAAACTGAAATCATGGCGTTCAAATTTGTATGGTTGCAGGGCGACGAGTTGTTTCTCGAGTGTGAATATGCTAAACAGGTACTGCACAAATATGATTCACATTCTGCAATTCGAGTATGAGCATGATAAATTTGCGTTATTTTGCACATGTCTTTCTTCAGCTTTCGGATACCAGTGAAAGATGTCGAGCGTTCCTTATGATATTCCCAATTCTGCCGACATGGGCGTACGTCAATGATGTCGGACTGACCACGTGCAACACCTCGCCGAGTGTGACCAAAGAAAACGGCACGCAGATTGTTTCGCGCTGTATACGACAATCAGTAACATCGGTAATGTGAGACTTCGCAGTCGTTACATTAAAAGGATCACTCCATTAAAATGCAACGGTATCTTTTTAGGGACCGTTGATCACTAACGTTTGGAATTCTCCCAACGATCTCCCTGCTGACCATACACCACTGATCAGTTCATGCCGAAATAACTCCTCCTCTAACTATACCACTACGCCACGAAATAAGACGAATGAGAATCTTGTGGAAATGAAAACAAAGGTCACCACTTCCACAGCGCGTTCGACAGCGCCAGCAACGAAAGCAATGATGTCGTCCACTACTTTGGCGACCACCGTGAGGAACGCTGTGACGAGTACACGGCGAGCTGTGTTTAATGTAACCGATCCAAGGTCATCCATAGCATGGAGTTCTACGACTCTTTCTTCTCTTTCTTCCCTGCCAACGAGCGGCGCGGCCGCCGCCAATATCAGTGTTCTCCATGTTCTAAACGAAATTCAATTTAAATGGAATTCTTTGGTAGCCAGTTTGGCTAGATTTTTGCAACTAGAACAAGTTTACTGAATAAAATATTGCGCATTATTACTACCATGCCAACCCTGCATTTCTTTTGCATCGCGTGGTGCCAAGTTTTACAATATTAAAATATATCTATGGCTGCTAAACTACCTGTTGTCCATATTAGTAGAAACGCACGATAACTGTGTGGCTTACCTTCGCCAAGTAGCAACATGCTATACAATACAAAGAAATAGAAAAAAAAACACAAAACAGCCGCGAGCGTAATAAAAAAGCCGCTTGAAAACATTCGCACATGTATCGGTGATCTATTATTCTAGTCTGGGAAAGCATATGCGCTCGAGTGTGTGCTAGTTTTACGCTGACTTCGACCACTTGAACAGCTAGCTATTTCTGATAGACACCCTATGTTATTTATAATCGTTGATTAATCTGTAAATTAATCAGATTTTCAATCGCTCGCCCTTCACTCTGTGTTTAAGGGCTTTGAAAAGCACAGCCAAAGAATGAGTTTAACACGTGCATTGTGTTTCACTGGATTCAGTGCTATTCTTTTAATGAGTTTCCAGTTCTACAATATTGGTACGTCTACAATAGATAGTCCTTCTCAACAATCGGAATAATTTCTTCCTTTGCAGATGCGTGTTCCTTTCTTCTGCCCAATGTCTGTGAAGTACGCACATGCATGTTCATTAAGAACACGGAATTCTAAAACTTCGTTTCAGTTGCAGCTACTTGGCTCCACCAACCGGCAGTAATAGGATTATACACATAGCATACGATTTTAAGCTGATTTTTTGGGAATGGCTCAGACCTATAGGATTTTTGTTATACTCGTATTTATTTATTTGTTCGCAGAATGTGACATGTGCGAATGGAAAGAACTGCAGCCAGTATATGAGCTACTGGTGCAGTAACAGGACCGGTGGAATCTGCTATCCCATCGCCGTCTGCGATTTAGCCAACGCTGGTTAGACGATCTATCAAAGTTATCCTTTTGCTGAAGGCTTGCGTACTTTCGTAAATGCTTTTGGCATTACATATGTGCCGCTAACGTAACTTCGAAATCTCTAAATAGCATCTGCTTAACAAACCGGTTGTTTTACAGATCCCTGCATGGCAAGTATCGTGGACGGTTATGCACAGCCTGTTATTGCCGAAATAAATATCCTGAAATGCTATTGTTAATTTTGAATTGCGGTTGTAGTTCACAAAATGCACAGCGACTACCGATTGTATACGCGTTAAAGATCGCTGCGATTATGGAATTTGCACGCTAAAATCCCAGTGTGCCTGTAAGTCAACTGAATAACGAGGATGAAGTTATATTAATGCACTTACCTATATTTGCTCGTTGTAGCGCGCAACCGCCCAGGAACCTGCCCCAGTCCGTCCACAGCACAAATGCACTTTACCAGCTGCTCTAACTTTTGTCAAGATGATGCCATGTGTGAGGAAGGGACCAAATGCTGTCCCGTGCAAAGCCCAGTATCCAGCGACACCCAGAAAATTTGTGTGCAATCCGTGTAATTTCTTCCTTGACCGAATTGTTCGTTCGCGGTGTCTTTATGCCATCAGAAATTACCTTTTTCTTGTGGATGAGAGATATTTCCCTTATTTTTATGTTACCTGCTTATTTTTCGGTAAGATAATTTCCGTAGAAAATAACAAACAAAAGCCAGTAGCAAACATCAGTTTTAAAGCAAAACAAAAACAACAACGCGTTTAACCCAAGAGAATAAAAACCATCCAGGCCAAAATTATAACAAAAATATTTCGCAAAGTGCGCGAAACATAACAAGAAACATGCCATAAAAATTTCTACTGAATACCGAGCAGTTCCACATCAAAAATCAAAGTGGAATCCGGTGGGATCACGCCCGGAATGCCGGCTTGTCCGTAGCCATAATCCGATGAAATGGTCAGCTTAGCGCGCTGCCCTAAACTCATCTGGGCAACACCCTCGTCCCAACCTGCAGACACGAGCCGGTTCAAAATACTAAAATAAATTCCGTAGAAATATAATCCTAACTGACCCTTAATGACTTCGCCTTGTCCGATGTGAAAACTGAATGGCTGATTTCGATCGCGCGAGGAGTCAAATTTGGTCCCGTCCGTTAACGTCCCTAAATATAATTAATTTTGCTCTAGTACTGTACTCGTAGCAAAAATGCAGTAAACGTTAGCAACTACAATCAGCTTGAAATTCTTATAATGAATTATTTATTTCTACATATGCATAAGTTAGGGGAACGTACCGGTATAATGGACAGTCACCGTTTGTCCCGTCTGGGGAAAATTTGTTCCTACAACACAGAATCGGATATAGTAAATAATCATTGTGGAGAACAAAACAGAGAATTCTTACCGTCCCCGTTCGTTATTGTGTCCACCTGAACTCCAGCCAAAACACAGGACAATAAAGAAAAGGCCACAAACACTGTCACGTTGTTCATTTTCGTAAGAAAATGTTTACAAATCTCTGGTAAAATCTTGTAAGTGTTCAAGACTGGCTGATCTACGGTAATGCGGACGAAAGAATACGGCTTAAATACGTGGAGAAAATTATTGTTCAGTCGGAGAAGTTACACAGCAGAATTAAGAAAGCGAAAGGGTGTATTGCGCTCATAAATCAGATCTTTATCGCGCATTGCACTTTGTACAGTTAGTGTTGTTCTGCTGTAGATTGTCTTGGCATTGACCGGCTGATGAGACATCGGCTTAGCGCTGCGGGATCATAATACTGCATTGCATGAAACGTGTACCATACAGCTACATGAGTGCATAAACTGTACACGTCGTGTTAATTTCTACTTGCCAGGTAAAAATCATTATACGATACAGACACCATACCACGTTGCAGCGAACGCTTTCAGTCAGCATTGTGCATGTGGCAAAACCAATACAATAGTAACTGGATTGCGGCGGCTCTCAAATCGCTACAAATCAGGGATAGTTTGCATTGCAGAGGCAATAAAAATGGCAAGCGGTCTGAGTCAGACCCCGTCTGGCCTGCAGACCGTCCTCTGCAACGCTCTGCAGCCCGGTCCAAATCGCCTTTTTGAACATGTAGGTCCTGGTCGTCTGCTGCGCTCCCTGCTCCCTATCAAAAGACACAGGAGAGAGCAAAATCGCTCGGACTGGTCAAAACGAATATGGGCTGAGTGTAGAGCGTAAGTGTATCTGAATGCGAGTGGAAGAGTAGTCCACATGTACTCCGTTTCCCTATTGTTATTGTATGCGATGGCGCACGTTTTGTTTCGCAAGTCTTTTTCAAGCAGCAGACCAACGACGTCTTTCTGTGCCAGACGGCAGCGGCATTTGGAATGCAAACCTTGGCTGCTCTGCAGCGATTCAGAGCCGCCGCAACCCAGTTAATCATTAATAGCTGACTTGACCGGCAGAAGCCTAGAGGACTTTATGACGAGCCGTTCGTGCAAAAAGGTTTTATGTATGTTATGTTACTTATGATAAGCTTGTCATGATTGCCATGTTACTCATGTTACGCTTGTTATGTATGTTATTTACGTTGATAACGCAATGTTACGCATAATACTGTTATGTGTTTCATTTTAAATCCTTTATATTATATTACTATATTGGCTTCAAATTCAGAGCGAGAAGTCTTCCAAATTTACTTTTGCACGCACGTACAATTTTGGTGTGGCTACGGGCAAACGGTATCATAATACTGTACAGATAATACCGGTACGTGCCATACATGGACTCCTAGATCATAATATTGAAATGTCAAGTCCTTCGCGAAGTCATCGAAAGATTTTTCGGCAAGGGTTGCTAGAAGTTTCACTAAAAATAAAAACTTATTCTAATTTATTTTCCCCAAAAGTACTAATTTTCCGGACCGGCTTGTACATGAGTATGTACAAGCCGGTCCGGATGATAAGCTCGTAAAGATATCGCTCGCAATCAGGCTGACTCATGCATACTGAGTGCGTTGTTGGCGCTTGAGACGATGGCCACTACACTGCAATATTCACAAGACGCATTTAACACCAACAGTATACAAATTGGTTTTTGATTTTTATAATTATAAATTCTATAATTGTTTTTATTCTATGCTTAATGCCTCCAACATTTATTTTTACATTACATTTAGCGGTCACTAACCATAGCAAATGCATGTAAAGCGTAAACATTTTGGCGTGGTGCGCCGGATTGTGTAATTTGACTTAACCCACGAAGTTACGTTTTTCGCTGTATTTAATCGTGCTCATCATCCGGCTTGTACTCTGTAGTGGTAAATTTATCTACAAAGGTCAACTGGCGCGTAACAAACGATTCCAACACAGGGTTTTACTGTAAGAATCGCTATAAATTTTCAGAAAATAATAATTTTAAGAAACTTTGAATTACTAGCTGAAGTTTTTAAAAGCAGTTCTTTTTGAAGCTTTTTTCTGTACTGAAACGTGCTCATCAAATTTCGGTGAAATGTAAACTCTGACCAGGGCACATTTTCCGGGTGTAAATTCAGAAAATTTTGATTTGGAAAGATATTACCATAGTATGCTAAAAAAATAATTCCATCTGCTGTGGTCCACTGGGCGTAGCAATACAAAAACAGATGATTACATAGTATGTACTGCATACTACAAAGTACTTTGCGAGTATTATACAATGTTACTGCAGTACGGGCTTTTCTGCTGTAACTTTGCTGCTGCTGCTGATGTTGTAACTTGTGGATGATGCTTTAGGCTTTAGCCGTACACTCTTCCACCGACGGAAGTACGTAAGGGAAGCAGACGTTCTTATGTCAATCCTGCCAGATTACAAATTTTTAGGGTCTTACAAATTACAAATTGTCAGGGTCTCCTAGACAGTATACGAATTATTAGGTATACGAGCACTGTTGAATTTCTACTATTTAACAACAGCCACAGGGCATAAACCATTACTTTTGGTCCAGTAAAATCAGCATAATTTTAATAATTTTTTTAGTTTCTATCACCAACTCTTGCGGCAAAACTATCCGATGACTTCGCGCGACAATTGCTATTTTAATGTGAACTGTATCTTGTACTTGCACTTTGCTCCAGTGAATTTATTTCTGATCATGACACTATTAATATTAAATGTCATGATTGGAAATAATTTGAAATCAAACATAAAATAGTATCATGCGTACGGTAACATTCATAACAACGCAACATAAGTAAGATAACACACATAACAAGCGTAACACAAGTAACATGACAACCATAACAAACATAACATAAGTAACATAACATACATGCAACCTTTTTGCACGAACGGCTCGTCATAGGACTTTGTGTAATTTTTTTTATTTCATTACTCTCGCTTCTTCAGTGTACGAACAGTGAGTGTAGTTCGCTTAGATTGAACTGCCAGCCTTCTATCACGTGGTTACTTGGGCACTGGATGACCATATCATTTCCTGACCATGACATCATTTCATGACCATATCATTTCACGAATGTTAAATGATATTCTACTATTTTATTGTTTTGCTACTGTGTATGTGAAAGCCTTTTTTATTCTTCAGCAGTTGCCAATAAATCCGCGGAACTGACTGCGCTAATCGGCACTAATTCAAATGATTTCAATTTAAACATTAAAAAAAACCGAAACACAGTTGAAATCGTTATTTGTAATCTTAGGACGCTGATTCAATGTGCCAAATATGACTGCTGCATTCCTGGGACTGCATGTTCCCATGGCGAGGTTGGAATCGTTGTGTACACTGTACACGGCATCGCTTTCGTGCAGTTTCATTTATCACAATTTTGGCTGGTGGTGTTTGCAAGTTTGCAACATAAACTTTAATTGCATTACTGTATCACCGCCAATTCGACGCTGTGGCTCAAAAATTTTAATAATTTATTTTATTCTGTATGCGTCAAATGATATCTTATCGACAAGTTGACGACGACAACATAACTAATTCTTATAAACAGACGGACGTAATCTGCTTCAGGGTTGTCCGTATCTTGAAGTGTACTTGTACATATCCTTTAATTGCGGCCTTATTAGATACTCAACATGGGCACCAGCTACCACGTGCTATCTCGATTATATTGAGGTTCAGGTACTTTGGTGATAACACCATGACAGGCTGCCACTGCTGTCAGCCTATAACTTTCCAAACACAGTTTCCGGTCCCGGTTAAAAACTGTTTAATAAACTACATTCTGAACCGCACCTAAAACTGAAAAAAACAACATTATTATGGAAAATTCTGGCAATGATGGCGCGAAGGAAAATTGTAGACATGACAGAATCACTCGACTGGACGCTTCTGCTGTGCAAACGCCTTTTTGGCTGATACAGACACAGTCCCTACGGGTACAGTGGTTGGAACGTTTACAGGACACGTGTCACGGTGTCTGCTCGATGTATTGAGCAGCCACCCTCGGTGGCTGCTGGTCTATATTTCATGCATTTCCTATGGAAATGCTCAGTTTATTGCTTCCTTTTCCCCTTTTTCTATATTTTTTCCTTTTTGGGCAATAAACTCTTATTTTGTGGAAGACCCGTGTTCTTCCACATCCAGATTTATCTGTATTTCGAGGGGGTGTTAGACCTTCCTCGTGACACACGCAACTGACATTATGACCCAAGTCGGAATAAGTGGGCGCTAGGAACTGGAGAAATGACACTTCCAAGCTTCGAACATGGCGCCGTATTCCGTAACGGTTATTTGTACACTGTGGGAGGACGTTACAGAGGACCGTCACAGCAGTCGATGGAACGATGCGACCCGGCAAAAAAAAGTGGACGCCGGTGTCTGGTCTACCAATCCCGTTGCGCGATCTTGTTGCCGTGGCTTGTGAAGGTTGCATACATACTTTCGGAGGGTTTATAAGGAATTGAGTATCTTTGACTGTTTTCTGCTATGATCCAGTAGAAAACTCCTGGAACCCACGGGCACAGATGCCAACTCCTCGTTCTGACGCGCGGCATGCGTCGGTCCAGATGGGTTGATTTACGTTGTCGGTAAAAATAATCAAAACAAACACTCTACGTGAAGTTTGCATTAATGAGCACAACCTTTTGCAGGTGGGCAGACAAGGAAATGGACATCTTTGTCATGTGTTGAAGCATACGACACCAGGACAGATCAATGGCTTACCAAATGTAAGCTTCGACCGGGAAAGCAGTTAAGTAGCCGCTGTAATACTAACTACCGATAATTTTCGGTAATTTGTCGAACGGGCGGTCTCACGCCGGAATCGCTTGTGTGAATGACACGATATACGTCGTCGGTGGAACGTCCGCCCAAGACCATTGTTCGCTGTGGCGCTCACCCCGGATCTTCCAAGAAAGGCTGGAATAGCTCCATCGAAGCATATGATCATGTTTCGGATTCATGGAGCACAGAAGAAACTGGATTACCGGCCCCGAGAAGCAGTTTTGGCTGTGTCACCATTCGAGTTAAAAGCCGATAAGGCGACTCAAAAGACAGCAAAGAACATTGAGTATGACCGGGATTGAAACATGTTTCAGATTTATACCCAAATCCGGCGCTCGTGGACGCGCCGTACATGTAGTCCGATGTGGACACAAAGTTTAGTGATCGAAGAGGCTATGTATAGTGTATCTTTAGGCTGCTTTTGATTTAGGCCACTTTTGGTTCACACAGCGTTAGAAAAAAATTGCGGCATTTTGTTTGAACTAAATAGCTGGACCAATCTTGGTATATATCATGTTTTTGAGCCCTCGAGATATGTTGTCTTTGTTCTGCGTTCTTCTGCAGCAAACTGACTCGAATACATTGTCCGCCTTTTTAACACTAGTTGAATGATTTTTCGCCATGTCTTAAATTAATATCTGTAAGTAAGCAGGCGCCGTGCAAATGATTTTGCACTGTTTTTCATACAATGCATAAACCGCACAAAGCATCGATACGAACAGTTCTAACACCTTATGAAGTTTCCTCTAATTTTTACTGGCGCACAAAATATGTAAAATGTTTGCAAACGACTGGAACATTCTCAGGACGGTACACCGTAGAGTGTGTTTCAGCTGCAGATTATCTTATTGCGCTTACAGCGCTCCGAAAGACAGCACCGAAGAACATATCTACAGGTGGTAAATTGCTAAGATTATACTGTAATCGTACGACTCTGCTTAGTTACTATACCGATGTTATTCAATTGTTTAAAGCGTAATGCCTTTTCTGAAACCTCTGGGGCGTGGTGCATTTCAGCGGACTTACGCCTCAGTCATTTTACGTAGTACGTTATTTTTGAATTATCGCCCCTTTTTGATATTTTGCTGGTAAGTGGTAACTGCAGCATAAGCCGAAGGTTAGTCAACATCCATCCACGTTTCGCACGTTTATTACGATTGTTATAATATTTTTACTGTCAGGTAAAAGCAGTTGTGACCGAATGCGCGTTTCTCCCTGGTGATATGTATGTATGAGCGTAGCACTTGCACTATGATGTCGCTATCATCGACAGAGCACAATAAAAACTAAAAAGTTAATCATTGGGACTCTTGTCTCAGTAGTCTCCTGTTTCGTGCGATGCAGCGCAGTGCGCTGTAGATTTATAGTTTTTTCATTGATAAAATTATTCAAGTACGCAATAATGTCGTAATTACATATATAAAATTGTGTCACGGTGTATACTGTAACAGCCCATGGTGGTGATTAGCTATGGAAGTGCCCCTGTTAATGGATTTTCTACTGGAATATCAGTGTCTCTGATCTTGATTTATCCATTTTTATGTATTTTCTCCCATTTATGAATAAAAGGTATTCTTTAGGGACACCCCATGTTTCCCCATACTGTAGATTTATAGGATATAGGTAGCACTACCTATGACAAATGGCGCTCCTGGTTTGAACAATGTATCAGCCTTTCGGCGGCTGCGGTCTTGCCCCAGCCCAATTTGGGTCGCCGATGCCGATGGCGTACCCTGCTGTTTCCCGGCCAGTTCCGCCGCCTTCAGCGGTATATGCTGGATTTCCGACAACTGAGTGGGCGCGCACATCTTCCGCTTGCCCCGCAGATGATATACCAGTGGATTACGGACTGCCCGAAACGAACGCCCTTCTGTACGGGGCCCGTGCCGTTCCACATCATATCCCGGACTATTCTAAGGGTTTTTCCAACCCTTCTCCTAATGGACAGCTTCCTACTACGACGCCCTTAGCCGAAGAAAGCTCCAGGGATTGCTATATGCCCGGCAAATCCCAGCAGGTGAGCCACTTCGTACCTCATAGGGCTGTCCAAGTCGATGGACTGGTACCCATCGCAGTCTCCAGTTCAGCCGAGCACCGAGTCACTCAGTTAGAAAAACAGCTGTCAGCTCTTACAAAAGAGAAAGAGCACTACAGGGTGATCGCGATTCAGCTCGAACGAGAACGGAATTTTTACAAAGGGGTGGCAGAAAGAAGCCGAGTGCTTCTGCAAGAAATGCAGACTTGCGCAGCCCCTTCGAGTCCCGTTTCCAGTCACTGCGCTAAGCAAGTAGCAACTGGGTATTTCCCTGTTACGCCACAATATGCTCAGCGCACAACACTACCCCAGCCCCAGCAGTTCACGGTGGTGACGATAATGGCATCGGATGCCATTGAGCATAGAGCTTCACGATCGCAGTCCTGCCTAAAACGATCCAGATTGGATGCGGATCGCAGTAATCCGGGCTGTCGGATGTTACTGCCAGCAGCAATGGCAAAGATAGCCATTTCCACATCGCCCGCGGCTGGCAGTGGTTCTGCCAATGTAGATACAGAACACTTAATCCGTCTGTCTAATAAGAAAGTGATGCACCGTCAGGCACCGCTAACTGACTTCCGGACGGTGGAATTGACGGCTGAACTCAGGCGCATTGCAACTATAAGGCAGCGCCGTACCGTCCGAGCCACACCGTACGCGCGTCTGCTGCTAAACGCACGTGTTACCGCAGCTTCCCGGCCACGTTCAAAAAACGGATTGCAGCAGTAACGCGGAGGTTTACTGCTGTGTACGGGAGTCAAAGCCCTCCGATGTCGCAGGAGGCCAAGGCGGAGTGGAACCGCCTCCTCCTCGGATGCTCGACCACGATGCGGAATATTGCTGCAGCGCCCATGGCGGACATGGCAAATGTGCCTGCACGGTGCAGGGTGTGGAAGGATCCGGATAAGGTGCCCTTCGTCAGCGGCACCCAAAAGAGCCACGAGAGGCCCTTGACATTGTCCTGCTACCAGCTACCATCCTCGGAAGACGCCAGTACGGATACATGCCCAAAAGAAGCGATACCCTTTTGTTGATCTGTTTTTGTTAAGAGCATGTGATACTCTTTTTGTGCTTTGTTTCCTTACGGGCTGAGGGCAGCCCTTGTTGGGAGGAGGGGCATGTGTCACGGTGTAGCCTATAACCGCCTATGATGGCGCTTAGCTATAGAAATGCTCCTGTTAATGGATTTTAGACTGGAATATCAGTGTCTCTGATCTTGAACTATCCATTTTTATGTATTTTCTCTCATTTATCCCCATTTATGAATAAAAAGTATTATTTAGGGACACCCCATGTTTCCTCATATTGTAGATTATAGGATACAGGTAGCACTACCTATGACAAATTGCGCTCCTGGTTTGAACAATGTACCAGCCTTTCGGTGGCTGCGGTCTTGCCCCAGCCCAGTTTGGGTCGCCGATGCCGATAGCGTACCCTGCAGTTTCCCGGCCGATTCCGCCGCCATCAGCGGCATACAGTGGATATCCGACATCTGGATGGGCGAGCATGCTCTCCGCCTGCCCGAAAGACCACATACCAATAGATTACGGACCGCCCGAAACGAACACCTACCTATACGGAGCCCGCGCCGTGCCACATCATATCTCGGACTATTCTAAGGGTTTTTCCAACCCTTCTCCTTATGGATATCTTTGTGCAACGATTCCTGCCGCCAAGGAAAGCTATACGGATCCTGCTGTGCCTAACATAGTCCAGCAGGTGATTCACCACGTTCCTTGCAGTGCTGGCAAAGTCAACAGCTTTGCACCCACTACCGTCTGCTGTCCAGCCGAGCAGCGGATCGCCCAGCTTGAAAAAGAGCTGGCAGCTCTTGGAAAAGAGAAAAAGTACTACAAGGCGGCCGCAACTCAGTTCGAGCGAGAACGGAATTTTTATAAAGGGGTGGCAGAAAGAAGTCGAGCGCTTCTTCAGGAAAAACAGACTCGCGCAACCCCTTCGAGTCCCGTTTCTAGTCATTGCGCTAAGCAAGTAACAACAGGATATTTCCCTGTTACGCCGCAATATGCTCAGCGCACATCACTACCCCAGCCCCAGCAGTTCACGGTCGTGACGATAATGGCATCGGATGCCATTGAGCATACAGCTTCACGATCGCAGTCCTGCCTAAAACGACCCAGATTGCATGCGGGCCGCTGTTATCCGGGCTGTCGGTTCTTACTGCCAGCAGCAATGGCGAAGACAGCCATTTCCACATCGCCCGCGGCTGGCAGTGGTTCTGTCAATGCAGATACGGACCACTTAATCCGTCTGCCTAATGGGAAAGTGGTGGACCGTCAGGCGCCGCTAACTGACTTCCGGACGGTGGACTTTGCGTCTGAACTCAGCCGCATTGCAGCTTTAAGGCAGCGCCGAACCGTCCGAGCCACACCGTATGCACGTCTGCGGCTAAACGCACGCAACACTGCAGCTTCCCGGCCACGTTCAAAAAACGGATTGCAGCAGTAACACGGAGGTTTACTGCTGCGTACGGAACCCAAAGTCCTCCAATTTCGGAGGAGGTTAAGGCGGAGTGGAACCGCATCCTCCTCGGAAGCTCGACCACGATGCGGAATATTCCTGCAACGCCCATGGCGGACGTGGCAAATCTGCCTGCGCGGTGCAGGGTGTGGAAGGATCCGGATAAGGCGCTTTCTGTCAGCGGCACTGCAAAAGGGCCACAAGAGGCCCTTGACACCGTCCTGCTACCAGCCACCATCATCTTAGGAGGAAGCCAGTAGGACGCGGATACTTGCCCGAAAGAAGCGACACCCTTTTGTTGATCAGTTTTGTTAAGAGCATGTCATACTCTTTGTTTTGTTTTCTCATGGGCTGAGGGCAGCCCTTGTTGGGAGGAGGGGCATGTGTCACGGTGTATACTGTAACAGCCCATGGTGGTGATTAGCTATGGAAGTGCCCCTGTTAATGGATTTTCTACTGGAATATCAGTGTCTCTGATCTTGATTTATCTATTTTTATGTATTTTCTCCCATTTATGAATAAAAGGTATTCTTTAGGGACACCCCATGTTTCCCCATACTGTAGATTTATAGGATATAGGTAGCACTACCTATGACAGTAGTCTCCTGTTTCGTGCGATGCAGCGCAGTGCGCTGTAGATTTATAGTTTTTTCATTGATAAAATTATTCAAGTACGCAATAATGTCGTAATTACATATATAAAATTTTCGTCATCCGCCTTTCTTAGCCGCATCTGGCTGAAGGCATCGATAATCCAAGCGATGATAAATCTGCGTACAAGCATCCTCCAATATACCACGCAGACTTTGCGTGAGACAGCCAAAATTCGGCCGATCATTTGGAAGGAGCTGCCAGCATTGTCCCATTAAACTGTATCTGCAATCAGCGGAAAAAATAACAAAACATCAGTTCTGACAGCGTTTGATTACAGTATCCGTAATCATAAAAAAACTTAGTGAAGTATTTTATGGATGATGCTTTAACATTCAGAGCCTAGCAGTTTATCTTCATAACAATTTCTGTCATCTATCCTCTAATCTATCCTAATTTCACTTTTAAAATATAGTTTTTTTAACCAAATTTTGGGTGATTATTTAGTGTCGTTGAGCAAATGCATTAAAAAGAAGCGGTGTGACGCTCAAAGCGTCTTTGTACTACAACAACTGTTGATCTAAAATTTGAAAACGTGAAACGTAGCATAGAACATTATACTGTGCACTAGCCAATCGTGCTAATAATTATGTACTCCGGGGATGCTTACGCACATGGCATTCGGACATGCTGCTGGCCTGCCCAAACGTAATCCCGTCTTTAGCGAAGCTAAGAAATCCGAAATTTTATTTCCGGTGGAAACGTGGACCTCCGCGTAAGGAAGAGCACCTAAGCTGAACATTTCCCACAGAAGAACACCGAACGCCCACACGTCCGACTTCTCCGAGTAGAGTTTCTCTACGATGGCTTCCGGTGGCATCCAGCGAACCGGCAGCGCTTCCTGTGCAGCATCACGTGACATAAAAATACAGGATTCAGCTATGCACCCATAATGACGCAGTCGCATTCGTAGTTTCGTACCTTGTGATCTTCTACAGAGCATTCGGTAGCCATCCGCGCCATTCCGAAATCCGATATTTTGGCCACATATCCGTCGCAAATTAGAATATTTCGAGCAGCGAGATCGCGGTGAACGATGGACAGAGTACTGAGGAATTGCATGCCCTGACTGATTTGGTGAGCGAAATGCAAGAAAGTTTGTGTGGACAAGACCTCCCCATCGAGTTCTTCCATTTCATCACGGCGCATTACTACTCTATCGGAGGCTAGTTTAATTCGCTCCGCTTCGTCATCATCGTACGGAAGAATCGCGCCATCCGCGTCCACATGATTATAAAACCGTTCGATGCCGTAAGTTTTCAACATATTTTTCAAGCAACCAAACCTGGAGTATTCGAGAACCAAAAGAAGGTCACCTGTGGAAAATATACACGGCTGGCCTAATAACGAACACCCGAACTGAAGACAGGAAAAAAATGTAATAGACACCTCTTATTACCACCCCCAACAGTTGCAGAAGGTGCTCATGATGCGGCATCGCTGCCATAATTTTCAGTTCCTGGAGCAATTGTCTGCTCTCCACCGGATCACTTGTGTCACGGGCGCTCTTGACTGCTACGCCGACCGGATCCGAATAGCCACTGAGGCCTGTGGCCACACCTTTCCTAACTACACTTGTTGTTCCTCGCCCCAGAATAATATTCGCTGAAAATAAAAAGGAACATTTATTTTAATGTATCTATAGTTCTATGCAAGATACTATTTATTATCAATTAACATAAAAATCCTCGGTTTTTCATGTAATTAGACACTGCTTACTAATCTGCAAATTCTGCAGAGTGATTTCGCGAGCCTTAACGCTTTCACTTTGAAGCAACTGCAGAACATGGGCATTGCGTTCCAACGTTGTTGCATCATAGTGACTGGATGATCGAGGGAGTCCGACGGTTTTGGAAATGATATTTCGGCGCTTGGCACGACGGCATCTGGCGCGTCGTACCAGCAGATAAATAAATCCACCTGATACCAGGATGGTAAGGGGTAGAGCCACGCCCAACGCTATCCGAAGAGTGACACTATCTGGAAAAGCCGAAGAGTAATAATAATAATTATATCAGTAGAGTAAACTATCGGTAGAGAGAATCTTCAAAACTTTGAAAAAAGTAACCATACTTGTTCTTAATCCGCTATATTGTTGCACCACAATGACATAATCTACAAGAAACTCGTATGATGTAACTGGGGAGCGTTCTTGTGACAGGGAACGGAGATTCGGAAGATCTGGAAAACCAATCATCAATCGTATGCGCATTGCAGGCCAGTTTTCCAAGCCGGGAACTGTTAGGTTAAACAGGCGGATATCGTCCATATACAATTCCATCAGTTCTTCCGTCCACACCAGCCGGTAAGTGTGGTAGTCAGTGGTCAAATCTGTATCGCTAAAGGCAAATGAAAAAAATAAAAGGGCGTACTTCGCAGGAGGTAAAAAAAATATTGCCCTGATAAAACTTGCGGTGCTACAACATTTGCGCGTATGCGCATATTTGTTGTGTGTGATCACATATTTGGTTCGTGGTAAGATCGTGCGTACGTATAATTTTATAGACCGGATAAAACATTTTGGTAAAAAATGGTGGAGCCTCACCGGGGATTGTTGTCGTCTGTCTCACCTCATGAAAGTTTGACCATAAGTAGTAATTTCACCGGCGACCGTGACGTACGTCTGATGTGCAGTTATCAAAATTGGTGTAGCAGCACAAGCACCGATGGACGTATTGGGAAAGGACTTGTTGCCAATCGGCACTAGCATCAGCAAAGAACAGGCAGAGCTGTCGACCGCGTAAACGTGTGGATGCTTTCCGCGGATTAAGATTTGTCCGTATTTAAACGAATCCTTTGTCGTTACTGCAGCATTAATACGCGACCGTTTCGCATCGTGACGCTCCCGAGCCGATTTTAATGTCAGCAGACCGTTCTTGGCAAACACATTCGAAGGATCGAAATTTGAATCCTCGGTTGCGTCATGCTCATTGGATACGACCCATTTCTCAAGATTCAACGTTTGAAAATCATCGTGAAAAATCTCCGTTGCTTCCTCCTCACAAAATACTCCGTCATTGCACCCAAGAAAAATAATCCAGGCAAACACAGAAATGACTGATAATAAGCGGTTGCTTACCAGCATTTGTGTATCCTGCACAAAACGCAAATTGTAACTGGATAAGCCTATTTACCACGCACAGCATACACGTACGTATACGGTATACCGCAAGTTAACTCTGATCAAAGCATTTTACATTGTGACTGTCGATGGCTGCAGCGTTGATTGTTCTGACGTGAGACCAACTATCGGAATAAACCACAAATACTTCTATGTTTGTACAGACAAAAACGCCGAATACTGTATATGATGCCTAGTCTATACAGACCGTTCACATGTGTCTACAATAATTGTAAATTACGCTGTGCGTGATCGTGTGCATGTGTTTTACGTGGAATGGTGGAAACCGGTTGCATTGTGTTGTTAACAACTCGCGCTCATAATGCA
Source organism: Paramacrobiotus metropolitanus (assembly GCF_019649055.1). NCBI lineage: Eukaryota > Metazoa > Tardigrada > Eutardigrada > Parachela > Macrobiotidae > Paramacrobiotus > Paramacrobiotus metropolitanus. Next base: position 236,733 of record NW_026570318.1, on the reverse strand, counting down.
GTTACTGTATAGATACGTCAATATCGGCGGTATATGATTACGGTTTTATGGGTACAAACATTCTCATAAAAATGCCGTAATTATAGCCTTCCACATTGAGCGGCAGAGTGGCCTAAGACGACCATAGCAGCGGTGGGATTATAAAACGCTACAAACAAAACTAACCAAGTGACAGCGAAACTATTTTGAACAGCTATCGTAACAATTTACTGGCACTACGTAGGGAAGCTGCCGACCACACTTAGATTCACGGGATATACATATTAACGATTAACGTGTACTTCAAAAGCGTTCTTCAAAATATCACGATGAATATCGTTAAACTGGGCGTAGCTATTGTTTAACCGCAGATAAGTATCCTCCGTCTCGCTGTCTAAGATGATTTTAAACTGTTCGGAGAGCACGGCAAAATTTGGACGATCTTCAGGTGACAGCTGCCAACACTGCTGCATGAGGTGGTATCTACCAATCAGATCACCTTGCTTAAGGTCGACATGGCAAAAGTTTAGACACATGCTAATTAAATCATTTCATGTACATCTGCCAAGAATCAGATTTGGCAACCTACTACAATAACCACTTACATAAACTCTGGACATGTCATTGGTTTGTCCAGGCGGAGACCGTTCTTTAGCCCGGCCAGGAAGTCGCCAACAGACTGCTTTTGGATGCAGTGGGTGGCGGCGTAGGGTGTAGCACCCATGGTAAACATTTCCCACAATACTACGCCAAATGACCATACGTCCGATGGCTGAGTGAATAACCTGTTTTCGATGGCTTCCGGAGGCATCCATCGCACCGGCAGCGGCCCCTGCCAATGGAAGCGTAGATTATTTATTGCGTTCTGCCTTGTCCAACCAAATTAAATCGCTAATTTTTGAGACTCTAGGTTCGCTAGAATCTCAGAGAACCAGTTCGACGGCGTGAATTCGTATTAAAGAGCCGCAAAGTCGCCGATAGCTTGTGTGTTAACAAATATTTTACCTGCAAATGGCAAGTATACATAGGTCCTCGCTGGGCCATTCCAAAATGAGATATTTTCACGACATTAGTATCAAAAAGCAATACATTGCGAGCCGCCAGATCACGATGCAGAATGGCTCTACTATGCAGAAATTCCATTCCACGGCTGATTTGGTAAGCAAAGCGAATCAGAGTCGACGTTAGTGAACTCGGATTCTGACCGCTACACTTCCGTTCGATAAGTTCGTCTCGTGTATCCCCGTTCTTCTCCATCGTGCTTTTCCGCAATATTTCGTCCTCTTCACATGACATTGAATGAAGGTGTCCTCTAAGAAAAGCTGTCAGCGACCCGAATTCGCAGTATTCCAGTAGCAACAGGACGTCACCATTAAGCACAACACCCAGCAAGTTGACAATATTGAGATGGCGACCGGCTCTAGCCCGTGTTTCCATCTCGTGGAGTAGTCGACGGTTAAGGGAGGAGTTCAATCGTGATCTCCGAGTTTTAACCGCAATCGATGCTGCGCCATCGCAATGGGATTGCATATACAGTCGACGCAATGGGATTGCATATACATCTCGTGGAGTAGTCGACGGTTAAGGGAGGACTTCAATCGTGATCTCCGAGTTTTAACCGCAATCGATGCTGCGCCATCGCAATGGGATTGCATATACAGTCCAAACGCGCTGCCTTTCCGGATAAGGTGGTAGGAGCTACTGCCCAAAACAAGATCCGCTAAAAAGTAAAATTACCTGATCGATCACCATGAATAACCTACCATAGCGTATATGCAGCGGCAAATTTATTTCTAACTTATTTATTATGAAATGATCACAATAACAATTTTCACGTACTGATGTGCAAGCTGGCTAAAGGCACCTCCAGCAGGAGAATGCTGGGATCGGCAGCCATGGCCTTAACCACGACATCGGTATCAAGGCCACATGCATCGCAAAGGCTCGACATTTTCCGCTGGAAGCGCCGTATTCGGTCCAAGTGTAGCATGGTACCTTGATGAACGCTGTGCCAGCTTCGGCGATATATCCGACATCCAACCGCCAAAAAAGCCAGAACGACGATAGTTGGAACAACAGTTCCGAGGACCGATGGCAGCAGTACAGCGCGCTGAGTGGCTGTAACACAAATCAGTGTTACGTAACCTTACAGTTTTATTTTTAAGGCCTGTTGAAGAAATGAGCGTGATAAAGAGTAACTGCACTTTACCGGGCGCGCAAGTGTAGCAATGCCGTGACATAGCGCGACGTACCAGTCATTGGTGCTTGGCTTCTTTTACGCTGCCTTACAGAGACATAATCCACCAGAAATACTTGAGGCAATGACTTGTTGGTTACGTTGTTTTGGCCAGCCGTATCTTGAGAACTCGGCATAACGCCCATGCTAATGTACATTTTAGGCCACTTCTCCAAACCAGTAACCGTAAGATTCAGTTTCCACTGTTCGTCCATATACCAAACCAGGCTCTGCCTGGTCCACTCCAACTTGTGTATGTGAAAATCAAGGGACAGATCATTATCGCTACAATATACGTCACCGTAAGCGTATGCTGATAGTGATGTACTCTGTATTTCTGGAAGGAAACTCCATAAAAGTGTTGCTCACCTCTTGGAGAAACTAACGTGGCGCATGGCAACTCCTTCACTATCGGCGTAATTCACAGTGCCCATAATAACATTATCACGTCCACCCGAAAGATTTACAATTATTACACTCGAAACTGCTGGTAACCGGCATGTGTAGCTTTCTGTTTCTGCGCAGGACGCCAGTGATACGATGGCAGCGGCATAATGCATCGCAGGAACTTTGGTCCGAATGGTCATGTCGCCGTATTTAAAATGAAAGTTAAACTGTGTTTTCAGGATACGCGAAGCGTAGTCAATATGTGACTCTTTCCAGATCGGACCCCGTTCCAGGTGAAGCATACCGCCTTGCAGGCGAATATTCTGACGATCGCCCGGAGGCGCAAGCGGAGCCGGCAGTGCATCGTCCAAGACCGTCCAGTTCAGGCTAAGTTTGTCTTGGTTGAAGTCGTCTCGGAATACTTCGAAAAGCATGTTGTCGGCATTAAGGGATTTGGCCCGGTACATATGTAGCACCAAATTCGTGTACATCCACGGGAACCTTCGCTGTCGCGCACTCCCAAATACTTTTTTGCATTGCTTTATGGTATTTTGTAGCCAAAAGAATTGTATACGTAGTTGTGAAATCCGTTTGCGCGCGCAACATCCGGTTGCGGAGTTATGAGGGTAACAAAATTCCAAAAAGTTTAAATGCATTCAGGTGTACCAAAAGTCTGATTATGGACCGATCTCCCTCAAATTTTGCATATAAATGCGCATGTCTTTGAAGATCGTTTTTAAACCGATCCAGACTTCCATGATTTTTTTCAAATTTTAAAATGAATTTTAAAATTTTTGAAATTCACTTTAAAATTTGAAAAACATGCTAGAACAGTGGATCGGTGTAAAACGATCTTCGTGGTTATGTGCATTTACGCAAAATTTGAGGAGATCGGTCCATAATGAGACTTTTGGCACACCTGAACCCATTTAAACTTTTTGGAATTTTCTAACAGCCATAACTCCCGAACCGGATGTTGCGCGCACAAACGGTTTTCACGCCAGTGTATACAAATCTTTTGGCTATAGAATGTCAGAAACCGAAACAAAAATGTGTTTGGGAGTGCGCGAAAGTGAAAGTTTTCGTGCCTGTGCACGAATTTGGTGCTATGTACCGGCCCACTTCCCTTAAGGGAAGTTGGATAGCTCAATAACATCCACAGTATCTTAAAGATTATTGATAGTTCACGGAACGTCCTGGCGAAAGCCTGCAAAAGTAGACTAAGTAACCAGAAAGTTTTTGAAAGCCTGTTGAAGGTGTACGACGTCTGGAAACCGGCATTGTCGCAGTTAATGCCGGCGTTGCATGAAAGTTTTTATAGCGTGTAATTATCTTTTTGCTGTTGATTTTATGACAGCAGAAACATTTCATATTTGTTGGAAGTCTTTATGATCGATCGCAGATAGATAATTACCAAGCGCTTTCCAGTTGTACAAATGGTGTTGCAACGCTAGTGCTTTCGTTTATCTATATTCTATACATATAAAACACCGCGGACCGCTGTGAAATACAGGCTCGGAAAAAAAGGCAGGTTGCTGGATATAATGTTTTGTGGATGTCCTGGGGCAAGGAAAAGCTTTCCATGGTAAGGTTTGACACCTTGTGTGCATTGTGTCGGTAATAAATCTATAATAATTATTACTACGGTGGCCATATTTGATATTACCGTGTGCTGAACGTGAGCCGTCGTACAAATAACAAAATTGTGTTCAGTTGAAAAGCAACAACCGTATGAGTCTTTCATTGGATCATATGCCACCTGCACACAGTAGACCAATTTTTTGAACAGTGAAGATGTTTCCGCAATTAAGTTACGTTCGATCTGAAGTGACCATCATGCCATTTACGACGTTGTTGGCATTTTTCCTTTGCCTGCAAAGTTATCACCGTGCTTGCAGCGAGCTGACCGAAACCTTCCGCGACGATTTTAATGGTGCCTACGTGAATGAATCCAAGTGGTATATACAGAAGGACTTTCCGTCTTTTGAGCAGAAATACGATATTGCTAATGTCCGCTTGGAAGACGGTCATTTGGTGCTGGGAACTGGAAGTCGACAGAACGGCTCGGGAACTGTAATGACCGGTAGCAGAATTTTCACCGATGATAAATTCAATTTCACCTATGGCGAAGTGTTCGTACGCGCGAGATTCCCGCGGGCCAGCAACTTACTTGCCAGCGCGATTATAGGGTTGCTGGCGTGTGGGAACACAAAAGAGCACAGGTGTACTGACTTCGAGATGCTACCGCGCTTGCAGCTCTTCTCCAGAAGTACGAATCCACACGTAGTCCTCGGCACTGTCTCTTACAAAGACCGCAGTGATCGTGAAAAAAAAGCCGATGACTATTACTTTTGGTACGTATGATTTCTTGTATGCTTGCGTATGTAGCCGGCAGAATGTATAGAAAGGTTAATTGGCTCATGGAACAAATTTTTTTGCCGCAAAAAGGTTTGTTAACTTTTTTAGCGGGCGAAATGGCTCACGATCATGAATCACCGCAGGCGCAGTATGATCGCCATTTGAAGACTATATGCTAATGACATAACGCATATAAATAAACCGGGTTTTGTTATGCATACATACGTGCTAATGCAGTATAATATGTACAGAAGCTAGTGACTACGTACCGTAACATACGCACTTTAGCCAACTGGTAAAAACTTCGCCAACAAATTTCTGGGGTAAAGCTTATTATTTTGTAACAGCTCTTTGGACTGCTTGTGATAAGTATACAATAATGCTATACTATAATGGAGTTGAAAAGTTTATTGAACTCTTTCTGTTGTGATAATTAAGCTTTTTTCATTGTTTGGTTAACTTGTAAATGTTTATTGATTTGTACTCTGCCGTCGTTTATCAATAAAATTGTTATGTCTCTGTAATTGTACAATACTGAAAATACTATACGTGAATAGGTAGATACGTTGTGAGTATGGTACCACTATCGTTATGAAGAATGGCTGACTGCTTTGCTGTATTAAGTGTCTTCTAGTGAAGGGCATAGACAGCGTTCTTAAATTTCTTACAGAATCGTTATCAAAATTTGCAGAAAACTATTCCTATTGATTTGAATAAGTACTACCTGCATACCAAAAATGGGTTTACCATGGTGTTCTAATTTGTTGTTCTGGTATCAAAATATTGAAGATTTCAATCAACATCAGCATTTATCAACAATGCGTTAGACTTATGCACAATGCTGCCCAACAAGTTGTGAAATTTGGGACCCGTGAGCCATCCTGCCCGGCAGAATGGCTCACGGTTAAGTACACATATGCGCACTTTGCAGTTTGCAATAGTTTTGAGTCTCACATGTTATGCTAGTTGTTGCAAAGATCACGTCAAGGCAATTGTCGCATACCTCATTTTTACCGTACAGGTACCAAATCTTTATACTCTACAGCAAGCCAGTTCGTCACGCATGCTCACGAGCATTTGCACTAGAAAACTTAAAAGTTTTTCTTCTGCTCTTTTTTTTAGCTATATCAATCATTTTGCTGCATGATGAAGCGAAATAAGCTCTTGATGTAATAATAGTAACGTTACCAACTTACCTTAGAAGTAACGTCACCAACTTACCTTAAGTATGTGTGTAATTATGCACCGCACAATGGTTAAAAACTTATGTGTCACGATAGTCTTATTAATTTTGCGGTGTTTCAAAGACTGTAATAGCCAAATAGGCACGGTGAACTGATACGTTTCTGCAAGATAAAAATGATTACAATAGTACTGAAACCCAGTTTTGTTGTCTCAGGTTAATGTTCAAGTACAGATAACACAAACTCCGCATGCAATCGTGAGCCATTTTGCCGGGCAAGTTGGCTCACGGCAGTAAATGAAGAGCATAATACATCTGGTGATCAAATGGCAAATTTTACATCTAAGAATGATTTCGTCCGATGTTAATATTGACGTTAATGACAAAACAATCAATATATGCATATGCAGTTCAACAAAATGGATTTTGTGTCTATGAATAGTTGTAGAGTTGGACTGGGTTTAAATGCCTAGGTAGTGTGCCTCACTGTTTGGCCGGATCGCAGCATGCGCTCTCGCTGACTCTGCTTTGCGTTATAGGTGGGCTATACAATATAATAATTATGTAGAATCTTGATTCTTTACTTATAGCAGTTAATAGTGAGCAGTGCCTAATTAACGAATAGATTTCAATAAACAATTACAAGATTACAACGAATTTCAATGCTGGCACTCATGAAACGCTAGATCGATGCTCCTGATCGTGTCTAAAACTTTAGTACTTTATTTTGAAAATTAGGATTACGTAAAACAAATAAGCAGTATCTGCATATATAATTTAGTGACAGATCTTACAAATTAGCCATGCAAGGTACCTGTTACTGGCAGTGATGCGGAACTGTCCTCTGACTACCACATCGTAAGATTGCTATGGACCCGTGATGTACTGGTCTGGTTTGTGGACGAGGAGATGGTGCTTAACCAGACGGTGCCTGGACTGTCAACATGGCCACGACTTTTTATCGCTCTCACATTAATAAACATGGAATTCTACAGTGAGCCGAATTTTCCGTTTAATGCCACTATGGCACCGAGACAAGAGTTTTGGATTGACTACATATCCGTTCAGCAGATCACTGATGCCACTCGAAATGGTATATACCTATTGCAAATCTTATTGGTCTGCAAGGTTGAAATTAAACTAATTTTTGATTATTTCATTCCAGATCACGTTATAACGACGGCCCTGGGAACCATTGTTCCGGTTGGCGTATTAAGCATTTTTGCCATGATTATTGGAATTCGGATAAGGCACAGACGACAGCGGCAGGGCAACATGCAGAAGATGGATACGGGGAACAGTTTCGTTTCCAAGATGTTTAGATTCCCAAATTTACTGTCTCACAATGATGAGACACTCGCAATGTCCTCGGAATTCCAAGACTGCATTCAGCGCATGGAAATTCCATTGGCGAGCATCCGCTTAAGTAAAGACTGACGCTGGCGATCGATCGATCGAGCTCAGCACAAACTTCTCATATAGGTAATTATTTTCCGTTTCAGCAAAGATCATTCTGGCTTCCAGCGAAACCAGCGTCACGCTAAAAGGTTACTCCGAAGGAATTCCGGATCAAGAAAAAACGACAATCCTCGCCGCAAAAGGACCGAAAAGTGCCAGTGATCCTTGCCAACTGAGGTTATTGACCGAGGAGATGGAAACATTTGTCAAAGCTGGGCAGCACATGAACATACTCTCACTGCTCGGAGTCGTACAGAAAAGTTCGTCCTCATTTTATTTTATCAAATGCAATTCGTGCACGCTTTTATGATTGGTACGGTATATAAGAGTTCATGGCAATACAATCAGATCAAAAAAATTCGAGCGAGTTGCATCGGAAGCTAAATTGTAGGCAAAACCCTTCTGCTGTTTGAGTACGCCGAATTCGGAACGTTGCCGCACTATCTGCACGCGCACGGCGGTAATTGGTTCTACAATCAGGTTGACCCAAACGGAAACCTCCTACCCTACGACGAAGACCTGGCTAATCAGCTTCAACAGGCATGTGACACACAACCCTCGGAAAATATCCAGATGGATTTCGACTGGCAGGTGCTGTCCACGCGCAGTTTACTGCGTTTCGCCTACCATGTCAGCCGTGGAGTGGAATATCTCCACTCTCGCTCTATTATCCACCGCAATTTATCTGCCGGAACTATTTTCATCTGCACTGGACAGGTGGCAAAAATCGGTGGACTGGAATTGGCCAAGCAGGTCACGGAGTATGTTGCAGCAGATCGTACGGTAAATTAGCGATACTTCGCTTACTGCCTTATATGGGCTCCCCTTATATTACTCTACCTTATCTGGGCTCCCGGCTAGTGAGCAATACCCGTCAAATTATTTATCGGATTTATAGCAGAACCCTTTTCTACTTCTTTCAACCGGATTTACAAGTGAGCACATCAAAGAATTCCGAAATTTCACATCCGAATTATATTTATATAATTATATTATCTACATATATTTTTCATTAATTTCAACCGGATTTGCCAATGAACAAACTAAAAAATGCCACAAACGTTGATACAAACTCAATGCTACAAAAGTACTGGCGAAATAAGTATTTCAAGTACATACATCTAAATTTTCATTCAGTCATACACTGATAACAGCTGCAAAACTGTGAGTAATAACGTAACCGCCAATGTAGAGGGTTGCTCATATTGCTCGGGAGCCCAGATAAGGGAGAGTAATATAAGGGGAGCCCATATAAGGCAGTAAGCGAAGTACCGGTTTTATTTTGTTCCAGGTTTGTTGTTTACACCTCCCTGACTTTGCTATGCTTCTTTCACATTACAGGAAGTACTGTCGCTTTACCATCTAGCTCCGGAGTCTGTTGGTGACTACAGATTCTCGGCAAAGTCTGATATGTGGTCACTGTGCGTGGTTTTGTGGGAAATGTTTAGTTTTGGGGAAGTCCCATACGTTGATGCCAATTTATGCAAAGACGCCGAGATCCTTACGTTCTTGCAGACCGGGGAACGCTTGAAAAGACCGGAAAAATGTCCCAAAGTATTGTAAGCACTTATACAGTAGTTGCTCTAATGCCCTAATTATTCTTTCGTTGGCAATTATTCGTACCAGTGCCACAAAGCGCACATTTTTCTCCTTATGGGAGAAAAATAACTCATTTCGCTTCTTGTAATCTTGCTGCTGTTAACATGATAGGTATGACTTGTTGCTTGAATGCTGGGAATGGAAGCCCGATGAAAGGAAGGATGCATCTTACATAACGAGCGCCCTGCGCAGCATCACTGACAATGTGGCAGAAGAACCATACCTCCGTCTTGATTATTGGTACACGCAGAATAATGTTGTCAGCAGCGATTCCTTAACCCAAAACGACAGCAGAATGTAGCCAAACGAACAACTTTCGTCTACCATCGCTGCGAATATTTTCTGCTTGTGGTAAATGCATTTCCCACAAAACCACGCCCATTGATCACATGCCAGTCTTAGATCACCTATTCGCTGGTCGGCTGAGTTTACCTTTTTTGGACGTCTTGTCAAGTTTATCTTTTTTTGTAGCCGTGGAAGCATTACTTTCTTATGTACGGTTGAAAAATTCTTCTTTTATGCGAAATGCCTTTACTCTGAAAACGTAGACCCGAACCCGTGAAACTGTTCCAGTTGTTATCAGAAAGGCCGTAAGTGAACATACTCGTACTTCTATGCATGTGTCGTATTAAGAAAGCTGGAAAAAGATGATCCGATCGCATTGTATTGTAACGGGCGGGCCCGCCCGGCAGCAATAAAGAGGTGTCAGTATTGCATTTTATGAATTTTACGTAACTACAATATATGCGTTAAGATCACACGCACTTCCGTAAAGAAAACATGATTGCAGCTTCCACATTCAGCGACAAAAATCAACAAGAAAGGCACACAGAAAAGAATCCCTATAATTTCCTAGCTTTTATGTCCGACGAAGTTGCGATGAAAATCCCTAAAAGGAATTGTATTTCATACGGAAATGTTAATAATGTACTCGGATGTGTTATGTATAGTGTGATCCCGAAATTCAACGGTTTAACGACGTTATATTGAGCAGTCATTTCACTGCCCATCACATTTACCGAAATTAACTAACATTAATTAATTAACTTGCATTAGTTTACTGTAACTAGCGTCAGCTTTATTTTAAAATGCGCTGCTTGCGCACAACATGGTCATGTCCGGACATACGTACGTATACACCGTTGTATGCGGGGAATTACGCGGATAAAATGTCGACACAAAATTGACCTCAGAATCTGTTTGTTTACGTCATTCTGACGAAGAATAAGTGTTTTGGTTGAATTTAATGTATTCTGAGGATGATAGGTCTTCATTTTCTGACTCGGTTCAGGAATCAGAAATAACTGATACGATAGGCATTCTTTCCACTGATACAAAGCATTATTAATCACTACTGTAGACTAAAAACACACTATGCTACAAAACCAAAGGCACGGATATCTACCGGCTAATTTGTTTTCTCTGTTTTGGTTTTTGAAACAATGGGTATGGGGGGCAAGGAAGAGAAATGTAAGATCGCTACACTCGGTAAGATGCTTATTGAGAGGACGCATGAGAAACGGTCCACTCATTTCCCGAATCTGAATCAGAGAATCAGTATTGCTTTAATGCGTGGTAATGCGCTTGTGGTGAGGAAACGTTCTGTGTCGGTAACAGGTTGGTTGAAGTGCATTTTGTGCTGAACTGATGTAACGCGTAATTTTGTGTTTAACCAACGCTCGCTTAAATAACCCAGTAAAAGCTTTCTTATCGTGTTCAAATTGCTTTCACCAGAGTGTGTCTTCTAGGAGGTTGCTTTTCCGACAGTACGTGGACAAGCGGCATATTCTCATCAATCTGAGCCTGATATGCGAAAAGTGAGCTCGTGAAGATGGTGTATTAATGTTAAGGGAATACGACAATTACCTTAGTGCTTACAACAAAAACCGCGCTGGTTAGCCTTCTTTCTAGACGCTTTCATACGCTGATGCTGACGAAAGACGTGAAACACCGTCATGCCTCAAGCAGTATATGCGTTTTAGCGCATCTGTGGAAGGCTTAAAGGTGAAATCCGTACTCGTGAAGTTAAGGGCATTGGTCCACCTGTGATTATTGCGAAGAGCGGCCATGAATGCACTGGTGTGTTTGTATTAGCGATGCATCGCAATCCTGGCAACGGTTATTTCGAGTAGGACTCGCTTTCCCCGATACTGTCTGTTTGTGAGCAGCTCGTGCTGATCAACTACAACGCGCTGCAAGCAATCATCCAATCAGCGATGGCAATATTGTGCGGAGGTTCACTTATTGCACTGACTTTGCCGCTTTCCGAGGCGACGTTTACCGGCGCCGCGGCAGGAGTGCCGCTCCGTGTGACGTTATCATTCCGCTTTTACACTTTTACTCCACGGAAGCTGCTGCAGAACAGCTTCGTATATTTTTGGCAGCAACCAGCGACAAGTGTTCGGCCGTCAGCCCGCTATTATTTGAAAAGACCACTGCGACACATGCGCACTGGGTGCAGACATTAGCCTATCCGGATCAATGGACAGACATTCGCCTTTTCCTGCAGCCGTAAGTAGTGGTTGGTGTAGATAAGTTCCAACCCCGTCACATCGGGTTTTCTGTAAAGCCTTCACTAGGTGTTGGCTTCATTAATGTTTAAAGAGCCTGACAGCTGTTCCGTGCGGCCTGCCTTATTATTGCCTAAATACAGTAACAACCACTAATAACTGCTTTACCGCTTGCAAATCGTAATTAGGTGTTTTTTAACCAGGTTTAACAGTTTCGCCTAACCGACGATCCACACCGTTGGCACACGATAGATCTTCGACGGTTGGACATTGTTTGGCTGACCCACATGACCTATAGATGAGTACGAGTGTTAATGTTGGCTTCCGTTTTCGAAAACTCATCACGACTATGAAGGTCTTGTTGGTCTCGCAGAAAGTGTCAATGGATGGATTGGTCCCAACCTGGTGTATATCGACCCGATTTGTATAAAAAAATTTTTCGTCACCTTGTTCTTACTTTTCTTTAAATACAACAAAGGGGAAGAGTGAGATTTGATTTGATAGAATGATTCTGAAAGAAGTGAATACTTTGCAGGCATTTCTTATGGGCAGAGTAATACATAAATGTACACAAATGTTCGTCATCCACCTTTTACGGCCGCAACGGAGTGGAGGCATCGATAGTCCAGGCGGTGATAGATCTGTGTGCAAGCATCTTCCAATACGCCTCGCAAACTTTCGGTGAGACAGCCGAACTGCGGGCGATCATCAGGTGTGAGTTGCCAGCATTGCCCCATTAAATTGTATCTGAAATCATCGAACAAAAATAATGTCAATAATTTCGACAGTGCTTCGTATCCTATGATCGGTAATCGTGCCCGACAGCCCGCATATAAAAAAATAGGTGAAGCATGTGGCTTCCGAATTTCAAAGCGCAGCGGTTTACGTTTTTGTCAACTGCTGCCGTGGTTTATTAAATTTTCCGTTTCTTGCCTACTCAATTTGAAAACAATCTGTATAAATCAAAATCTCTAGCGTCGGGCTGCGTCACTGAGCGAAGGCTTTAAAAGGAAATAACCAGAGTGGCTATCGGCCTAACTTTCAGCAGTAATTATCGATCTGTACCCCGTCAAATTTGACAAAAATTAAAAACCCAGATCCTTTTCGCAAACCGCTCGTGCGGATGAATTCTTACGCACATGGCATTTGGACATGCTGCTGGCCTGTCCAAGCGAAATCCCGTCCTTAAGGATGTAAGGAAATCCGAAATTTTATTGCCGGTGGTTACATTGATTTCCGCATATGGAAGAGCACCTAAGCTAAACATTTCCCAGAGGAGAACGCCGAACGCCCACACATCCGACATCTCCGAATAGAGTTTCTCCATGATGGCTTCCGGTGGCATCCAGCGAACCGGTAGCGCTTCCTGCATAATTTCGGCATAGCAATCCACAGTTCAGTTATCTACCCACTCTCTTACCTTGGGATCCTCGACAACGCAGTCGGTGCCCATCCGAGCCATTCCGAAATCCGATATCTTTGCCACATATCCGTCGCAAATCAGGATATTCCGTGCCGCGAGATCGCGATGCACGATGTACAGGGTATTGAGAAACTGCATGCCCTGACTGATTTGGTAAGCGAAATTCAGGAGCGTTTGTGTGGACATGATCTCCCCGTCGAAGTCATCCGCTTCGTCACGTCGCACTACCATTCTGTCGGCGGCCAGTTTAATCCGCTCCGCTTCATCATCATCGTACGGAAGGATCTCACCCTCCGCGCCTACATGGTTGTAGAAGCGTTCGATTCCACGAGTTTTCAAAATATTCTTCAGGCAACCAAACTTGGAGTATTCGAGAACCAGGAGAAGGTCCCCTGCAAGAGACATACAGCACTTGCGTAATAAAATAGCGCCTCTTACTGCATAATAAACGGGTACCTTGTAATACTACTCCCAATAGCTGCAAAATGTGCTCATCGTGCCGCATCGCGGCCATAATTTTCAATTCCTGTAGCAGTTGTCGGTTTTCTACTGGATCGCTCTTGTCCCGGGCTGTTTTCACTGCCACGTCGATAGATTCAGAGCAGCCGCAGAGGCCAGTGGCCACGCCTTTCTTAACTATGCTTGTTGTTCCTCGGCCCAAAATCATATTCGCTGAAAATAACAGCAGTATGTATTACATATAACCATGAATCTAGGCAAGGTACCAATGAATATTACAAAACGAAGAAACCTACATGTACAATAACTTCGCAGATAATGAAACGCTGCTTACAAATTTGTAAATTTTGCAGTGCGGTTTCGCGAGCCTTGACGCTTTCGCTGTTAAGCAGCTGCTGGACGTCGGCACTGCGTTCTAACGGAGTTGTATCATGACAACTGGATGTTCTTTGCGGTCCTTTGGTTTTGTAAATGAGTTTCCGCCGCATGGCACGACGGTATCTTGCACGTCGAACCAGCAGACAAATCAATCCCGTTGACACCAAGAGGGTAACCGGTAGAGCTGCCCCCAGCACTATCCTGAGATGGATATTATCTGTAACTGTGACATTGTCTGTCTGTAAATAGACTGTAGACCGAATTCCGTAAAAATTTGACAAGAAAACAGCCATGCCTGTTGTTAATCCGCTATGCAGCCTATTTTGTTGCAGCACAATGACATAATCTATAAGAAATTCGTATGACGGTACTGGTGGAAGTCCTTTTGCCATGAAACGCAAATTTCCAGGGTGCTGGCCATCTTTCAAACCATTTAAGAGTCGTATGCGCATTTCTGGCCAGTTCTCCAGCCCGGGAACGGTGAGGTTAAAGAGACGAATGTCGTCCATATATAATTCCATCAGCTCATCCGTCCTGACCAGTCGATAGATGTGGTAATCGAGGTTCAAATCTCCATCGCTTAAGCGCAAAAACAGAAAAAATGTTTTCTTTTTGTAGGACGAAATTCATATCACACCAGTATAAGAGACTTACAGAAAAAGATCTTAGCTCACCGACCTTGCGAGTGTTTGCGCGTATTACGTACTCGTATTAATAACTCTTTCGAATAGCTCTTTCGTACTAATAACTCTTTCGAATTACTTCATGCTTTTATGAACACAGGTGATTGGTACAGCATAACTTTGTCAAATTTTAAATTTTTGATATCCAGAAAAAGAAGATTTTTAATATCAGAAAAAAATAATTCCGCTTATCATGACGTCGTCACCGACGTTTTGTCGCCACCTGGCTCACCTAATAAAAGTTTGCTCGTATTTGGTGGCTTCACCGGAGATTGCGGCGTATGTCTGATATGCGATTATCAGAGTAGGCGCATCAGAGCAGAAAACGATTGACGTATTGGGAAAGGAGGCGTTCCCAAACGGCATCAACATGATCATAGAACACGCAGCGGAGTCGTCATCGTAACCATGGGAATATTTTAAACGAATTAAGAGTTGTCCGTACTTAAAGGCGAAATCCTTTGTCGTTAGTCCAGCATTGATACGCGACCGATTTGTGCCTTGACTATGCATGGCAGATCTCAAGGTCAATACACCGTTTTGGGCAAACACGTTCTCAGGATCCCAAAGTGCGTTAGTTGCGTTGCTCTCATTGGCAACCTCCCAGTTTTCCAGATTCAGCATTTGAAAATCGTCGCGGAAAATCTCTGTCGCATCTGCATCGCAAAATACTTCTTCAATGTAACAAAGAAAAACCATTCCGCTGACAAGCACGGAGGTCATCGGTGATAAGCGACCTTTTCTGGGCATTTTTATGTTGTTTGTAGCTCAACAAGCCGGTTTACCGCAAACTACAACATGTTTACACTATGCTGCTTAAAAAACACAAACATGTCTAATGTTCAGACCGCAATGTATTTCAACGGTTGCAGTGTCGTTGATTGTGTCAGTGCGACTTATGGAAGAAACCGTAGAAACACTGCACATTGTCTAAAAGGCTGAGCGTGATCGCATACATGTGTCTTGCATGGAAGTCTAAAACCGGTTTCTCTGTGCCTTTAAAGATCGCGCTGGTACTGGCAGCAGTAATAAAGAGATGTAGACACTGACGGTTTATAATTATTTTTTATGATCAGAAACATCGTAATAAACAACAATTGAGCGCAATACTAATAAAATAACGTAGACATGCAATGCTCGTCAGTTTCTGTTACTGTTTATGCTGCTTCGCTTTCTTTCCAATAAATGTGGTTATGCGACTAAAACAATTAGGCTAATGAGTTCAGAGACTGTTTTACAAAAAGTTGCCGGTGCTGTGCAGTTTCCAGATGCCCTGCAACCCTGCGCCAAAATTTATTCGTAAATTTTTGCGGAGTATTTAGCTATGTATTTGCTTGAATATACTAAGCACATTTGCCTCTGATCCTCCATAATTAAAGCGTACAGAGTATATGGAATGTTAAATGTGATCGATATTTGACCAGTAAAAGAATACATGTCGGCGTGTCGGCATGTAGAATACTCAGCTCAGTCAGCTGTAGCTGCACCTTCAGAATCTCATTTTCTTCCGCTGTGGTCTTGTTGCATGCCTAGCGTGAGCACCAGCTATCACATGAATTCAGTGATATTTCAACGGACATGAAGGAAAAATTACAGATGACAGTGCACCACAGTATCTTATGTTAATACAATTCAAGGCGGGGTAGCTCGAATTTTCATCATGCTCACGTCTCCAACCTGCCCTTGTACAAGTAGTTCACTGCATTTTGCTTCCCGCGATCAGTGATAAACCATATTTTTAAGAACAATAAATTAAAAATTAATCTAAAGACAATTTTTGCGCAAAATTCTGACAGTACTGACACGAAACAAATTACACCACCGTCAGAATAAAATGACATAATTTCACCGGAGACCGCTGATACAGGGCAAATTCGTGCACATAATTTTGACATATCGACATCGGAAATCTAGCGCTTTACCCGCCATTCATGCTTTCCAGTTCACATTGAGTATTTTTCAAAATATCACGGTGAATTTCATTGAACTGGGCGTAGTTATAGTTTAAACGCAAATAGGATTCCTCAGATTCGGCTTCGAGAATGCTTCTCAATTGTCCCGCGAGTTCAGCGAAATTTGAACGTTCTGCTGGTGACAGCCGCCAACACTGCTCCATCAGTTGGAATCTACCGATCAGAACATGATTTTGCAGCTGGCGTAAACAATTAAACTGCTGGAAACTGTAAGTTTTGTATTTTATGTAGGCGGCAATAAATCAGTGTTGCATAATCTGGTGTTTTGAAGGAAATTATAAATAATTCAGCGAAATACAGCGAATAGCTCCAGAGCCACTCCAAAGGCAAACATCACTTACACAAAATCTGGACATATGGCTGGTTTCTCTAGTCTCCAGCCGCTCTTTAGCCCCGTTAGAAAGTCGCCAACCGTTTGCTTCAGAATGCAGTGAGCGTCGGCATACGGCATGGCGCCCAAGCTAAACATTTCCCACAATACAATACTGAAAGACCACACATCTGACTGTTGCGAGAACAGCCTTTTCTCGATAGCTTCGGGAGGCATCCATCGTACCGGTAGCGGCTCCTGTCAGTGAAGAAAAGAGCGGTTAATAATTTTTGCAATTCAAACTACCAACACAAAGTGTTCCAACTGGCATGCTAGGATACCAAAAGCCAGTTTACCTGCAGATCGCTTAAAGTGTACTGCGGTCCCCGCTGGGCCATTCCGAAATGTGATATTTTTACCACGTTCGTGTCGAACAACAGTATATTGCGCGCCGCCAGATCGCGGTGGAGAATGTCTCGGCTATGGAGAAACTCCATTCCACGGCTGGTTTGATAAGCAAACCGAATCAGCGTCGCAATTAATGCAGTCGGATCCAGGCCGCTAAGCTTTGGCTCGGCAAGTGTTGGCGATGTTGGTGTTTCTGATGGGTTCCCGTTTTCGCTCATCGCGATTTTCCGTGTTTCCTCGTCCGATCTGTTTTTTTCATAGAAGGCCAGGCGGGCGCGTCCTCGCAAAAAAGTCGTCAATGATCCAAATTCGCAGTACTCCAGCAGCAACATAACGTCACCGTTAATGACTACTCCCAACAGGTTGACGATATTCAGATGGCGACCGGCTTTGGCTCGCGTTTCTATCTCGTGGAGCAATCGACGGATAACTGACGGGTTATTTCGTGACCTTCCAGTTTTAATTGCAATCGCTGTTGCCGCGTCACAATGGGTCTGCATGTATAAACCAAAGGCGCAGCCTTTCCGGAAAAGATGGCGGGCACTTCCGCCCAAAACATTATCCGCTACAACCAAAACTACTGCTTAACCAAAGCAGGATAAAGCAGCGTAACCTTTTGGGCGTATCAATTTATCGTAACAAAAACGTAACCTCTGCTACGCAATACGCACCGATTTGCAAACTTGCTAACGGCACTTCCAACAGACGGACACAGGGATTGGCCACCAGATCTCTGATGACGATATCGGCATCGAATCCGGATATGTCGCAAAGGCTGGAGGTCCTCCGCTGGAAGCGCAGCCGCCGCCCATAATGTAGCATATTACCGTGCTGGAGGCTATGCCGGCTGCGACGATGCATCCAGCATCCGACAGCCAATGCAGCTAATATGATAATAGTCGGAATAACCGTTCCAAAGACGACTGGCAATCGAACGGCACGTTTCGCGGCTGCAACGAATGTGCATGTTACGCATCCTACACTTTCTGCTGTGATCACCTTTCGAACACACGTGTACGAATAGAATTAACTGCACTTGAGCAGGATATTTTAAACCGCCATACTCTGCGTAAGAATATGATTGAAAAAACCTCCAAGATTGCAAATGTCAACTGGATGACTAATCATATTTTCCAATAATTTTAGCACCTAAAACTAGAACATTTTAGAGGAAAAACTCTAAACTGTTCATTTGCTTTGATTGAAATTCCATCAAATTCAGTTTTCACTCTTGAGCTCTGCTCAAACACGGCCGAAAGATGCTTTAATTTGAACCTAAGCCTAGTCGACCTACCAGCTGATAATCCTTGGCCTCCTCTGGACTGCCTTACATAGACATAGTCGACGAGAAATACTTCAGATAACGATTTGTTTGTTGCGTTGTTCTGACTGGCCATTTCTTCGAACCCCGGCATTATGCCCAGTCCAATATACATCTTCGGCCACTGCTCCAAACCAGGGACCGTCAAATTCAGCGCCCACTGTCCGTCCATGTACCAAACCAGGCTCTCGGGGGTCCACACCAGCTTGTGCACGTGATAATCACGGGAAAAAGCCTTATCACTGCAAAGCATACAGTCTGAAGTGTTAAAAAAATGATCTGTTAAGGAAATTGTTTACCTATTGAAATGACTAAAGTGTCGCATGGCCAATCCGTCGCTGTCGGCGTAATCCACCATACCCTGCATTAGGTTCCCAGGTCCACCCGATAAATCGGCTATTACGCTCGGTAACGTTGGCACCCGGCACGTGAAGCTTTCGGAGATTGTGCAGGACATCAGCGCCACGATGGCAACAGCATCAGGTATCGCTGGGACTTTGGCCCGTATGGTCATTTCCCCGTATTTGAAATGGAACGCAAACTGTGTTTTCAGGTTGCGTGAAGCGTATACAATGTGGGAACCGTTCCACTTGAGTCCTCGCTCCAGCCGAAGCATTCCGTCCCTCAAATGAAAATTCTGACGATCAGCCGGAGGGGTTAACAATGGCGACAGTACATCATCCATGACCGTCCAGTTCAGGCTCAATTGATCTTGGTCGAAATCGTCCCTGAAGACTTCGAAGTGCGCGCTGTCGGCGTCGAGCGCAGCAGTAGCAAAGGAGCCTAATCTCCACAGTGCAGTCAGGAAAATAATTATTGAGGTACAACAAGCCATTTTTGTGTTAGCATAAAAAATGCAGAAAATAAATTCAAGAGTCTGCTCAACAGAAACTGGAATCGAATGCCGGTGTTTGCGCGACCTGGAAGTTTTATAGCGTGCAATTAACTTCGTATTTCTACTTCTTAGTTCTTACAACTCAAAGAGCCTGCTTCAGTTGTATGAAATACTTATCGCGAACAACTGTAAAGTGTCTGCTCTGAAAAGTGATGTTTACGATATGATGTTTTGCGGATGTCCTGCGGCGTGAAAAAATCCTTAATGGTGATGATAGGTTAGACACCTGGCGCACATTATACTGGTCATAAATTTTTAATGATTATTACTCTTCAGCCATTTTGAGTATATTATTCAGTTGCCATAAAAGCGACAAGCGTTCCCGGTTGAACGGTATCTGTATGACTTGAAACAGATACGTAATTATCAGTAATTATTTTTATTATTATTGTTACTACAGATTCCACATGTGCTTTATTCTAAGTTGACAATCGCAAGGAGCAGATACTAACTGTTTTAATTCTTCCCCATAATTTTAACCCAAAAATTCTTTAGCTTTGTTGTTTTAGCTGCTATCTGTTCTCCTCCATCTTAATCAGTTTGGACTGTGGACTATGGCGAAGGTAAAATGGCGAAAGTCTTTAGCGACGATTCTAGTGATGTACCGCCCAATGAATCGAAGTGGTTCAAGCAGCACGATGTTGCGTCTTTGGATGAACATTTCGACGGCGATAATATCCGCTTGGAAGCCGGTCATTTGGTGCTGAAAACGGGCAGCCGGCACAATGGCTCGCGAACCGTACTAACCGGCAGCCGAATCTTCAATGGGGAGAAGTTTAATTCCACCTATGGCGAAATGATTCTACTCGCAAAATTTCCGCTGGCTGGCAATTTCGGTGCGATGGACAGCATCGGTCTGGCGCCGGGCATTAAGGGGCGCGATTGTACCGATAGCGAAATGCTACCGCTCCTGCAAATGTTCGCGAGCAGGATGGATCCACGCATTGTCTACAGCGATATCTCTGCATTTTCCCTGTTTATTTCAGTTTGTTTGTCCACGGCAAATTTTCTGGACAAGTGTAAGTAGTCCTGGCACATAAAATGTGATGGTTTTTGAATTATGCAGTAAAGAAGATGGCTTGTTCGGGAGGTGGTGGAGGCGGTGTCGCGGCTGCTGTGCGGCATGTGGAAGCGCAAGCCGGAGTTGGTGCCGCGGGAACAGCTGCTGCAGATGGCTGTCTGGCCCTCAGCTGGGCAATGCCTTTGCACAGCAAAAATAACAACAAACTTTTCATTAACGGATTTCTCCACACAGCTGTAGTTTCGTAATCACAACACACATTATTTATATCGGAAATGCAGAGTTCAGAAATAACAACAGAATACGAGCCGCCGCTGTATTGCCCTTTTTCATATTGTGCATTGGCCCTTTATTTCATAATTGCCCTGTACGTGAGTAATTATGAAATAAACGAAATGATCGTCCAACAACATCAGCGTGTGACTATCCAACGCCGAGACCTGTTAACGGTTAGACACAAACCAAAGTAGAATTGTTCTTGAACAAGATGCAGAAATGGACGCCGCGGTGGGACTGCATCGACCAACGGCCAGGACGAACAATGAGGACTCGAATGGATTTCCGGCGAATCGGGAGCTGTGTAGGTCCTAAGTGGGGCTGGCCGGAAGCGGAGCTTGAGCGGCATGCCTGGGCGGTGTGGCCGTCATCTCGCGCTGCAGAGCGCAGCGGGCCAACCGTGTCAGCTTGCGCACTCCAGCCGTCCCCTGCACGTCCTCCACCTGCCAGGGCACGTTGCCGTACTGGACCAGCACCCGGGGATCCTCCTCCTGGCACAGCCGCACAATCCTATCCACCCGCCGACAATCCGGGGAAGCGGCGGCCTGCGACAGCCAGTCGGCCAGCATCCGCTCCCCGTCCGGTGTCTCCGCCGACGGCAGGTCGGTCTCCAGCACCGCCCTCAGGTGCAAGTGCCAGTAGTCGGGTTCGCCACTCCCGTACACATCCACCGCCTCCGCGCACCGATAACTGACCGCGTACCGGACCGGTTCCCGGCGGAAGTGCTCCACCGGTCCGCCGAACGTCCCGTCCACCCACACCACGCGCTCCACCGCCGCCGCGGCAGCATGCAGCTGATCCTCGTCCAGGACGTCGTCCATGTCCCCGTGGAAGTGCTCCAGTGCCGCCGCCGCCCCGTGCACATCCTCCATCATGACGTCGTACAACTCCCAGTGGAAGTTGTGGATAATCATGGTCGGATCCGGATCGTCGTCCACCTGACGTGATAATAATAATTATTAGTATAGCAATTATTATTATACAAGTACGACAGCAGTCTAGTGCGTTTTTAATTTTATTACGGCTTTAAAATGTAGGACGAAATGGTCGCATAGACGCATACCCAACATATCCACATTCAGTACGCATGCAGTGCAGTGCACTGTACGACTAGATTTAAAAATAATATCCAGTTCGTACAAGTCACTGCGCCGCATTCGTACAGAATGCTGGGTCTGGGGTTATGCGACCATTTCGTCCTACATTGTACTTGTACTTACATTCATTTTATTCTCTAAGAACCGTCTCTGTTATATGGGCCTGTGTTTTGAATTACCGGATGGTGCATGGCTGCATGCGCTTCGGGCCTATATTATGGCTATATACATTATAGTGATTATACAGTGCCAAGTACTTACTATAGTGTGAGAAGGACTGGTAACCTACCGTTTGACGTCATCACTCTCGCATACACGGGAGGGCGGCTGCCATGGTGACAGATGCGCGTTTTTCGCGGTTTCTGTCAGTTTTCTTAGCATATTTCTTTTCTATTTCTAACCCTTCGTGTTCGGGTTTCTAAATTCAGTATGATCTGTTAAAATACCAGAAGGCTTTAGAGGAGAAAGGAACTGAGAACATTTTTTAAAAGGGACAAGAAAATCTGTGGACCTATGGTAAGCAATAGCACAGTGCATTCTGTATGCGACAGTGATGACGTAGTCGACCGTTGCACAGCCGGTTCCCAGTCCTTCTACCTACAGCAAGTACATATCTGTAAATCCGCTAGTTGCATTATCTGTGGTCATAAGCTGTCTCATTCTGACTCTGGCAGTCTTCGAAATTCAGAATTAAATTATCGTCGGGTATGCAGTTTCTCGCTTCGCGACCTAGGGTAGGCATAGCTAGACAGGTTATTGCGGTCATCATTACTCGACCCTATCGTATTGATCTCTCCGTCACACCTGTAGATCGTGCAGGAGATTGCTGACCAAACTGAAGCAGTCCTCCAGACCGGTGTTATGGCGCTGCTGCACGGCGTTGGTGACGATGATGGTCTCGGTGTCCTCGGTCAGGCACTTCCACAGACACATCCCCACGAGGTAGGCCGACCGCTGCCACGCGGCTTCCTCGGCCGTGGTGGCCTTCCCGGCGGCGTCGACGAGGCGTTGATGCGCGAACGACACCCAGATCACCCGCCATTCCGTCCCGACGACGGCGTCCCACAACGCCCACACCCGGCGACATTTGACGCGCTGCACCGTGTCCAGCATGTCCAGGACATCCCGGAGGACTTCCACCGGGAGGACCGACATCCGGGTTTCCTCACTGGCCGTCTCCATGACCGCGGGCAGCGTCGGCGGCGGCGGCTGCAGCTTCTTTGTGGCCTGCACCAACAGCTCTTCCTGCGGACGGATACTGATTTATTCCAATATAGGTATTATGGTCATCAGTTAATAACAGGCTGACAGCCAACCACAATAGCCAGCTCCTTCAAATTCGGATACCGCTAAGTTTTACTGCTTCCGTAATGGTGGAACCTTATCCTTTTTCTGATTGATTCATATGATTATAATAACAGTTTCCCAGCTCATTACAAACCTTAATGCAAGAGTACCATATAATAAAGTACGTAATAAGATAATAATGTATTATCGAAATACAGAAACATTTACAATTAATCATAAAACAAAAATACAACAAAATTACAAAACGTAAGGTAAATGTAAAAGGAATACGCATATAAAAAATAACGAAATTAACAAAAAAAAGATAAGTTCTCTTGGGGTTTTGATTAATAACCACAACAAACCACTAAAGCGGAAACCTTCAAAACAAAAACATACAGAGAAACCAATACTGCAACTAAACGCTTACTTACTGTAATAAGCAATAATAATACCGCAATAAACTGTAATAATACTACGAGTAGTATACTGTAATAAGCAATAAATGGGAAATAATTAAATAAAATCATCACAGAAAATAACTAAAACATAATTCTGGTAAATAATAGTAAAAGAAAAAAACCTGTACAAGTTAAGAACCACCTGAACCAGCGGGATGAAAAATATATTACATGAAATATTAAAAAATACCCAACACAAGAATAATAAAAACTGGAAATGGATAAATATGCTGAATATGATTTGCCAAATAATAGCGAAGGCTTACCAAGTGCCCGTCCAGTAACGGCGTCTCCAGGAGTTCCTGCAGGTAGACCAGCGTGTCGCCCACGAGGCTAACCGGCCAGAACGCCAGCTCGGACGCCTGCACGGCTTCCTTCCAAGCCTCCCACAGCGCCGCGCTCACTGGACCGCCGCCCCAGTAGTTCGCAGGGAGGGCGCGGGAACGCGTGACAAAATCCCCCTTCCCGACCACTTCTGCGGCTTCCGGAAGTCCCGGCCCGAGTAGCCGCACGGGATGCGCCCGTAGCAGCCGTTTCACCTTGACCCCGCCCTCGGTTTCCGACAGTTGCATTTCAAGGAAGATGTAGCGCTTCCAGAACATCTGCAGATACAAGGGCGTGGCCGCGTGCCACGTCCAGGGGCGGTCGGCAGTCTCCCGCGCCAACACCTCCACTTCCTCGGGATACCTCTGCAGGAAGACCGCGCCCTCGAACGCGTCGGCCGACTGCAGGCTGCCGGAGAAGGTGTGCCCGGGAGGCCGACGACTGCGCCACACGTGGAACGTCGAAGGGTCGACCAGCTCGGCGCGGCGCCCGGGACAGTCGAAATCGACGACCAAGCCGCCGTTCAGGGCGTTAATGACGCGGCCGTACTCGCCAGATCCGTCGCTTCCTTGCACGTCCACGGCGTTCCACGTGAAGATGGCGTCGGGACGGTTGTAGATGCTGACAGGTTGGGGAGGACTGGAAGGGCAATCAGCCGGCGGAATCGCCATTTCGCGCTGTAGAGCGCAGCAGGTCAGTTTCGTCAATCTCCGCGCCTTACGATCCCGCATGGTGTCCACAGTCCACGCCGTTACGCCATACTCGGCCAGCACACGCGGGTCTTCCTCCTGGCAGGACTGCAAAATCTGCAGAACAGAAATTGTAATAAGAAATCATCTCCACATTTATCCTTGTATATTTAATAAAAAATAAACATTAAAATTGCCTGTGACCTTGTCGATACGCTGACGGTCGCGGGAGCCCGGCGGCTGCATGACCGCCTCCCTCAGCCACTGCACCAGCAGCGCCCGCCCATCGTCCTCCGGCTCCGCCAGGCAATCCTCCAGCACCTCGCTGAGCGCCAAGTGGATGGGAACGGAATCGCCGTTCTCCTCCAGCATCTCTTCGCTCCGAACACTGACCCCGCACTTGACTGGCTGCCGGCGGAAGTGCTCCACCGGCCCGCTGAACGTCCCGTCCTTCCAGACCACCCGCTCCACCGCCGCCGTTGCCCTGTGCACCTCGTCGTCCAGCAGACCCTCCAAATCCCAGTGAAATCGCTGCATAATCACCGTCACATCCTTACCCCAGTCTAACGGCTGCTCCTGCCGGACAGCATCGATCAGATGGAAGCAATCGACCATGCCGTTGTTCGCCGCCCGCTGCTGCACGGCGTTGCTGATGATGATCGTCTGGGTGGCCGCGGACAGGCATTTCCATAAGCACATGCCCACGAGGTAGGCCGACCGCTGCCATTCCGCTTCGTCGGGTGTCGTGGTGTTGCCGACGGCGTCGACGAGGCGCTGGTGGGCGAAGGACACCCAGACGACCCGCCATTCCACGCCAACGACGGCGTCCCACACCGAGCTCACCCGCCGGCAGTTCGCGCGCTGCACGCTGTCCAGCATGTCCAGGACTTCCCGGAGGATTTTCTCCGGGAGAACGGGCAGCATACTTCCGTGGTTGTCGTCATCCACGACCGCAGCGCATGCCGCCATCGAGTCTGCTTTTGGCTTGCGTCAGCCATTCTTCCTGTTGGACGAATAATTCATGCAATAAAATAAAACAACAAAACTATAAAATAAATTCGAGGAAAACCTACACCAGAAAAAAGCTTAAATATAAAACGTTAAAAGAAAATGACTACCGATATTAGAGAAAATTATTAAAAATAGCGAACCTTTTACTGGATGTAAAGAAATTTGCATAAAAAAATGGGAAAACACAATAAAGAATAATTGTAAAATATAATCGACGATGAATGTACCAGGTACTTAGTACTCCAAATGCTCGTCGAGCAGCGGCTCCTCCAGCCGCTCCTGCAGACAGACCAGCGTGTCGCCCAGGAGGCTGACCGGCCAGAAAGCCAGCTCGGACGCCTGCACGGCCTGCTTCCAGGCATCCCACAGCGTCGCGCTCACGGGACCACGGCCCCAGTAGTCCGCCGGGAGGATACAGGCGCGCGTGACAAAATCCCCCTTCCCGACAGCACCCACGGGTGCCGCTGCTTCCGCACTGAATAAACGCACGGGGTGTGTCCGCATCATCAGCCGCTGCATTCCCTGGGGACCATCCATCGCCACGAAGACATAGCGCTCCCAGTATATCTGGCGAAGGAACGGTGTCGCCGGCTGCCACGTCCAGGGGCGGTCGGCGCTCCGCCGCCCCAACACCTCCACCCGCTGCCCCACCTCCTGGGGGAAGATGGCTTCATTCAGGCAGTCCGCCGAAATGGCACTGCCAGAGGAGGTATGCCCGGGCGGGCGACGACTGCGCCGCACGACGGACGTCGTAGGGTCGATCAGCTCGGCGCGTCGGCCGGGACAGTCGAAATCGACGACCAAGCCGTTGTGCAGGGCGTTGATGACGCGGCCATGCTCCCAAGCGCCGTCGCTGCCCCGCACGTCCACGGCGTTCCACGCGCAGATATCTCACGGCTGTAGATGCTGCACATGCTGATAGACTGTGGGTTAAGTGCTTTCACTGCTGTGGCATTCGTTTGCAGACTTCAAATCTTCAATCACCGTTCAACTGTCAACCATAACAAGCTGTACGAGAAACGAAGAACACGTAAGAAATTCGAAAAACTGAAAACTGCGAATTTCACAATCAGCTGTGGCCTGGACTCTGGAGAGCGCATCTGTCTGTGACTCTGTGGGCGGACTCAAAACGTGTTCAAACGCATTTTGCCAATGGCCGTCGCCCGTCGGCAGTCGGCACCATTGCAATTTGCAAATTGTGCTGCTTGTCCGCGCCTAGCCAATGTAGTGGCCGCCCGGGTGGCGGTAGCACCTGGTACCGTCGTGAATCGTGACGCAGTACTCGTACAGTACGAGTTTTCAGTTTTGGAAATTAGGATAATTTTGCAATTCCAATAAGTACCTGATTTGTCTAGTTTGGTTTTTCACAACAACGAAGAAACAGAGGGTACAGAATTATGGCAAGTAAAGGTAGAATGATGCCCGACGCCGAGAACCCGTTGGCAGTTTGTTATGAACAAAAGAACAGTTTCTTGTTTTTCACGATTTATATAGAAAATGAAAAATTTTGTTGCTAATAACGCGAATAAAAGTTATAATACTCGTAAAAGTACACAGAGTATTGTAGTGTGTTCGGACTTAAAATATTAAAAGCTTCAAGGTAAAAATCTGCCAAATGTCAATAATAATTATATCAAAACAAGGTAGAACAACAAATTAAGCTATTTACCACTTACCCTAATTGGCATCATAATCGAAAACACGAATACCGAGAATGCAGATTCAGACTAATACGAATTTATTTTTACGTCGCAAGTCACTTTGATCCTATTATTCCTGGCCAATTTAAAAGATGCCGCATTTTATGAATGTGACAATGCTCAGATTCAGACATTCGGGTATCTTCCAACGCCTATGTAGGTTTTTTGTGCATTATGCGCAGTAGAAACGACTGGTAACGTGTGTCATCACGATCCGGAGCTTATCTACGCTCTGAATGGTCAAAACAACTATACCGCAACAACTATACCGTATTCAAGATACCGCGCTGCACAGCTCCGTTTTTTAACATACAATACCCGTTCTTATCTCTATGAATCATAACTTATGCACCATGGTGCGCTGCACTGGCCGTATACCAGCCAACAGAGAAAGATGTCTGACTCTTCGATGCATCTTTCGATCTTTGATGCATGTAGCGTCACCGGTATTGTTGGACAATCTAAAAACAGCGCCAGAATCAGAATCACATGGGTTGCTAACAACGCGGGTTGTTTTCGCCGCTGTATGCAACGGGCAAAAAAATCAGTTAGCAAAACAAGAAGATAAGGGTTAGTTGTTTGTGGAACTACCCTGTGAATGTAAAAGAGCGCATATACATGGCGCCGGTTTTTTTTTATAATGAGAGCAAAGTTTAGTGTTTACCACCTTGGTGACTCTTGCCCGTAGCAGTGTAATTACATGAGGGCAATACTTGACCATGCCCGTAGTCTGTACTCTGTACTTCTGTAGTCGAAAGACTTACAAAAACGCGGTTTCGCTCAACTGCCTTTTTCTCTGCAGACATATTCTCGCAATATTTACAAGCGATTATAACCTTAGAGTTTCCTTTCCGGTCCGAAATTGTTTGTCGTCCATAATACTGATGGTCTGCCGTGGGCTATGCTTAATTAGCATTATATTGCATAGCATTATGAATATTATAATTAAATATTCATAATGCTAAGCATTATGAATATTCATAATGCTCAGTGCTTTGCAACTGAAGGAGATACCGCATCAAAGAATTAAATATTCATAATGCTCAGTGCTTTGCAACTGAAGGAGATACCGCATCAACCGCACCGCAGAGGCGAACAAAAGTAACGAGGTCCAATTAGAGACGGTAGGTTCCTTCACACACTGCTCAACAGCTCTTGCGAAGGTTTCCGCTGCTTGGGGACGCGCTGCGCGGGGAATTCCTTTATTAATCTTCCCTGATTTCCTAGCGTTCTTCAGTACATGTATGAGGTTTTCTGCGGTGGATTGTGATGGTTCACTGGCAGTATCTTGAGAGGGGGCAGAGGAACTGGCCGTGACTGGCACCAGCGTGGACGAGAGGGTTCTCGGGCAGGCATTCTTGTAGGAGCCCCATCCACGCAGCTCTTTGCCACATCCCGAACAGGAGAACGATTGGGTGGGCATAAATATGCTGTAAGTAAGGGTACAAAGGCAGAAAACAGAGTTCTACGCAACAAATGACAACAGCCCATGAACGAGGAAACGACGTACCCACATTACTTGGGGTTCATTTAGAATTCCCCCCAAGTAACTTCGTTGAAAGCCCGAGGAACATCACAGAAGAATAATCCAAGGAAGATAATCCAAGGATTATAGATTATTCATCCATAATTACATAATCTTCGCTGTCAAAAATAATCAAAATGTCGTGCATTCCCAATCCATCGTCGTGCATTCCAAAATGAAGGAGATACCGCATCAAAGAAGAAAGAAACTCTCACTGGGCGTTTCCGACGGCAGCTACGGGACTTCGAAAGCGGAGTTCGGCCTTCCCCAAGCAACACCCCCGCATTAAACGCCCGTGGCGGACCGCGTGCGACAGACGATGCAGAACGCTTGCGTCGTATGGTAGAATCATACATCAATGAATGTTCCGTACATAAAGCGGTTGCACGGTTAGCGTCGGAAGAGAGCGTGCTTAATATAGACGCTGAAGTCTTAGCGGTTCTTCGCACGAAGCATCCCGACGCCCCCAAGGATACGTGTTTTCCTACCCCACTAGCCAACGACTTACCCACATTCGCCGCCATCACGGCTGCAGAAGTTATCGGTGCTGTTTTTAGTTTTCCAAGTGGATCGTCTGTTGGTTTGGATGGTCTACGTCCACAGCACATTAAGGACATGCTGAATGGTAAAGATGCCGTCGAATCGCCGCTATGTTCTGCACTGTGTAAGCTGATGAATTTTATCGTGGCTGGTAAACTACTAGAGGAGTTACGGCCTGTTTTATTCGGCGCGAACCTCATTGCCTTGTCGAAGAAAGATGGTGGAGTTCGACCGATTGCTGTGGGGAATGTTTTACGAAGGCTTGCAGCTAAAATTGTTGCAAAACGTTGTGGAAAGAAAGCAAATGAACTATTTACTCCGTTCCAAGTTGGATGCGGTACTCGCGGAGGTGCAGAAGCAGCTGTAAACGCAGTCAGGAGCTTCATTCACGACGAGCACGACGGCCTACGGGTTCTTTTTAAAATCGATTACAGAAATGCGTTTAACACCGTTCGGCGTGATGTTATGTTACAGTCTGTCCTCGAACATTTCCCGGAATATTATCCGTTCGTCCAGAGTGTGTATGGAGCACCGTCTGTCTCGTCTTGCAGTGGCAGTGATGAGGACTTGTCATCCGCCACGGGGATCCAGTAGGGCGATCCTATGGGACCGTTGCTTTACTGCCTCGTTGCACTACTGTTTTGTATAGGCCTGTCCTCGAAGCTGAGAGTGTTTTTCTTGGATAACGGTGCTTTAGGAGGAACAGTGGATGAAGTGGCTGATGATCTGACATCGATCATCGCCGCCAGCAACGCCGCTGGACTGGAATTGAACCCCGCGAAGTGTGAAATGCTGCTGATCGGTGGTACTTCTGAAGAACGCGAGGTGGCCAAGAACAGGCTGCATTCAATTGCCCCTGGTGCGATTGTTTTGCAGCCTGAAACGGTAACGTTTCTTGGGGCACCATTAACTGATGAGGCCATAACCCTCTTACTGCAACAGAAAATTGCTTCGTTAAAAATTTTTACAGACCGCTTGCAATTACTTAACGCCCATCATGGATTTTACCTCCTGCGGAATTGCCTTTCCATCCCGAAGCTTATGTACACGTTGCGATGCAGCCCGTGTTGGAAAGTGCCGGAACTGCTTGATGAGTTCGACCTGCACGTCAAAGTTGCCCTTGAAGAAATCACCAACACCAAACTGGATGGCCATGTATACACGCAGGCAACGCTTCCTGTTGCCAAAGGAGGTTTGGGTGTACGACGAGCAAAAGCATTGGCTCCTTCGGCCTTTTTGGCTTCCATGTTTGCAACTCGTCAGTTATCATCACAGATCTTCAACAGCAACAGCGAACAGTTGGTCAGCGATGCGTGCCAAAACTGGAAGCTGGAATCTGCGTGTGAAGAACTGCCGTTAGATCTGGCACGTGTTCACCAATGCGTTTGGGATAACGCGGTAATCCAAAAGGATGTGGACACGTTGTGGAATATTATTGGTGTAGATAAAAGAACCGAAGCTCGCCTGAGAGCAGTCAGCACGAAGTACGCCGGGGCCTGGCTTAACGCCCTTCCCGCGAAAGTATTCGGCAACCTCCTGGATGATCAGACTTTCCGCATTTCTGTTGGCCTATGGCTTGGCGCCAAGATCGTAGAGCAGCACTCGTGTGCGAGATGTGGCAAAGAGGTTGCGGAAAACGGATACCATGGGCTAGCTTGCAAGAAGTGCATCGGGAGAAGGGAACGCCATAATGGTATCAACGATATCATACTGCGAGCGCTATGTAATGCCGGCATTGAAGCATATCCGGAGCCCATTGGCTTTTTGCGTGAAAACGGAAAGCGCCCGGATGGAGCCACGCGTTGGAAGTGGTACCGCGGACAGCCGTTAGTTTGGGACGTCACTTGCAGAGACACGATGGCGGATTCATACATCGACGCGACTTCAAAGTGTGCTGGCGCTACCGCTGAACTGGCCTGCCGGGAGAAGATTGGAAAATACAAGTCGCTTATGGATCGCTGTAATTTTGTCCCCTTTGCATGCGAGACTTTTGGCACTTGGTGTGAGACCGGCATTATTACGTTAAAAGAGATTGGTAAAAAGTTGTTTTTAAGGACGGGCGAGAGCCGTTCTACTTTTTTGTTTCAACGTTTAAGTTTAGAGATTATGCGTGGCAATGCGATGAGTGTTTTGTGCACTGTCCCTTCCCATGTTAATTGGGACAAATTCTTCATTTGATCAGTTTTGTTGAGGGATGCTCGCCTTATACATATTGAGAAATAAAAGTTTTATAATTAAAGGATTGTAAAAGTATGACCACCATTACCATTAATTTTGTTTTAATATTAGTGCTTCTATTTTATATTTGTAACCATGCAGTATTGATATCGCTGTAAATTATTGTGATCAAACAGCAGAAACGAGTGGCCTAATCAGTGGCATCACAGAGAACATTTGATCTAAGTTAGCCGAAACAGGTAACGTAAGTCGTAATGCATACAGTGCAAGAATATTATTTTCCGCACGCCAGAACCAATTCGAAAAGGTTTATCTCGTCAAATTCAATAACAAAGTACTATATCATTTGGCTATAACAGTCAAACCCGGTACTGTCATCGGATTAGGTATACCCTTTCACTTTTAACGCGAATGGTTGCGAAATATTTATCGGAAATAGAAAGGAAACTGGAAAAAACCGAATCTGGAACTCGCTATGGCCCACTCGAGGGCCGTCAACCGTCACGAGGGCGACTACCATCAAAAAACATAAGAAAAGATCAGAAAACATAAGAAAATATAAGAAAGCGTAAGAAAACAAAAGAAACATAACAACATAAGAAAATTTAAGGATACCAGGACGGTCTAGCGAAACATCAGCTCGACGTCGTGTTCGACGAGGTGACGGTCGACGAATTTCATCAACGAAATGACGGTTCACCCACACACTTAATAATGTCAAATTTAAATCTGCACCATTGCCACTCTGCCGTAAACTAATAATTCAGAAATAAATAAGCAGTTCATGCTGTATGACGCTATACTACAGGAAAGCGGCAATGATTATATCCAAAACTACATTATTAATTTTTTGGACTGTATACATTATGTAATAATGTATATACTTGTAGCCCTTGCTGATGTTTGACGTTGTGTCAGGTGTTTTTGCTGCTGCTGAACAATGACGTTGGAAATGCCGCAAAAGAAGGAATTCGCCACGTGTTCTGCCGACCAAGATCGGGATCCGTTTCTCCGAAATCTGCACTATCCTCCACCCTTGGTGTCGGTCGACGAAGTGTTAGTCGACGAAATGTCTTTGAGCCATGCATGTACGTGCGCACATATTTACAGTACATATTGTGGTGCGCTATTGTGCTGAAGTACGGCTACTCCAAAAACACTAAATAACTTCAAAATCAGTACCTATCGTGAACTTTTATATTAACGATTTTTTAAAACAATTGTGTCGGCTTTGCTTCGTGTTGAACAGAAGCTTTACTTACTTCTTGGCTTGTGTTACCCTATGGTAACAATTCTCACAAACTAAGCCATTAATGCGGTGTACCGACTCTGGGCAAACTTTGCTACGATGCTAAATTGCTAATGTTGACGCTTGATAGCAAAACGTCTCGATAAGCTGCACTTAATTAATCAAATAAAGCACCGTAAGGCAGACT
This sequence comes from Paramacrobiotus metropolitanus, assembly GCF_019649055.1. Classification (NCBI taxonomy): domain Eukaryota; kingdom Metazoa; phylum Tardigrada; class Eutardigrada; order Parachela; family Macrobiotidae; genus Paramacrobiotus; species Paramacrobiotus metropolitanus. The sequence continues at coordinate 203,628 of NW_026570318.1, read as the reverse complement.
TCAACGGTGTGCCTTCTACTAGAGTTAGAAGTGCCGCGATCGCAATTTGAATGCGCTTTCTCCATTCTTTTAAATGCGCTTGCATTTTAAATGCGCTTTTGTATTGTATTCGTGGTATTTTGCGCAAACGGTAAAATGCAATGTGACCTTTTGAAATTTTATATTCCGGAGCTTCCTTACATGTGCTGACACTTTAAAGGAGAAATTGGACATGTACTGGCAATAGTTTTAAGAATATCCAGGTGACAAAACTCAATGATCCGCTTGTACTCTGTACGTGGTGCCAAAATGTGGCATATGCCAGGTTTTAGCGCTTGCTATTCTCTCTGTGCCATCGTACTCACATACCACCGCCGAATTTTATGGCTTTGTTCAGACTGAACAGAGTCATTTCATTAGTACGGTTCCGAGTAAAGCGTTCAATGTTCACTTTACACAGATGTTCAATATTCGCGGTGGCCCCCCTATGTTATAGTCTACGAGACGCGCCGGTTCCTAGGCGAGAGGTCAATGTAAAGACTAAAGCCGTGTTCAATGTTCGCAGATGTTCAGTCTCATAGATTTTACTGTAGTGAAGCACAACAACGGGATTTCTTATAAATACAATGGACGCCAAAATTGCCTTACATTCGGTCCAAGACCGAATGACAAAAAAAATGAATGAATAATGAACAATAAAAAGGAAAAGCGCAAAAATTTGAACACATGTACCTTGCGCATTTTCACAACGAAAACCATCAAGCAACATTTCAAAAGAAAGAGAAAACCATTTCAAGAATTTCGATACTAGAAAGATCATTCTGTATGAGATCTAAGAGATAATCGAGCTGTTTTAGTCTGTCGTAAACAAACCATACGATTTACCGTGGATTCGAATCCTGTGCTATGTCTACGATGCGCCGATTTTCTCTTAGACCACATAAAAAACAACTTCTTTGGTATCAAAATTCCTAAAATTTCTTCCTCGTTCGTTTGAGATATCGGTCGATGGTTTTTGTTGGGAAATGCGCAAGATGCAAGTGCTAATGTCAGCAGGCCGATCGATAGTCCCAAATTTGGCTGTTTGAGTATAGAATAAGTGCCTGGTTGATTCATCCGACTTCAGAAGTTAATCGATAAACATGTTACATGGCTTGCAATTGAGTTGATGATTAGCAGGGTGATTAGATCGTTTCTACTTGGAATGCTCCGAGTTCCTGCGCACTACATGTATGAGTCGATCTGATACCGGTTCTGGCGGTTCGGCATTATCAAGGCATCTCCATCGGTTGCACCGATTACAACGATGGTACGGTATGCATCTTTTAATCTTTACGTCCTCGTTCCAATGAGTAAACGTCAGAAGCAGCGGCTATTTTGTATAGAAGTATATAAAACATCAGTTTTTAACTACATAACTCAGTAACAGTTGCTGCAGTCGTATTAACTTTCTGGAACAACTTTGCCTAACCGAAAGGGTGTCTTACTGATTCTCAATCATGGCCGGCTCGCTCAGGTCTGTTTTGGTGGTCCTTGTCCTTACAATGGTGGGAATAACAGTGGTCGCCGCATGCTGCGACCATAGTCATTTTGGCTGTTGCGGTAAGGGAAAGTGCAACATCTTCTGCTGCAACTGCAACGGTGGATGCAAGCCGAAGAGTCAGTGCAGTCGACGAGGTGGCCTCGGTGGACCGCCCAATACGATGAGCGTCGGGAGAATTGGCCGCGGCAAACGGGATGTTGTGTACAATAGTACCGCGCTGCAGAAGTTCGCTACCATCGGTAAGAAAATCGTTGGCTGTTGCATTCAAATGTTTTTGTATCCCGTAAGGAGCTTCATGCACTACTGCTGAACCCCCATCAGGTGTGGGCTTGTACAGTTTTCCTTATACGGTGTGCGTTCTTTTACAGACCTCAATGGCGATGAAAGACTGGATGTGGACGAATGTAAAGCGTTCCTGAAGTTGTCCGATAAGGTTCTTACTCGGCATCCGCGGGGAGCATTGGCAAAAATTCCGGAATGGTACAAAGAAATCGATGTTGACGGGGACGGTTTCATTTTGCCTCATGAGTTTGACTATAGCTTAAACTAAGACTGTTGTTTGTACCATACATTTACGATGCATTTACTTTTGTATCTGTATCTATACATTTGTACAATACATTATTTTACAACTGCAGCCGAAACGTTTTTAGTCCGCACCTTGATGATGTCGTTAGAGTTGTGATTCGCTACGTTTCGAAACAGTAAAATCACTAAAATACCTTTCATGCGCGATACAATGTACAAATTTTCAAGTTGCGGCTATTGTATAATAATAAATTAATGTCATTGCCGGCGTTTGTCGCATACAGTGCAGTAGCAATAACGGCTTAATGAGACTCTTTGCTTTTGTTGCGTGTGTATGGGGTCCAAAAATTCGATATAAATACTTACGCTTTTATTTTCAAGAGTCTATTGCGTTAGTACAGGAGATGCCTGTCATCATTCCGTTCTTTATTCCTAAATACTTTAACTTTTCATATCAATCCATAGTTTCTCAAAGAAGTCCTATACGTTCCACATTTGTAACAGGCAAAGCAGTCCGGACGGATGAACAGTCCACCGTAAGGTTTTGCCCGTTCAAAAATCTATCCTTAATACTTCTTTCATGGTGTTTTATTGTATTGTACGAATAACATGTACTAGCACTGATGAAGAGGTAATAAAATAATTCAGCGTGGGAACGCTGCTTCTGTTCTGGGAACGGTTGGGTGTTCTAAACAGCTTGAAGAATTGTTCTTTTTGTTCTAAATTGGTTTATCAAGTTCAAGTGTAAATGGCTTTTAGCTTGTACAACTTGTCAATAAAGTATTTTAATAACATAACTGCGATTAAGAACGCATGCAGGCGTACGAACAACACTAATCAATAGCCTATTTCAGATTGCATACGGTAGAAGCTCCGTACATAGAAGTGCACGGCGTCAGATAAGCAGTACGTTAGCAGGATGAAAACTGCTTCAGATCTTTGTGCGGTTACATTTTGGTCACGTACAGCAACGAAAAAATTATCGAGTCGAGTACGCGCGAGGACGTGACCACCCTGCTAACGGTCGGCGGTCTGAGCGCTAAAAAAAGATCCACGGGCAGCATAAGCTGGCCTGCCATTCACTGATGTGTCTGAGCCGTTGCAAGCATCCGCGTAAGGCAGATAGTTTTTACGCGTCACCGCACGACGCTAGGTTACAGCTGCTAACGTCGCGAACGGACGTAAAACAACCCGGAACCGAAGGTTCCACATGGAGCCGGAGCCGAAAGAAACATAAACCGTGCAATCTGAAATAGGCTAATCTATGCGAAAGTGCACAAGTACAGTACAAGTACATCACCTGTAACTGTTGTATCTTAAGCAAGCAGCTGTACGCCACGTATTGGTGGTATGGCGATACTTCAATACGAACGTTAAGCGAATGATAAATGATCATGACTGAATCAACAAGCGCAGGGCTAAAAGCTTTACGCCTATTTGGTTACCTTTGACAGCTTTCACGCTGTCAAAAGCGATGCGTCGTCTTCTTCCGCTTCAGCTTTCACAGGGTGTGCGCGATCGCCGCAATCTGTATGCAGTTCTCGATAGCCCCAACAGATGTTTTTCCACACCCAGCCGTAGAGACCCACTTCGATGATTGTCAACAACAGCAGCCAAACTGGCAACAAAAACTGTTCCGGGACCATCAGTACCAGCACCGGAAACGGGATGAATGTCCAGAACAAACAACGAGAAAATACCACCAGGATGTAGCGTTCAATACCCATCCACAAAGCGCACACGCAGAACGGTCTCTTCTTTGTCTGGACAGCCGGTTTATCAGGGCTAGTCGTTTCCGCTTTGCGGTCTTCCGGATCATCCTGGTTCGTTTTCGGTTTCCTGTACGGGAATGCGTATTGTCGAAAGACGGGCCGAATTTAACGGCGTTAGTGTTTGTTACCATTAGGTCTATGCAGTATGCACCGTTTGCAATAGAGGCAGTTCATAGTGATAGGTATATTGAAATCGCTTACCAGATCCACTGGTACAGGCCGCTGATTAGACCGCGGAAGCATTGCCAAACACCACATGCTGCTCCAGTTAATCCCAAAAGAATCATTGGCAACCCGACACCCCACGCAAGGATCCCCATCCACGCCATGTAGAAACGTTCCGTCACGGGCGAGATGACCGTGTTAAATAGCGCCAAAATAACCGGATGCCTGGTTGTCCAACGGGGTTGGTGTAAATCGATATAGTACGACAGCATCGCGTTGGTTTGGCTCATTCCCTAAGAAAGCATGTAAGTACTACTGTAGTTCCAAAAGAAGACCACCGCTTTGAGAGAGAGCAGCAAGAAAATGGACCTGATCTACTCAACGGACTAAGGCAGGGTGTGTTAAAACGTACTGCGTGAGTGGGGCGTTGGGAAGCATTGACAGTTTATGTCGCAGTGTGTGGACACGCGGTGGCTACACCCACGCTTTTAAGACTACAGAGATTTCTACTGCATAAGTTGAGGATAATCTGCTGGAACTGATGCAATGGCTATGTGCATTATGCAGTTACCCTACATTCACCCAACTGCCTCTTTCTAGCACCATAAGTGATATTTTGTTAACTTGAGGACACAGAAACCAAGAAACGATGCCAATCAGCCATTTTACTGCCTTCATACCGTTGCGTAATTGTCACAGCACTCGGTGCAATTGGTGAATGTCCAGCCGCTTGCAGAATGTCCAGAGGCAGATGTCGATCCGCCACGGCCACTGGCCAATGAAAATAAAAGCAGAGAGAACGGATCCATCCAGCCGCTATCGCCCGGCAGTCCTTCAAGGGTCGCTACGCAGTGGTTAGCCACAGCGTAAAGCGCCGGCATCACCATCAGAATGATCGTGAACCATAAGGACCACACCGCCTCCAGCTTAGCGGACAACGAAGGATCGGTTGCCGTCTCGAGCTTAGCGGGCAACGAACTATCGGTCGCTGCTTCCGTCTCGTGTGCCACTTCCTGATAAGCCGCGAATGGTTGCACGAAAAGGCGCATTCCCGTGGCACTCCTTGGGGAGAAAATAAGAATTCATGACTAAAATTTTCATAAAAGTGATAATTTTGACTCTTCTGAAAGAAAGCTGTTTATCTCCGTAATGAAACCTACGTACGTAATTATTTTAGGAAACTGAGCGACCCTATTCTCTGTCCACAGGGTAACGCTCACCCCACGGACCAGCGGCTGCGTTTACCTCGTTTTCGATTAACTGTCAGTACAGTGAGTCGACGTTGAAAATTAAATTTTGGCAGCGATGCAGACGCAGTGAACCCCATCGAAAGTGACTGGTTTTCCGTGGAGTGAGAGTAATATTAGATAGAAATCTTGTTCTTTAATTTCACGAACACATCGTACCTGATAATCTCATGCAGCTGCATAAAATACGTCTTGTTCATCCATAACCCCCAAATCCTGCCGATGCAATACACAGCAAGCAAACAGAAGCACACGGCAGTAGTCGGGAACAGAGCTTCTTCGCCGCAGTGTCGACCCACAAAGGCAATGGTTAGACCGACCAGAATGACCACCGGCAAAGCGCAGAACACCAGCCACAACCCGACAAACACAGACATACTGGCATAGAGTAGAAGGATGTTAAACACCACCATTCGCCACTCGGGTGTCTTCGGATCCTCATCAAAATCCAAATCACCCGCGCCGCCGGAGGTTGTACCGTAGCCGAGCCAGGTCGTGATGCGGCGACAGTTGCGGAGATGCTGTGTCCAGCGGGGAACTCTCCAGTGACGGTTGACCCAAGCGGAGCAGGCAGCAGAGACGCCCAGCAGTACGGTTATGAGGACGGTGGCGAAGGTTCCGATGTAACCGGCATTAGAGTGCTCTCGACTTGTGATAACCGGATTAGTGACCGTTTGCGGCATGTATGACTTCCAAGGGGAGGCGATGTTATCCCATACGCAGCCGGTTATATTCTACCAAAAGTGAGACAGCACAAAATGTAGAACGTTGGCTGCCGGACACATATGTAAATTTACAGCAAATTTATATCGAATTTGGAAAGCGAGATCGCAATCTAGACTACTTTCACAGTAGATGACGCATCGCGTGTATTTCTCTTTTTCGGATCTTTCCTCATCGGTATATCCGATCGAGTCACGTGTGTTTTTCGATGATTGTGATTATCGCATTTTATGAATTTTCCTTGATATTCGATTTTTCCCTGCGCACTACCATCGCGCAGATTTTGTCTTCCGATGTTATTTTTCACTTATGAATAAAACTGCGTTTTATTTCCGCTTGCCTTTTTCAGTCTGACCTTTCCTTTGCGGGACCGTTGTACGCTTCTGCCACTTGTAACACTACACTACGAGGCGCAATAGTTGCAATTACAAGGGCCCATTGGCCCTCTCCAAATTCAGAAAATTTTCGTTTTCCGTAAAATGGTAGTGTACTGTCGCAGTACGCTTAAAAAATATTTTCATCTTCCATGGTCAAGGAGGGCGTGACCAGACAACAATTTAAAGGTTGCATTTATCACATACTGTGCAATGAGTAAGTACAAGTTATTCGTATTTATATTTATATTAATTTTTTTACTGCAGCACCGGGGACTCACAAAAACAAATTTTTATCATGGTCGTGAACTCTCGCTCGCATATTTATTGATTAATTTTAATTATTACCAGATATAGGTACAGCATATACCGCTATACAAGGTCATAATCACTACAGAAGGTTACGGTTACTACCACATCACATCATGCATGCTGCCGTCCGGCTGCTGAGGATTAAGCTTTCGCTTTTTTCACGTATTGACATGCACTGGTCATTAATCGAATGACAACTAAATATCAACAACACAGATACTCACTGCCAGCATTGCCAGGTCAAGTAATCTCGTGAAATGGCTCGTACTCGTATGTAGTACATACGAGGATTGTATAACATTTCACAACCCGATATTTTATGACGTAACGTTTCATGGCGTAACAATTCACAACCTGGATGTTTCACAACCATAACAATTCACAACCCAGACTTTTCGCAACCGTAACATTTCAAAACCAGGACATTTCACAACCGTGACATTTGGATCCGCTTTCCAAATCACGGATGTAAAGCCGAATATTTTTATAAAAAGTGGATCGACCTGAACCATGTAATTAGTTGGCATGGTTTGCGGTTGATGCCGCATATAATTTTTATTTTCATTAAGTACCTATATTGTTTCTCGTGGTACCTTCGATTATCTAGTTTTTTCGTAATGCACGATTCAACCATAACCGATTCAGTGACGAACAGATAACTCCTCTCAAAATTTGGCAGTATTATATAAGAAAAACAGTTCTAAGAAAAACAGGATAAGAAAAACAGTTCTAAGTTGTGGCGATGTCGTAAGACAACCTGCCATGGACGTATGACCTTTATTGACGGAGATATTCCAGAGGTCACCCAGCACAACCCCTAGCCGATAAAGCGGGAGTACTGGCTCACTTGTCAAAAATGGATATGAAGAAACGCGCGGGCGAAACCTTATCAAAGCCACAACAGTCGGCGTTAATCGTCAACAAGGATTTGCCCTTACAAGCAGTCTGCAAGATGCCATCAGATACAGCTCTGCAACGTATGTGCCAAAGGGATAATTTAAGAATTAAAAATTTAAGAATTTTTTTTTTACTCTAATTGAAGGAATATACTGTAGATCATGACTCACACTACCAGTTAAAAAAAATATTTGTAATTGCAAGATTGCTTGAGTAATTTGGCAACTTTGTGGCATAACCGCACCGCCCAGGCGTAGCTAGAAATAACGCTGGATGATGGCAGAATTTTTGTCACCGTTGACTACTACGTTAAAATGAGAATACAGTAAAACGGCTAAAATTATTGATAGAATGCAGTGGTCATGAAATGTTATGGTTGTGAAAAGTTGCGGACATGAAAAGTTACGGTTGTGAAAAGTTGCGGTCATGAAATGTTGCAGTTGTGAAACGTTGCGGTCATGAAACGTTACGGCCATGAAATGTACGTTGTGAAACGTTACGTTATGAAATGTCGAGTTATGAAATGTCGTGTAACGATGTAGTACGTATTCGTACGTCACATAGACCCTTATCGTTCTTATTTTCCTAAAAAAGACTTTAGAACAAGCTCTTTTATTCAGTAATTCTCTTGCAAGGTAAAAGAGTCTTAGCTCAGGTACGTTTTGTGCTTCACGAAAAATAAGCGGGAACAAAAAAAATAATAAATACTACACCGGCAAGCCGCGAGAAAAAATGTCCGACACCGTCATTGGTTCTTTACGGCAACTTTCACAGTCTAATTGTAATCAAATTAATGAGTAGGCAGACTCTAATCACACTGAGAAAAACTGTCGAATTAAAAATTGTTCTAATCTCGTATGTGCTGCTTCGATTCCTTAATGAAGGACGGATGTAACGATATGGACATTTGTAGCTGGATGCGCTTCTGGCAGAAGATACAAATTAGGGAAAGTTACTTTTGGAACGTCCTTTGTATAAACTGAACGATGAATCATTCATCGTTAAACTGAACTGAGCGTTAAACTGAACGTTAAACAGTATAAACTGAACGATGAATGTACTGATGACGAACTAATGTGGACAAACCAACTACTCTGTACACACCTTGATATCAACAGCTATCAAACGCGTTACGCAGATAAATTCGAATACATCAGATCAATACAAAGTTGTGTACAAGGGATTTTACGCCATGTCACACCGGCAACCGCCCTACATACAGTGCCCACAAGGTGGACTTTTTATCCACCCTTTAAAATTTTTAACAACTACTGCAAAATTTTCAAAAAAAGATTGACGTTCGTTATATGATTCCGATTCTATGGCATAAATTCATTTTCGGCAGAAAATTACTTGATACCTCGCGCATTGCCGGACTAATTAAGCATTAATATGACTGTGCAGCAATATCTACAGTGCAGAGTAAACTGAATACCTAAATAGTAAATATTAAGTAATCATATATCTGCCTTTTCTTAAGGCCAGTTCCTAGTGATCTTTGCAAGTAAAATTCTATTTTTATGCATGTGATTACGGATTACCGTAAAGTACTCCACAAAAAATGAGAATATTTCGAATTTAGGCACGGTAATTGTGCCCTGGTTTGTTGCCTACAGAACCGATAATATCGAGGAAAGGAAGATTACACCTTTCATTATTCGAAGCATTTTTCGGAGAAAATAATGAGCTCACCCGACGAAGCAGCAACCACAGAAGAAAATCCAGATTTGTATAGCTGTCCGGGTCGCTGCGCGTTATTTCCCATTCTGGGAAGAAGCGCGTACCGAATTTCAAGGACAAATGGCATCCGGCCCACAGCACGAACAGGGCCTCCGTGATAATCTCGTGATAGGCCCAGTTCTGGTCGCGGTTAAGCACGACCGTGAACGTCTTGGCCGGTTTTCCCATTGCACAGAAATATTCGCAACCGATCACAACAAGCACAATAACTATTGTAGTCTACTTCCACTTTTAAGTTTTTATAAGAACACGAAAATGAATGTTAAATAGACCATCTATTTAACGAGAATTCTGTTTAACGAAAATTCAATAAAATTCTCCGCCCTGAAAATGTCCTTAAACCGTAAAATGGATTATAGAACAGCCTTTAAATTAGTGCCGCTGCTACTAATGAAAGATCTTCCTTACGTCAAATATGGTGCCTGCGGCCGCAGCCTATAATCCCGGTGAATAATCAATAATCATCTTGCTTGCAGTGTGCGTGGAGCTTGCAGTGCCCTCCACTTGGTGGTACATGGTAATCTTGCGGTACGCACTGGTGCAACTGCGACTGAATACTTGCAGATGCGTGATGCAGACCATAGAGAACGATCCATACAGCCGCTGCCACAAAACCGCGGCTTTCTTCTTGTAAGTTGTACTCACAGGTCACAATATATACCCGACTGACAGCAAACGGTATAGAAGATCGATTGCACTAGCGCTGCACAACAGCAGAAAAAGCAAAATGCAATGGGGTCAGTTTATAGAATAACCATAGTAGCATCAACAGAAGCCGGTGGAAGAAACAGAAGTGAGCACAAAAGATTACAGAAAAGTACGTACATCAACAATTTATATTTACTTATTAATTATTTGTACAAGTGTAATATTAACTTGTGGTATTATTAGGGTACTTGATGATTAACTGGCGGTTTTTTAAGCTTAAAAAGGTGCATGCTAATGTGGTTCCCTTAAAGGATTTGAAGTACCTGAATATTCTGAGAAACACAGCATTTGATAATTTTTATCTATATAAATTGCGGCATTTTAAATAGCTTACAATGCATTAAAAATTGTATTTGTTAACAACCATTTTAGTGCAGTGAAACGTAGCTTTTGCATAAACGTAGCAACTGCAGGGGGTACAATCGTTGAGGACAATCACAAAATTAAAAAAGGCAGAAAAAGTCCACACAAATCGAATCAAGAACTGAAATCTGGTGAACAGCATTTCCAAGTAAATAAATTCCAAGTAAATGCCTTAAAATTTCGCGTAGCGGCCTGATTCAGCGCAGTTAATTTTCTAATCATTTCAATAATACTAATATCAAATAATTTCAGATAATTTCAATTTGCAAATAAATTTCTGAAAAAAACGGCTTTTACAGGCACCCTTTTTGCTATTAGGTACTGTACATATTTTCTAAAATAATACGGGCAAAGGTTAGGGATACCGCCTTTCAGCTCGATAATCTCCAGAGACGGTTTTTTACCATTACGACACCACTATTCCCGACGCCACTTTTTCGACCGAAGCGAAGCGAAGGTCCTCCATGTTCAAGAAAACGGGGGTTTAGTCCGTCGGTCAAGCACTATATCTTCGACCAGACTTGAAGTCCCTTTGGGGTTGTCTGCTCTTGTGCCGTAATAATAATAATAATAATAATCTGTACCAAGCGTTAAGTACCGATCATTCACTATGATTACGTGCTGCTAAGCACTGTAGTATTTACTAAAACATTGAACGTAGCATGACACTTTCCCCCAAAAACAGCATCGAATACGTACCGTAGCACAGCTTTATAAAAGGGTAGTATTCCCGAATGACTTCGCCCCCGGATGATTAATTTCCCTCATCCGTGTATAATGGGTGGCTACGGGACCTAGTCTGTGGAAGTTCTTCGGAATTCCATCAGAGGCTGTCGTGGCAGCTTGTCCCGTAGTTATCGGGTCCCCACCGTTCTGCATCCTGTAAGTTGCTTCCTACCACAGTGTTCTCGATTCGCTCTCTGCCGTGAATTTTCCCCTACAGTGAAAATGACGTGGACTTGCCCAGACTGTCAGTTCACCTGCTTACGAGCTGGCAGCCATCGTGGAAGCGGGAAATGCCTCGAGCGCCAAAGAAATGGTCTAGGCCGCGTTCAAGGACCCCCACAGGCTCAGCGCGTCTATCGCCATCTATCGCCCGCGCGCAGCCGTCTATCGCCCGCGGTCGGAACGACCCCCTCCTTTATCACGGCTAGGAGAAAAATTATGCGCCGGATACCAAAAGCCGCCCGCGCATCGGTAGCCATAGCTTTGACGAAGCTTATGCAGGGCGTCGTTTCTACCAATGATACCCCGTCGTGGCATAAGCTGCTGTCTGCTCCCTCAGCGATCCTGTCTCTCCCAGGGGATACTAAAAAGTCACGGAAAACTTCAATCACCTCACATATACGTGATCGCATCGCGAAATTTGAAAGCGGAGAACTCGATGGCGAAGAACCCTCCGCTCCTGGCAAGCCTCGGCACGCTACACCCGAGGATGAGATTTCCCGTCGTGTTGGCATTCAAATTGACGACTTTAATGTGAGCGGAGCCGTTCGCACTCTCCTTTCGTCGGACTCCGTAGCTGACATCACTCCAGAGGTGATAGAGAGCATGCAGCGCAAACACCCTGCAGCCCCGCTACCTACTCTCCCCGCTGATCTACCAGCCACGCCGTTTGTCCCGCTTTCTCCAACGGAGGTGTTGTCAGTTTTAGAGGCGATGCCTCGTGGTAGCGCAGGTGGGTTAGATTATTTGCGACCCCAACACCTGCTGGATCTGATCGGTGCAAGACTGGATGACGCTTCGTCTGCTCTGTGTGACTCACTGACAGATCTGTTAAATCTTATTCTGACAGGCAATATACCGACGGAAATTGTCCCTCTGCTTTGTGGTGCCCGACTCGTCGCTCTACGCAAAAAAGACGGAGGCCTGCGTCCAATCGCTGTTGGCATCGTGTATCGACGTCTCGCCGCAAAAGCAGTGGATATCCGCATCCGGCCAGTCACATCGGAATTGCTACAGCCACATCAGCTCGGTTCGGGTGTTAAGAGAGGTGTCGAAGCTGTTATACATACTGCTAGAGATTTCCTCCTACAGTATAGCAAAGATGTCAAGGCCCTTCTGAAAATTGACTTCACGAACGCCTTTAACTGCGTATCACGGGAAGAAGTGTTGAAAATAGCCTCTGAAGTCATTCCGGAATACTACCCTTTTATAAAGCTGTGCTACGGTACGTATTCGATGCTGTTTTTGGGGGAAACTGTCATCTCCTCCCAGTCTGGTGTGCAACAAGGAGATCCTCTTGGCCCTGCATTGTTTTGTTCGGTATTGCAACTAATCATCGATAAAATCAACACGGACTTGAATGCCTGGTACATGGATGACGGGACGCTAGGAGGCCACCCGTCAAGTGTACTACGCAATTTCCAGCTGCTTATCACGGAAGCCCTACGGATTGGCCTTTCCGTCAACATTGCGAAATGTGAACTTTTTCTCTGTGGTGGTACTGAAGTACAGCGATTATCGGTCATCGAAAACTTCACTACTTTGTTTCCTGGAATTACAGTGCTAACAGCAGATAAGCTTTGTCTGCTCGGATCCCCTTTGTTACCACCAGCAGTCGTACCGATTGTTAACGAGAAAATCAGTCAGCTCGGGGTAATGTGCAGCCGTTTGCAGTTGATTCCTAAACATCAAGCGTTGTTTCTGCTGAAAAATTGCTTAGGAGCGCCGAAAATCGTGCATATCTTGCGCACCTCTCTCGCCTGGATGTTTCCGCAGGAGCTGTACAAGCTCGACCAGGTGTTCCGCGATGCAGTGGAAATGATCACCAACGTACGGATGGATCATCCTACGTGGCTCCAGGCATCTCTCCCCGTTCGCTTCGGCGGCTTGGGAGTCAGACGCACCGAGAAGCTAGCTCCCTCTGCCTACTTGGCATCGGCTTCCTCGTTGTTTCCGCTGACTTCAAGGCTGTGCCCGACGCTAACGGCTACCGATTTGTCTGCCGCCACGCGCGCCTGGAAACTATTGGCTGACACTGATGAACTTCCGTCTGAAGTGTTACGACATGTTCAAAAAGCCTGGGACACACCCACAACGCTGAACACTTATGCAAGGCTAACCGAATTGCGGGCCACAAAGGAGAAAATCGCTCACCTAAAGGCGGTATCTGTCCCCGAATCTGGTGTATGGATTCATGCGTTACCCGCAGCATGTCTCGGAAATTTGCTGGAAAACAACACTTTTCGCATAAGCATAGCGCTACGCTTGGGAGCTCCAATCGTCACTCCTCACGTGTGCGTTTGCGGTGGACTAGTGGATGATCTGGGGCGGCACGGGCTCCGTTGTAAACGGTCAGCCGGCAGATTGCCAAGACATGATGGCCTCAGCGGAGAGTTCACCCGCGGCCTGAAAACCGCAGGTTTCCCAGCCAGAATGGAACCAAAAGGTCTCTCTGTGAAAGATCGCAAAAGGCCGGACGTGATCACGCTCGTACCCTGGGAGCGCGGAAAGCCACTGGCTATCGACGTGACTTGCGTAGACACACTAGCGGCTTCGTATATTGATCGGACCCTGGTGAACGTCGGGGCTGCGGCCGAGCACGCGGAGCGAGGAAAGCTGACAAAACACGGCTGGCTGCAACCAAGGTACAATTTCATGGCAGCAGCATTTGAAATCTACGGACCCTGGGGAAATGGAACTAAAACGCTCGTCCAGAAGATAGGAAACGGAATTGCAACTGCTACCGGCCAAAAACGCGCAAAAGAGTTTTTTAGGCAGCGGCTATCTATTCAAATGCAACGGGGAAACGCGATCTGCGTGATGGGTACAATCCCCGAACAGGATAGCATCGAAGAAGTGTTTTTATTATAAATTATATTCTGCTTTGGTACTCAGTTTTGTACTAGCACTGTGATACTTATTAAAGGTCTTAACGACGTAGCATACTGTAGTCACTAGTCAGTGTACTGAGTGTAGTGTACTGTACAATATAAGGGGCGAAAGTAAACGCGTTCCACCGTTCACCTGTACTGCTGCCGTCACCCGCCTGGAGTGTTACGTTACGGCAATACATATGGTTAAATCTGGCGCGGTACGTAAGCGCCATGTTCAGCCACAACGTCAAACTCCAGCCGGGTGACGGCAGCAGTACAGGGGAACGGTGGAACACGTTTACTTTTACCCCCTATATGTATTTATTTAGATACACTAGTGCAACCAGTAGCGTACGTATCTGTATGTACTCCTATTGTTATAGATTTCATAATTTTCAACTCGCAGCAGACTAATTATGACAATAATTTGGTATCGTGGGAAGATTACCATCGGTGGTTGAGATCAATGTTAACTTCATACCGTACACTCACGACTCCGTACACGCGATTATACGTAACTGTAAGTGCCAGTGATTACAACTTACAAGTACGATACGTACCACTACAATGCTAAATCTACCCTAGGTTTTCTTGTCAGAATAGCAAAAGTATTAGTTAAACTAAATAATGATTCACCAGCGCATATACGTACTCATAGTAATAATTAAACAATTATTCTTCGACAATCACCTCGGCCTCTGTGTCTTGAATCCTGATACTCCATCGACGTGTCGTCGCCCAGTTGGATTTTATCAACGGCTTCCGCCACCGCTGCCGCCGGATTCGGTCCACCAACCTCAATAGCCATAACCATTTCCAAACCAGGAGCTTTCTTAGTCACGGTAGCTTGTTTCGGTGGCTCCGGTGTGGGTCCTGTTACTCCTGTACAATGAAACGCTATAAACAGGTATTTCGATCAAATTGATAACTGCTTCGATAGTCGTATGATTCACTCGTCTGTCGAAACATTCATAAGCATATTACGAATTAGTAGTTGATTAACAGCGAGATTAGATCACTTCTGCCTGGAATGCTCGAACGATCCTGTGCACCACATGTATGAACCGATCTGATACCGGTTTGGGCGAGGCGTCAAAATTCACGAAGTTCTATCAGTTGCACTGATTACAACACTGATACGGTGGTATTTATACGCACACGCAATAAGTATTAAAGCTATTACATATAAAACAGCATATTTACACACAGTTCTATAACAGTCGCTGCAGACGTATTCATTTGGCACAGCTTTATCAGTCTACAAGTTTTTCCTACGAGAAACGTTTTAACAATGGCCGGTTCACTCAACACTTTGCTGGTGGTCGGTGTCCTTGCACTAGCCGGAATTACAGCCGTTGCCGCGTGTTCCGAACTTGCGATCCTAGCCATTTTGGTTGTTGCGGAAAGGGCAAGTGCAATACTTTTTGCTGCAACTGCAACGGTGGATGCAAGCCGAAGAGCCAGTGCAGTTATGGAGGTGGACTAGGCGGACCGCCCAACACGGTGAGCGTCGGCAGAATAGGCCGCGGCAAACGGGAAGTTGTGTACAATAGTACCGCGCAGCACAAATTCGCTATCATCGGTAAGAAAATCGTTGGCACTGGTATTCTTCAAAGTCTGATACTCCGCTATGGGTGTCATGCACTGCAGCTGAGTGCAGTTATACGATCCGGTACTCGCTTGTACAGTTGTGTTGACATGGTGCGCATTCTTTTGCAGACCTCAATGGCGATGACAAGCTGGATGTGGACGAATGTAAAGTGTTCTTGAAGTTGTCCGATAAGATTCTTGCTCGGCATCCAAGAGGGGCAATGGCCGAAATTCCGGAATGGTACAAAGAAATCGATGTTGACGGAGATGGTTATATTTTACCTCACGAGTTTGACTACAGTTTGATCTAAGATGTTGTTTGTACCATACAGTTACTATACACTTACATTTGTTCTATACATTTACAAATTACAAGTTACAACTGCAGCCGAAAAGTATTTAGTCCGCACCTTGATGATATAGTTAAAGTTGTGATTCGCTACGTTTCGAAACAGTACCAGAATCAGTAAAATACATTAAATCCGTGTCACTGGTTGCGCTCACATTTTACCGCACGGTTTGACAATAGTTTATTCTAAGAATGCACCATTCATTGTTGATTGTTTTACGATGGCACCTTCGCACTTAAGTGCAGTCTGCATCTTATTGGTGTCAGCAGTATTTTATGTTGTTCACAATACAGCAGCAACTCCAACACATCTGCCAGAACATGTTTTACCGGCAGCGTTGGGAACCATTATTCCAGTTACTTTGTTCAGTATCTTGTTCGCAGTTCTTGGCATCCGAATCAGACACCGGCGGCAGCGACACGGCATCATGCAGAAGCAGCATATTGATTACCGGTTTATTTTTTCCAAAATGTATAGACTGCTAAATCTGCTGTCCCGCAATCGTGGTGCGCTTTCTATATCTCCGGAAATCCAGCAGCATATTCAACATCTACAGTAGGAATTCCGCTGGCAAACATTCGCTTGAGTGAGTGTTTCGCAAGTTTTGCCGTATAATCAGCCAATCTTAATGACTTTAAAGGATGCTGGAAAAATTAATTGACCTTTGGAATTTCAGGCAAGATGATTTTAAGCGCAAGCGATGCTAGCGTTACCCTGATAGGGTACGTTGAAGGAATCCATGAAGATAAAGAAGTGACAATCATCGCAGCAAAGGGACCAAAAAACCCAAGCAACCCTCGCCAGATGCGACTATTGACTGAAGAGCTGGAAATGTTGGTGAAAGCGGGTCAACACTTGAATGTTTTGTCATCTCACTTCTCGGAGTAGTATTAAAAAGTGGGTATTCGGTGCATTTTATGTCCAAAATGTCCCGTTATCTCCAAACTATTAAACACAGAATGCTAAATCTGAAGCCGGTCTATTGACTGTAGGCGAAACTCTTCTACTTCTGGAGCACGCAGAGTTCGGGACGCTACCAAACTACCTATCTGAAATCGCACGGTGACACCTGGTTTTACAACCAGGTGGACCCAACTGGCAACCTTCTACCATACGATGAGGACCAGGCTAACCATCTTCAGCAGGAGTTCAACACTCATCCACCGAAAGTTGACCAGGTGGATTTTGACTGGCAGATACTATCCACACGCACTCTTATGCGCTTTGGCTACCATGTCAGGCGCGGACTGGTGTATCTCCACACCCGTTCTATTATTCATCGAGATTTGTGCGCCAAGAATGTCATGATCTGCTATGGGCAAGAGGCGAAACTCGCCGGATTAGTTATGGCGAAGCAGGCAATGGAATACACTGCAACAGATCACACGGTAACTTTCAACATTGATTCCAGACTGTTGTTAAAGTTCACTGTTTTCCCTCCGGAATTGTTGTCGCCACGATACATGGCTCCGGAGCCGATCAGCGAGAGCAGATTCTCGACGAAATCCGGTTCTCGGTCGTTGGGCGTGGTCTTGTGGGAAATATTTAGTTTGGTTGAACTTCCCTACGCGGATTTGAACGAATGTAATAACGGGAATTTCCTTACAATTCTGCAGAATCGACGACGTTTAGAAAGACGAGATAGATGCCCTAGCACAATGTACGCAATGTAGTGAACATTTTTTATGTTTGTAACCGTTTGTTTATGCGCCCATGAACACGCATCCCAGCAAGTAATGGTGCCTGAGTTAAATGATTTTCTTGTCATTACCTCTTGAATATTTGTAGAATACGCAAGGTGTTTCAGCCGATACGATGAAGTGGTGGATTGCTGGAAGTGGGTGCCAGATGAGCGAAAGAATGCTGCTTATACAGCCGAGACTTTGAAAATCCTCAATGACAATGTGACGGATCAGACGTACCTTCCTTCCACTGGATTACTGGTACTCTCAGGACGATGACAACCATAGCGACCCCGTGCCCGGAAAGGGCAGCGAAGCGCACAATGCGGACCTCAGTTTAACCGGCTAGACAAGCGTCGTCGGTGGTCAGTATCGATCTGACCACAGCCTCTAACGCGGAAATGGTTATACGTGATGGAGAAGTAGTGCTCAGAAACCTTTCCATAGTGGCTGCAGCAATCGAATCGTAGCTTTTTTGGGTTATCATTATAATGACGACCCATAAAATTACTTTCTGTTATTACAAGCACTGTATTTGTTTCCACATTTTTTTCAATACTCAGGTCTTGTAACATAAAATTGTTCGTTGCACCGCTCTAACAACAAGCCGGGTTTGCGTTACCGAGAAATTTCGTGCCAGTGTTAACGTAAACAATTTTTAACGGTACCGTAAGAACCACGCATAAAAGCTGCCAATCGCATTTCGATTTTACGAGCCACTTATAAAATCATAGTAACAGGCTAGCAATGCCCGTAATTGCCTGATCATTTTTATTTTAAAGTATCACGATGGATTTCATTGAACTGGGAGTAGCAATAGTTTAATCGCAAATAGATCTCCTCCGAGTCGGCGCCGAGGATGCTTCTGAATTGCTCGGAAAGCCCCGCAAAATTTGCACGCTCTGCCGGTGACGGCCGCCAGCACTGGCACATGAGTTGGAACCTAGTAATCAAACTGGGATATTTCAGTACTCAAATAAACATGGGAAAATTTAAAAATAACAGTTTAAGTTTTTACACAAGGCAGCAGCCAGTGAGGCTCGAAACCGGTGCAGATGAGAAACCAACTACGATGACCATTGTATGTACCGCAGCCGTAAAAATTGAAAATGGTAGATCGAACTTATTCAAGTACAGCACTGTGGCAAAACAAGAATTGTTTCGATTTGCTCAAAATACCACACGCAACTCACACGTACACAAAATCTGGACAGTCCACTGGTTTCTCCAACCGAAAACCGTTTTTCAGACTTGTCAGGAACTTGCCAACGGAGTGTCTCCGGATGGAGTTAGCGTCGGCATAAGGTGTGGCACCCATGGTAAACATTTCCCATAATACTACACCAAAGGTCCACACATCCGACTGCTGCGAGAGAACCTGGCTTTCGATGGCTTCCGGGGGCATCCACCGCACCGGCAACAGCTCCTGTCGATATAATAAGCAGGCTGCAGAGCCATCATAGATTCATAGTTATTTGAACTTCCTTGGTTTAGTATATACAGTAAACCATATGTTATGCATCTTCATCCACACCAAAAATTTTCGTTGGAGCTAATTCGCGGCCGCTGTTAGGAAGAGCCTCTTACCTTCAAATCACAGAGAGGCCTCTTACCTGCAAATCACAGAGAGTGTGCTGCGGTCCTTGATGGGCCATTCCGAAATGAGAGATTTTCACCACGTTGGCGTCGAACAGCAGCACATTGCTCGCCGCTAGATCGCGGTGGAGAACGCCGCGACTATGGAGAAACTCCATTCCACGGCTAATTTGATAAGCAAAGCGAATAAGCTTAGAAAACAGTGATTTGTCTATAGAATTTTCGTTTCTTGTGATCGCGCTTTGTGATGTCTTCTTGTCCGATCGGTCTACGTCTCCATGTTTCACATGCCCACGGCTTTGAAGAAAGGCTGTCAGGGACCCAAATTCGCAGTACTCCGATAGCAGCAGGACGTCTCCGTTAAGGACAATTCCCAGCACGTTGACGATATTCAGATGGCGACCGGCTTTTGCTCGCGTTTCTATTTCGTGAAGCAGTCGACGAGTATTGCACAGATTCCTTCGTTTCCTCGCAGTTTTAACGGCAACTGATGCAGCACCGTCACAGTGGGATTGCATATACAAACCCGACGCGCTACCTTTCCGGATAAGATGGTAGGCGCTGCCGCCTATTATTTCGCCCGCTTTAAACAAAAATTACGCATCATTAACGCAGAACAAATCAGTGAGGAAGTAGCGACTAGCGAGGAACCGTACCAAGCTCCATATTTTAAACATCAGTAATTTATTATAGTAACAGAATGCTGTCCTAAATACGTACAGATTTCTAAGCTGGCTAAGGGCACTTCGAGTAGACGGACGCAGGGATCGGCCGCCAAGTCTCTGACCACGTCACCACGATATCGGCATCAAATCCGCATATATCGGATATGTTGGGTACGTTTCGCTGGAAGCGCACCTTCGGATCGCCATGCAGCATATTACCACGCTGTATACTGTGCCGACTGCGGCGATGCATCCCGTATCCAACCACCAATGCAGCCAATACGACGGCAGCTGGAATATCCATCCCGAGGATGGCAGACAAAAGAACCGGGCGCTTTGTGCCTACAGCAGAATATTTCACAGTATAAATACAGTGCTTTAAGACGCTACGTGTTTCATAGTTAGAGCTCGTAGGCATTAGGTAGTGCTCCTAAATTGCATTTGTTCGATTAGCCGTACTATACGTACAATTTACGCCATTTTGGTAGACTACAGTACAGTATTGGTTATCCTGTTCATCAGCTCTTATGGCTCATAGCGCCAATAAAATTTCTGCTTGTTCTCAGGAAAACAGCTTCGCCATAATTAAGGGGAATCCCTTGCTGGCGCGGTATTGCGTTTTCGGGGTAAATGTCGTTTTGCCGTAAATAAAAACTTAATTCCAATTTTGCGTATCCAGGAGCTATCTTACCGGTACAATATCACAGGCAGCGACAGCCGCAAAACTTACCAGCAAGGGATCGTGGGCTCTCTCTACGCTGGCTCACAGAGATGTAATCGACTAGAAACACCTGGGATACTGAGGTATTTTTTACATAGTTTGGACCAGCCTTGTCGTTCGAACTGGGCATAATACCCAGAATAATATGCATCTTTGGCCAGCGCTCCATACCGGGAACCGTTGAATTCAGCGCCCATTGTCCGTCCTTGTACCACATCAAGCTTTCGCTGGTCTACACCAGTTTGTGCAGGTGATAATCAAGGGACAGAGGTTTATCGCTGCAATGTGCACAACAGCAGGCGTTTGTTGATGTTCTGAAAAGAAAAGCTCTTGGCTCACCTAGTAAAGTGTGCAACGTGACGCATAGTAACTCCCTCGCTATCCACATAGTCCACCATACTCCCAATAACATTACCAAGTCCAGTGCCAAGCACGACCGTTACATTCGGAACTGGTGGCAGCCGGCATGTTGAGTTTGTGAATGTGCAGGAGCTCAGTGCAACGATGGCATCAGCGTCATGCACAGCGGGAACTTTGACTCGCATGGACATTTCGCCGTATTTGAATTGGAAGAGAAATTCGGTGTTCAAGTAGCGTGGAGCGTAGACAATGTGTGAACCATTTCACACTAGTCCCCTTTCAAGTCGCAGCATACGGTCCTTCAAATTAATATTCTGACGATCGGCGGGAGGCGAGAGAAATGACGGCAGTGCATTATCGATGACCGTCCAGTTTAGACTCACTTGGTCTTGGTTGAAATCGTCCCGGAAGACCTCGACAAGCGTGTCCTCGGCATCGAGTGAGGCGGATGTGGGACTGTTGGACAGCATTCAAAATGCATGCAGAACAATTACTCGAGTATTACTTTAAGGCAAGCCATCATCACTGCGTATGTGGGCAATATTTCCGAAAATGTACAAGCTTGTCCGGTAATTTCTTACGAATCCATACAGCGATTTACACAAATTTGCGTGTTACGCCAAACTTCACACTACGGCGCGCCACGCCACACTGTTTAAACACGTAACTTGCATTTGGCTGGGTGGTGGCTTCGTACACGCCATACAATTTTATGAGATTAATAGTAACCGCCTGGCGGAAGGTGGCTAGAAAATGGTCGGTGCAGTAAGCGACAACCTGACTGCTGTGCGCATTTACGAAATTTGATGAACGTAGTGAAGTGGCCATCGTTATATGCGCTAACTTCGCGCTAGCTGTACCTTTACGTAGGAAATTACCGGACAAGCTTGTACAACGGTGATTCTGAGACTTGGAAGTTCAGTTCGCGTGCTTCCGATTTTTATGACACCGAAAAATTTCCTTCGACTGTTAAATTCTTACGCACGGCGCAAATTTCCACACAGACAGCTCAGGTTTTTGCTCAAAATATGGCAGATCGGTTACTCTAAAATATTGCGAACAAAAGTAAAACGTTGTTTACTGAGATGATGTTCTATAATCTATCCTGCATCGCGAGAAACTAGGTATTTATGATGATGATATGTCTAACACCTGGTGCGTATTATTACGGTAATAAATTTTTATAATTATTGCTTTCCAGCATCCATCTCGAGTGCGCCACCTGACTGCCGTGAGGCATCTGTATCATGAGTGCGTTTGCGCGTCTACCGCCAAAGAAATTACGGCGCCCATCTGTTAAAAAAACAAATCAACAGTTGTCCGAATCAACAAACATGGAGTTCAAAGTACTGTACATTCTTCTCTGCCTGTTACTTAGTTATGACTTTGTCAGTGCCGAAATGATTGAGATTTTCCGTGACGACTTCAGTGGAGCATACCTCAATGAATCCCAGTGGTTCAAGCAAAAGGATGCAGCTTTCATTGAGCAGTGTTACGATGTCGATAATATCCGTCTGGAAGCCGGTCATTTGGTGATGGGAACGGGTAGCCGGCTCAACGGCTCGCAAACCATACTGACTGGCAGCGCGATTTTCACATGGGAGAAATTTAATTTCACCTACGGTGAGATGATTATTCGGGCGAAATTCCCCTTGGCCAGCGATTTATCTGCCAGTGCTTTCATAGCGTTGAAGCCGTGTCGGAACAGTAAAGAGCACGACTGCACTGACAGCGAGATGTTACCGGCCTTGCAACTGTGGGTCAGCAGTTTGACGCCACGCGTTGTCTATGGCGGTGTGATGTATAAAGGCCGCACTGGTCGCGAACTGACGTACATGGACTACTACTTTTGGTAGGTATCAGTCTAGCCGTATCTCGTTCGGCAACGTAACAACTTGCTGTATTATAATTTTTGGAAGAGCTTTATAATTAGACGAATTGATTAATTAATTGAAATTTTAATTGGCATCATTACGTGTTTACGAAACTCTTGCTTAAACAATTAAATAATCATCTCATATCGGTGGCCAGCTTAACGAATTGAAACGAGCTGCAAATTTGCAGTAATGAAGACCGGTCGTCAGGGTACCACGTGGTACAACTCGTGTGGACACACGATTTCGTGGCGTGGTATGTGGATGAGGAAATGGTGCTGAACCAGACAGTATCGGGATTCTCAACGTGGCCACGATTATTCACATTATATAACAAGGAATACTACAGTCAACCAAACTTTCCCTTTAATGCCACCGACGCACCAGAGCAAGAGTTCTGGATTGACTACATATCGGTCCAGCAGCTCACTGATGCCGTTCGACGCGGTAAACGATTAGATTAGTATCAATGAAATAAAAATTTTTTTCAACAAGTATGAACACTATTACAGATCACGCTTTACAGGCGACAGTGGGAACCATTATTGCTATTCTTTTAATTATCTCTATTGCCATGAAGATCGGATTCGGCCTCAGACGCAGGCGGCAACGACACTGCAATATGCAGAAGCAGCATTTTGTTGACGTTCTGTTTCCCAAGATTTACAGTGTGCGAAATTTATTATCACGGGATCGAGGCACACCTTCCCTGTCTCCGGAAATTCAGCACCACATTAAGGACCTGGAAAATCCATTAGCAAATGTTCGTTTAAGTGAGTTTTGCCCTTGTTATCAGCCACCAATGATGACGTTCCAAGCATCTCTGAATTGTACAAAGGTCAAAGTTGTTTTCCAGCTAATACAATCCTGGATGCAACCCACACCAGTGTTACGCTTGAGGGCTACGCGGAAGGAATCCAGGGTAAAGGAGCGACAATGATCGCAGCAAAGCGGCCAAAAAGCGCAAACGATCCTTACCAACTATGATTACTAGCTGAAGAACTGGACAACTTTCTCAAGGCTGGACATCATATGAACATTATCAGACTTCTTGGGGTCGTGCTGAAAAGTTAGTGCTGAACGCATTTTGTAAAAGTTTCATGTTGCAGTCAAATTTCTCCCCGAATATGTTATACATTTGGAATCAGCTACGTAACCAAACTGTATAAGATGTTTATCGATTTAGGCGAAACTGTTCTCTTGCTCGAGTACGCAGAGTTCGGGACGCTACCAAACTACCTGGAAGCGCACGACGGCGCACTCTTTTACAACCAAGTCACCGCAATGGGCAATATTTTGCCATACGACGAGAACAAGGCTGACCAGCTTCAGCAAACGCTGAACGCACAACCGCCGGAAGTTGACAGGGACAATTTTGACTGGCAGATCCTGTCCACGCGCAGTCTGCTGCGTTTCGCCCATCATATCAGCCGCGGACTGGAATATCTCCACACTCGCTCCATTATCCATCGCAATTTATCTGCCAGATGTATCTTCATCTGCACCGGACAGGTAGCCGAAATCTCTCAACTCGAATTCGCGAAGCAAACAACTGAGTACAGCACAGTGGATCTCACGGTAACTTTGCCAGTGATTAAAATTTATTATACAATCATAACTGCTGGCGTGCAGTGTCGGACTTGGATTGTTCTTCCACCACAGACAGCGCTGTCACTTCATCATATGGCTCCGGAATCTATAAGCGAAAACAAATTTTCGACGAAATCTGACAATTGGTCACTGGGCGTCGTCCTGTGGGAAATGTTTAGCTTTGAAGAACTTCCTTTTGGTGTCACCGAAACGAATCTGAGCCAAGACGGCGCTTCGCCTACATTCATTCAAAACAAACTACGCTTGCAGAGACCGGAAAAATGTCCCCAGATAAAGTAAGTGGTGTTCTGATTGCGCTATTGAATCTACTGCTTAGAATCCTAATAATCCTAGTTGTTTGTTAATCACTCGATAAAGAGGAACTTTCAAAGACAAAAAAATCATCTCTGCTTCCTGCAAAATTGCTGTTGCTGATTTTGTTAGATGCTATTTGATGCTGGATTGCTGGAAACGGACGCCCAATGATCGAAAGAATGCATCTTACATTACTAATTCTTTATGCAGCATCATTGACGATGTGACAGAAGAGACGTATCTTTGTCTTGATTACTGGTACATCAAAAGCAATGGCGTCGGAAACGGTGCAGTGACAGTGGAAACGGCGATTAAGCTGAACGAATGACCTTATTCAACCGAAAGTCTGCCTAGTGTTTCCGTAAACTCACGACTCTGTACCCTAACACGCATACGACAGTGCAATATATTGCGTCGAAATAAATACTATGGTCTGATAACTGTTTTTCTTCCCATAAAAATTTAGAAAAAGTCAATATGAACGTTAAGAACTCAATATAAAATTACATTAAAATAATGGCAACAAATGAAACAAATCAACTGTACAACCATATTAAAAAATGCTTTATTAATGATACCATAAAAGGTGACAGACGTGCACCGAATCAGAGCAAAAGAACTATTATCCAATCGCGGGAATTCAACGCATAATCTTATATCAAAGGTCGATAAAGTATTCAGAGAGGCTGCTTTTCAGCATCATTCTCTGGCAAGTTTTTTTATTGGCAAGATTGACATACGGTTTCCAAAATAACTGTCGGTTCGATAAATTCTACGGCACGGCGGTCACGCTCAGCCCTTGATCGAATTCGCTTCGATGTGGTTTTCTTTCGCAGCAACGCTTTGGAGATTATCTCCTTGGGAATGCCAGTAATCCAGGTGAAGGTAGGTGTGCTCCATGAGGTCCTCATTGGCGTTTTGTAAAGCTTTCATTACGGATAAAGCATTCGGTCGCTCATCAGGAACTGTTCTCCAACAATTAGGCAGCAGGTCAAATCTGAAAATGGCAACTTCTTATAATAAATCACAAGTGCCGCAAACCATACGGTGCTTACATCACGCTGGGGCATTTTTCCGGTCTTGGCATGCGCCGACCACTGGCCAAGAACCTAGTAAACTCAACGTCGTCGCATGCATTTGTATCTGCATCGACAGCGGAAGGACTTTCCGCAAAGCTGAACATTTCCCATAACACCACGCCCAGCGACCAAATGTCGGATTTGGTCGAAAACCTGCTTGCGCTGAGAGATTCCGGAGCCAAGTAGCGTGGCGAAAAGACCTCCTGGACAAAACACAAAGAACTATATTTGTTTGTTAATCGGTTGAGCTGCAACTGCTGCCACATCGTACCACAGAATCTGTTTCGATGTACTCGGTGGCCTGCTGAGCCATCTCAAATCCAAAAATTTTTGCTACTTGCCCAGAGCAGATTAGAATATTTGTGACGGATAAGTTACGGTGGATGATGGAACGGGCGTGGAGATATTCCAGTCCGCGGCTAACATGGTGCGCAAAACGCAGCAGACTACGCGTGGACAGAATCTGCCAGTCAAAATTTTCCCTGTCGAATTTCGATGGGGGTTCGTTTAGTGTTTGCTGAAGCTGGTTGGCCTGGTCTTCGTCAAACGGCAAAAGGTTGCCCGTTGCGTCAACCTGGTTGTAAAACCAAGCGCCACGGTGCGCTTGGAGATAGTCCGGCAACGCTCCGTATTCGGCGAACTCAAGCAGTAGAAAGAAGTCGCCTAAAATCAATACGAAGCTTCTTATTTATGCGTACCAATTTTTAATTCTTTTATGCTGAGGAAAATAGTTTTTTAGTTAGGTCATCAGCATAAGTTTTCTGCAGCCACAGAAAAAGTAATAACTGCATGAAACTGAATAAAAGCTAGATGCAGAATCAAACATGTCTCACTCACCTTTCAGCACGACGCCCAAAAGCGTAATTATGTTGACATGTTGACCAGCCTTCACTAAGATTTCCAGTTCCTGGCGTAGCAATCGAATTTGAGAGGCTTCAGTCGCGAGCTGCAATCGTTTGACAGCAATTGTTGTCAATCCTTCTTCCCCGTGGATTCCTGTCGCGTAGCCTTTTAGAGTAACACTGGTGTTGTTGGAATTTAAAACCTCTTCCGCTACAAATTAAATAACTACATAGGAGGTCTAAATTTTCTGCTGATGTCATCGCCCATAATGAATCGACATGAATTACGTGGTTAAATTTGGTACATTATTCTGTATGTCTTACTTAGGCGGATGTTGCTCAATGGAACTTCTAACTGCTGAACGCGCTGCTGAATTTCCGAGCATACGCGAAATGTGGCATTATCTCGAGCCAGTAGATTTTTCAGACTATACATAGTGGAAACGAAACGGTTCGCGCCGTACAATTTCTGCATATTGCCATGCCGCTGTCGCCTGCTCCTCATTTTGATCCCAATCAGTGTTACAAGGACTGTGAGGAGCGTCACTGGGATAACGGTTGCTAATACGGCTGGTATCGTATAGTCTAAAATCAGTCAAAAATTCAGAATCTATAATCAAACGTTTTGAATTAATTGGATTAATTTCGTTTGTTCGGATCGATTGCTTATGGTCCTTGGATCGCAAGCGCGCTGAATACCTTTCCAAATGGCATTGGTGAATTGATGAACATAGATGTAGTCAATGCAGAATTCTTGGTGCGGTACATCGGCGGCATCAAACGGATAGTTAGGCTGGCTATAAATTGCCGTGCTGATCATAGTTATTTGTAAATACATTCTCGGCCACCTAGACAGTCCTGGTACAGTCTGATTCAAAGCCAACTCCTCATCCACGAACCAGGCAAAAAGATCCCGCGTCCAAACCAATCTAATAGTGTGATAATCCAGCGACAGATCTTCATCACTGCAACGGTATCAAACCACACCTGCTTTAGCGTCAGATTATCAGCTAGAACTACGTACGTACTTGTAAAAATAATAAGTGCGCTCCAAAGTTCGACCCGCTTCGTCCACGTACGTTAGAATCCCGTCCAGCACGTTGGGCGTAGTACTTTGTACATATACCGTCGGAATGGGCAACGACTCGTTTTTTGAGCAGTCCCGTATCGCGGTGCTCATACAAGGAAGCAGCGCTAATCCAGCGCCGGCCTGCTGATTACTGGCTACCGGGAATTTCACCCGCATGACCACTTCGCCCTGGCTGAAACTGAATTTGTCTCCCGTGAAAATGCGGGCGCCCGTTAAGACAGTTACGTTGCCGTTGCGGCGGTTACCGGCGCGCAACTTAAGGATGCCCTTCTCCAGGCGCACATTGCCGGGATCGTAGTGCTCCGTAAATTCCGGATAGTCTTTCTGGATGTACCACTTTGTAGTATCCAAAGCTGTACCGTTGAAATCGTCCCTAAAGATTTCTGTCACATTCGCACCTAGGATGCTTTGGATTCCCATACCCAGGTATAGCAATAAGCAATATATGCGTATAATGTTGATTTCCATTGCCATTCACTTTTTTTGTTTGTATAAACCGTATTTTTAAGGTATCATAGGAATACACAAGTCTGTCGGATATACGTCTTTACAATTACAGTTGTGAATTTGTAATAGCCATTTTTAAACACCTGTCTATATTTGATAGAAGTACACCGCCTTGAGTTATTTTCGGTTTCTACCAGCTTTCGCTATGCGCAGCTTTATTGTGCAGTTGTTTTTTTGCTATGTGTTTTTATTTTGCCGCTGGCATGTCTTGTCACGATAAGAAGCTCCTAATAACAGTTATTAAAAAACTTACAAGCCATGTGTGCACCAACCGAGATTTACAACATACTAAAACTGCTAACCATAAAGCCAAACAGACAACCAGATTTCATGGATTGGTTATTTTCCCAGGATTACTCAGCTTGGTCTATAAGAGAGCGCATATTTTCTAGCAACATTATAAGACGCCGTTTAAAACATTATTAACTTTTGCAGGGTATACCAGCCACTACCAAACGTATTAATTTCAGATCCAAAAATCGGTCATGTTTAACCCGCTCGGTGCAGCGTTTGTTAGCAGCCTGCTGTTAATTTTCGGTATTCTTGCATCACCGGGTTTTGTAACTGGCGATACCGACAGTAAAGAAATCTTCCGCGATGATTTTAACGGCACACTGCTGGATCGGCGATGGACGGTGACGGACCAGACGCTGCCTCCGTCCACACTGGCACCGGACGATCGTCAAAACATCCGCATAGAAGGCGGTGCGCTGCGGCTGGAGGTTG
Organism: Paramacrobiotus metropolitanus; assembly: GCF_019649055.1. Lineage (NCBI taxonomy): Eukaryota > Metazoa > Tardigrada > Eutardigrada > Parachela > Macrobiotidae > Paramacrobiotus > Paramacrobiotus metropolitanus. The sequence continues at coordinate 174,472 of NW_026570318.1, read as the reverse complement.
GTACAAGACGCAGCGGAGCCGGCGTGTTGCGCACTCCACGTTACGTCAACACGAAATTCGGGTTCCATTTCAAATACGGTGTGCTGATCATCCGGGCCCAACTCCCGCCAGAGAAGACCTTACTGCCTTGCGTGTTTTTGTATTCCTGTACAATGCTAGCTGGGTTTCGGTGCGCAGTTCCCGCTGTGCCCAGCGTATTCATTGGATTACCCACCGCACGCTGGCGTATTGTTGAGGGAGTGGTGAACTACTTAGACAGCAGTGGAAATACATCGAGTCATGCTAGTCAGTTTACCAGGTATTTTTGCACTACTTCAAAGTACCGTCTTTCACTATAATCAGTTCGGGAAGTACCTGTTTTAGTGACCGAAATCTATCTGTCGATTATCACGTATATACACTGGAATGGACAAGTCAGCAGCTTATCTGGTATGTGGATGACCATTGGGCTCTGAATTTGACGGTACCCGGATTGGATACGTGGCCGAAGATGTACCTCGGATTGGGCATAATGCACACCGACGGGAACACGAGCGCAATCAACGAAACGTTACATCCATTTCTGATTGACTCCATTGTTGTCAGGCAGCCTCTCAAGCGACACCTACCAATAAGCAGCAGTAGGTACACGGCGCTGTATATTCATAACCGATTAACACGATATTAGTAACGATTTTCTCGTAGCCGTCCAGCGCGGCGTTGTGGCAACGGTGACGCTCTCCACGGTTATTCCAGCCGTGGTACTAGCGGTTGCGTTAGTCAGTGGCTATCTAATGTGTCGACACCGACGACGCCGTTTACAGCATGGTGATATGCTGCATTTTAGCCGGCATTTGGGTTGCCTGCAGAACACTCAATTCAGCTGTGGTTTCGACACGGAACTGCTTACCATGGATGTAGCGACAGAACGCTATGTTCGTCAGCTGGAAATTCCTTTAGCCCAACTGCAGCTATGTAAGTGCCGGAGCAATCACCGGACCAAATAACGCACAGTGTATAAAACTATCTCGTAGCGGATATTGTGCTAAACAGCAGCGCAGCTTACATCATCCGAAAAGGAAGCGTCTTCAGGATCCATCAACAACCAGATGCTGATAGCTTGATTGAAATAGCGGTAAAAAGTGCCCGATCATCGACAAGTACCGGCCAACTGCGCCGGTTAATTCACGAACTAGAAATCATGGCGAAAGTCGGACGCCACCTGAACATTGTCAATCTGCTTGGCGTAGTTATAACAGGTAAGCAAGGCACGTCCATGTGCATCATCTGTATCAAGAATAATCGATAGTCTCTGCGATCACAGGCGATATACGGATGTTGCTGGAGTACTGCAAGTACGGACCATTAACGGATCTTTTACGAAAATGGTCACACGAAGCCAGTGAACCACAATTAAGTTCAATTCAGTCAGCCAAGCCAAATTACGACGGTAGCGTCGGCACGCTTGAAATCGCTGCCTTTGAAATCAGTAGCGAAGAGGAAGAACCGGCATTCTCGACCGAAATTCTGGTGCAGTTCGCTTACCAGATCAGCCGCGGTGTGGAGTATCTCCACAGCCAGTTTATTCTTCACCGCGATCTGGCGGCGCGGAATATCCTAGTACACAGCAACAACATCGTCAAGATCTCGCATTTCGGAATGGCACGGGCAGGCAGTGAATTCGTTGTACACGATATGCAGGTACTGGGATCACTGCATATTTTGAAGATGTTCGACGCAGTTCGAATATCCATTTACCTAATCGAAACTGGGTCGTTTAAAGGAGGCGTTACCCGTGCGCTGGATGCCACCGGAAGCCATCGAGAACGGAGTGTTTACGCCCCCGTCAGACGTGTGGTCATTGGGCGTGGTTCTCTGGGAAGTGTGCAGTCTGGGCGCCGTACCATATGCCGGTGTTTCTGCCATTCCGCATCGCACAGTCTCCGCTTTCCTTTCAGCGCTGCAGAATGGATTACGCTTGGAGAAACCAGCACAGTGTTCCGCGATAATGTAAGTGACAGTTAGTCTGATTGCACTTACAATTATTGAGGAACACGACGAAAAAGATTTGAGATGGCTTTTGCTAGCTCTTGTATCAACTATGATTACCGTGTTTTCATAAAAACATAATCCCGCTGAATGGTTTATTGCTCGGTTGGCAGGTATGAACTTTTAAGGCAATGCTGGGCACTCGCACCGAACGAGCGCAAGACGTCCTCTTGGTTAGCCGAGCAACTCCGCAACATAGTCGAGACCGAATCGGAAGAAGCATACTTACGATTAAGTTACTCTTACGTTCAATTCAATGAAACCTGCCGAGAATACCTAGCCAAGCCTTGAAAGGTTATTTTCAGGAAGTTTAATTTCAAAGTTCCGGAGATTATTACCCGTAGAAAAAAAAAACCGTATGACGGGTTTTTTTGTATTTTAAGGTACGGTAGCAGTCAAGTTTTGTATTTTAAGCATATCTTTATTTTCGAAGGTTTGACTTGAAGCTGAAACGTTTTTGTAAGTAGTCTTACGCATAAACATTGCTTTCGATGCGTTATTTTCTGATGTCATTTCTCTCAGGGATCGTAAAATGAATGCCCATTCTTGTTGGTGGCTAGTGCCACGGCCAGGTTGCACATTACGCACGCCATAAGCCCATATACAGTACAATGTACAACGGCGTGGCAAACCTCAAACTTCATGCGATCTCTCGGGTTCCGTCATTATTTGAAATTAATAGAAAATGATTTCATAGTTCGTACTAAGCCGAACTCTTTGCATGTACCAGCACATTACAAAAAGCAATCGAAACATCGACGGTAATACTTACAGAGGATAACGTAGTGAAAGGGCTGGCTCGCGTTTCAACAAAAATGATAACAAGTTAAAACAAAGCCCATTAAAATCTGATTTCCTTCGGTTTTCAAAATGGTTGCCCTTTTTTTGCAAACCCGAAGCAGTCTTATTTATGTTAATTACGTGGGTACGGTCTTCATTATCTGAAATCTTCGAACGAATGCAGCACTATAAAATCACCGCTTATTGCACATATTACAGTTTTCGGGCATTTTAAAACTGGACAGTAACACAACCAAGACAAGAGCTCATGATAGACATGAATTCGTAATTTCTCTAAACACCAAAACATCAAGGCAAGAATACGCTTACGAAAGACCGAAACCGGAGGAAAATCATACATCACTGCAGTGTGGGGCTACAGCTGATGGTGAATACTCTGACAAAATCCAGCACCGAGAGGAGATCTATTTGCCGGATAACAGCCAAAATGTTCGGATCTCCCGACCCTAAAGAAACAGCCCTGCAGTAATCTCTGTTTGATGGAGCAAGAGTGCACGTACCTGGAACTCCACGTGATGGTCACGTTCCATCATTTGGAAGCCGCCAATATCATCTAGTAGTTCCTTGGCCGCAAACGTAATCTGGATCTTCAGTGCTGCAAGGACATTAACGTTACTGCATACAACCGCAGTAGCGTTAGGTTCATGTGTGGTTTTCACCTTCACCGCTGGATTCCATCTTCTGGGCCACAGCCACTGTGTCCCCGAACCTACATTTCCATGCAAATCACCAGTCCTTTGAGTTGTAATTAGACCCTTTAGTGCACATTAACAGCTGCCGGTATTTTAAGCTGTATTTACTTATACAACGTTAGTATTTGAGCAACAATTTTACGTGACGTATTAGTTAACTGTTTAATACACTTCCAGTATCGCAAACCACGTGAAAAGCCGGAGCAATAATGCCGGCCAGCGCACTAAATAAAATATTTCATTTCGTACAAGCAATATCGCGGCATCTTCAGCCCGACAATCCCGGCCACGCACGGTCCACAGTGCATCCCGATGCGCAGCTTCAGCTTGTCATCCGGCTGGTGCGGAATGCGGAAGTTGTTAAGCTCTTTGCGGATCGTCAAGGAAATCATAGCGATCTCGTAGGCGTGCCGGTTGCCGTTGCGGACCGGGAGGCCACTCGCCACCTGGATTAGAGCGAATCGGCATGAAGCTTGCTAACCATTTGGCCGTTTTTATCAAGAAACAACCAAAAACCTGATGCATTACCATGTATGCGTCGCCGATGGTTTCCACTTTGTACGCGCTGAATTTCTCCAGAATCCCATCAAACATGGTGTACAAGTTATTCAGCATGGACACCACGTCCATCGGCGTCCCGGCGGCCGAAATCGTCGTGAAGCCGACAATGTCGCTAAAGTAAATCGATACGCAGTCGAACAGCTCCGGATCCACGTTTTGTCCGCGTGTGAGCGATTCCGCCACCGAACTAACAGTTAAAAAACCATATTTCATCAACAGACGCTTTGAATGTAAACTCTGCCATTGTAGAGGTTCACTTTATTACCGCGGTAAGAGCTGGCCGAGTAGTTCTTCCGACCGGCGTTTCTCCTCCATGAACTGTGCCGTCTTCTCCTCAACCTGCTGTTCAAGATCGCTGGCGTATTGTTCCATCCGCTTCAGGAGATGGTCGATGATGTTATCACCAGAGTTGCCGATGACCTTCTTCAAACCGTCTTTGATTTTGGCGAATGTTGGGCGTTCGATGGGGTATTCTTCCCAGCAACGCTCCATCAGATTGTAGAGTTCGCTGGAACACGCGGAAGCTGGCACTTTCGGGCGAAAAGGCGGTTGTGTGCCTTGCTTTACCTGCAACAGCGCCACAATTCTTAACGTTTGCAAAATCATTTTCCACAATCGTTCATCATATTTACAGGCCCAGCTGAATCGTAGCGTGTGAACATAAATTATTGTTCTTTTATATTTAGGCGATAACGTAGCGAGAGGGCTAACTTGTTTCTCACCAACCGATAAAAGATTGCCTTAGCACTAAGTGTACAGTGAACTCATTTCGGTTTAGAAATTTTTGTCTTTTTCTGCAGCCGCAAAACAAGTTGTTCAAGTGCAATAGCTTTCCTTTTACATGATTGGCGTAAGTTAAGCCGCACAGTAGTTACCAGCTATAAGGTCCACCTACCTAAAAGTTACAACTGAAAAAGAATTACCGGTCTAATCTCGATATTGCAACTAATGCAATTTGTAAAATTTTACTGGATTTTTCGAATGTAGAGTAGGTAAATCAAGTTCGGCTTTCGCGGGCATGAATCTGGAAGAAACAACTGCAAACATTTCTGCATCTAAAAATTATGCTCTGACCATATAATTATGCTAACGTAGATAAGTCAGTGAACATGAAAGAGAAATTCGGTCTCATTTAGATTGCTGCTGCGCGGTTATAGAAATGCGCAACGATGTAGTGTATGGGCATGTTACAGATTGCACTGGGAGAGACAAAGCAATCTGTCCTGAAAAATCTGTAAAAAGCTGCATACCGCTTGTCAGTTAGAATTTTCAACTTTTTTGCTTTCATTCCGAAAATTAAATACTCACATTTGTTTTTAAACTGAGAGAAACTGCTTACTATACCGTTATTCTGTGAGACCAATTCAAAGTTTTACTGGCAAATTTTTGCTTTCTTTTTCTGAGAATAATGTTAATTAGCTTTTCTTGCTAGCTTTGTTGACCAAAACGTTCAGCAATTTTCGCGAGAGAATATACAGTAGTAACAGTACCTTGTTAGCCAAAAGAAATTACACTAACCAGAAGGACCAAGTCTTTTGCTGACTGGTAACTGGTCATCGCCCGTGTCTCGGTGGGCACATCGAACGGCGAACACCGCAGAATAATTTGCTGCAGTAAAATTCCAAAACTGTATACGTCGGCTTTTGGCGAACCCTTCACTGGCATCGGCTGACGGAGGAATTCCGGGGCACGCCACAAAAGGTTGCCGAAATTTCGGTGTTCTTCGTCTTGATCCAGGGTAGGCGGATTCAGATCGTTAAGGTCACGAAATGACGGTAAACCGTAGTCCGAAATCTGCAGATTCAAACTATCAACATTAGCAGTTCAATTCCCATTTACGAAAAATAAACGCTAACCTTTAGCATAAAACGACTGTCCACTAAGCAGGTGTGTGCGGTCAGGTTTCCATGTGATTCGATGGACGAATTATGCAGATACGTCATTCCCTGTCAACCAACATTTTTTAAGGTTGTAAACACGGTAAAACACCTGAAAGTAGTACGCTTCTTTTACCATAACGATGTCCTTAATTAGGGAGTTCTTGAAAGACCAGTCCAACTTCAGTGAATCTTTCTCTAGGAGATCCGTCAGCGAACCTTTCTGGCACAGTTCGCCCAGAATGAAAACGATCAGGCCCTCGTCATTAATTGACGCGCCCAGCAATCGCTGCAGATTTTGATGGGTTGTCGTACGCACCTCGAAAGAACCGATCGATTATGATAAAATATTGTTTTTTTAACAGGGAATAAAATACTTGGTTCATTTCCTTGATAATGGTTGCATTTGGTCGCTTGCGTTTATCGGACACGTCATGCACACTGATCAGGTTGCCGTTTAAGGTCGCCGTGCGACCAATCATAACGCTGAAACCGGCGGAAGTGCCTTCGCTACGGGCAACCGAGCCGGCATCGTCGCCCTGTTCATCAATAATTCGATGCGGTTAAATATGAAAAAATGAGAGAAATGCTAGAGATTTTTATCAGTTCATGCCATGTTTCTGATATTGTTTTAATGCCGTTGCGAACGATTGACTCTGATTTACAGTGCTAGTCTAAGCCGAACAACTTACGAAGGACTTTTTACTGCCAATGGCGCTTCCTTGGCTGCCTTTATTGATATTAGCACCGGTGACTTCCAGATCGGAATGCTGCACTTTCCACCAGTTCGGATCGGATTGGCTGCGCAGCATCCTGTAAAATTATTATAAGCCAACGTAAAAGCATACACGCGTAAGTCAAAATAAGAGGTTTACCGGACAACGAAAACTGCCAGGCACGCAGCTAGGCCAATGCAGACCAGGAGAGGCACCACGACCGCTGCCGCCAACAGGCCCCCGCTAAGAGTTTCTACAATGCATTCCACAATAAACAAATACATAACGGAAACCACGCTTTCTCCAAGCTTACGGTTACTATATTCTTCAACATTCTAGAACTACGTGGTAGGCTTTCAATCTCTTAGGTTATATAGTGTATCAAGAATGCCCTTAGGTTATTTAGGTCCATCCAGTCCTTCCGAGTTTAGCGGAATTTTTTAGGTTCGTTAGATTTCTTATTTTCTTCGGTTTCCTGATTAAGGCTTACTTGCTGGCTGGCAAGCAGGATTATCGCCGGTATATCCACACCGTGGCTCATCGGGCGGCAATAGCCCATCGGGCGTGCCCCAGATCGGTGGTCCCGTCTGCTCCAGTTTATCTTCCAGCGCCCGATACAAATAGAACTCCTTCAATCAAACGTAGTCTCAAACCAGAGCAAAACAATGTTGTTATAAAAGGGAACTGACCGCTAAACGGCCGTTCTTATCGAACGTCCGCATGACGAAATCATTCAGCCGGTCGCCCTGGGCGTCGATGCCCACTTCCCCGGACAGCGGGCTGGTAAACGTCCGGTTCTGGAAGGCTGACGCGATATTGCTCCCGTCGAAGATGTCGTCCTGGTTATCCTGGACCTCTCGGATAACGTCGGCGTACATTCGCACGGATTCATATGCGCTGATCGTTACCGGGTCAATCTAGAGAAAACTCCGTTAGCCGGCCACCGAGGCACAAGTTTCGATCGTCGTGCTCACTTCTTCGAAGCCACCGAAAGTGTAACCATAATCTTTCCGGGAGCGTTTCTTCACTTGCGCTGCGAAATCGTCGTAATACGCCAGACGAGGAGAACGTAAGGCGACCAGCAAAACCGACCCGTACGCGCTTTTCGCTTCCTTCGAAAAAATAAGCAGAACTACATTTTCACAACTGTAATTAATAATAAAACTCTAATTTCATTCAGGGTTCCAGGATTTGTTTGAACTGATTTTTAAGACAGACAAGGTTAACTCGTCCGAAATAAACTAAACACTACAGTAGAAAATCGTTATTTCGGGTTTGCAGTTTTTCTGGGAATTAGTTCAAATAAAAATAGAAATTTAAAATTTTTATGTTAATTAATTCAACTCGAATATTTCCGGGAATGCAGATGCTGTAAACATACCCGATCCTGTGCCGTTCCCATGGACCACGTAAACGCTCCCCAAGTATCGCTCTGGAACAGCTCCACCCCGATATACACCTGCGACAAAATCAAACGCTCGACATAAAAACGCCATTAACCACACTTAATAATCAAAAGCCAAATCGATACTTAACATAGTTTCCATCAGTCATCCCGGCCTGATCAGCCGCAATCTATTTCCAACCCAAATACAGTATTAATGTTGCACTTAACACACAACCATAATAAATCCATCGGTAATTACCATGAACGCGCGGAACGCCGTGGCACCGGCCAGCACAATAAACACTGCAAAAACCCGAGCAATCAATAGTCACCCACTTTTTGCTTACGCGATTCTATTTTACCGCGAGCGCTGCTATTGGCGTTACGTAGAACCGCATCAATGGTATCGTTATCGGCGGCGTCGCTGCGGTAATTGACGGTGTTGAACCCGGCAGAGCGGTCTTTGCGTTTACGCAGCGCCGCGCTGAAGGTGACGCTCATCTGCTCGTAGAAACTATTGCTGGTATCCATGATGACCATCACGTGACGGTAGTCGTTGTCGTCCAGGAAGCGGAAGAGGAAGTTGATGGTGTTCTTGTGGGCGAAACTGGAGCGGATCAGCAGCGGGTACTGGTTGCGCTCGGCGGAGAGAGCGGACCCGGCGGCCGGCAGGGCGATGATGGGGGTCTGGGTGTACTCGACGAAGTTGTACAGGATGTCGGCGTTGTAACCGCAACCTAAATGGAAAATTACCGCTGGATTTGTCCACGAAAATCTCAGGCAGTGATAAAAAAAAGTGACTAACATTTTTGTAACATAAAGTTACAAACTGTGGTGCTGCCGATGAGTTTTACAAATGTTCAAAATTAGCTTAGAACTCGACCAAGGAATCAAAGGATTAATAAAATTAATATGAAGCGAAGAATTGTGAAATACCTATACTAACACTAACGTACGGTAATTGATATACTCGTTGAATTTCGGACTTATCTGGTAAATTTGCTGTGATAAACAAAATAAAACTAACTGAAAAAATTAGATCAAATAATTAGCGAAAGTCTCAAGCAGATCTACCTAATTTATTCGACATTAATGATCGACTGCAGGGTTTCAATTCCACTCAAGCGTCGCCACTGCACTACGTACATCCTTGCGATGCTGATAAGTGTAATGAACAATCTACACTCTGCAGTATGTACAGTAACCAACAATCTGTGTAGCCCGTCATTAAGCAAAACCATCAAAAGCAACAAAAAAGCTAACCGTCAACACTACAGCCTACTTCGGATGGTTTAAGTTTAAACATTAAAACTGGAACACTAAGAGCTTATGTAAGCCTGACTGGCAAATGGAATATTAGCACGAAAAAACTGACCAGTAAACTGAGCAGTTAAAATGGACAAAAAAATATACGTAAACTGAAAAAGGCCAATACTGGCGAAAAAGTACCAATTATGTTCGGGTAATTGATAAAAAGTTACTGCGGTAGCATTTACAGGCAACCTTCAATTTCTACACTACTTTCCTTCGTACCTGGACCAAGATACGCATGACACGTGACATTCTTCAGGAACAACTTCAGCGCCGCATGCGTGACCACCTCGTTCTTCCGCAGACACTTGCCACCGATATCCATTACCTCCTTTTTAATAACAAACCCATCCTGCATGATATTCTTGTTGGCATACTCCAGGCCCATATCGATGGCCGCCGCCACCCGCAGATAATCATAGAACAACGCCGGATTATTCTCCATCGCGATGCACAACCGCACCTCTTTCTGGCCGGGACCCGGCGGTGGGGTGACCCGGGTCGGGAAGGTCGTGGTGGGTGTGGGTGCCGCTGTCATCGTCGTGGTGTTGGGTACACTGTGGGTCGTGGTGCGATTGGTTGTGGCAAATGTCGTCGTGAGGGTGCGGAATTCAGTGATATCCGGGTGCAGTGTGGTCAAGCGTTTACACCGCATACCGGCTATTTGCAGGACAACGAATATTGCTATATAACGCTGCATTATCACAACGCAGAACTAAAAACCGGCAATTTGTTCGCGGTTCAAAAGTTCAATAGTAAACATAAAAAACTATGTCCAACAGGGACAGGTTCAATGCGCATAAAATGGTCTGCATTTGGATCGAACAGAGAAGCGTGTATTTGCGCAACATGGGGAAAAACGACGCATCTACTTTCTGTGCAGTCGCTACATTGAAGATCATTCGCTTATTTAATAAACTAGACTCGCGTTCGCTATCGGAATAAACGAGACGACAACGTAAAATTTAAAAACTGGAAATCGGCCAACCGGTCTCCGGTGCAAAATCAGTAACACAGCACAATCAAGGACACATCCAATCCGCATAAATCGCCAGAATCGGTTCGAACAGGGAAGTGTTGGCTTGCGCAATACGCGTTGAAACAAAGCACCTACTTTTTTACTTGATCCCGAATAAAGGAGTCTGTGCAGTTGTCAAACAAAATAGAAGTAGTCGTATGTTGACTTTGCCTGACTGTGTATACACGCTGCATCAGCGCCGGGAAAACGAGTGCATAATATTGTTAAAACAGGAGGCCTATCTATAATCGCATAACACTACCGTATAAAAACCGAACCGGGTTTTTAATGCACCGCGAGAGTGCATACGCCAGTTAGTTGGCGTGCCGGTAGTCCATTTGCCTCGATTACTCTCCTCTCGGGCACATAATCGATAAGCTTTCAACGGAGAGAAAAGCTGCGCCTGTCTATTCTGAAACGGTTAAGTACACCTGACTTTGATGAGTTTGTTCCACTGATCATGATTAACGACCCGCATTTCCGCCCACCAATCACCGGAACATTTTAATCGACTCTGCCACACAGTCGCTGTACTGGCGCAATTGAACGACCGCCATTCATACATTTTAACCAAGCTAATGTCGCCTAATTTGCAGGTATAAAGCGTTCTGAAAATTGAAATGTGTGATTGTATTGAAATGTTCTCTCAGCGCCCCGGACACCAGCCAAAATGTACGTAAATCCTGACCCTGAAAACACCGAGCATTATTGACAAGTGCAGGTGGCCAAGGAGTCGGAATTACCCGGAACAGGACCGGCTTTTCGCGTTCAGTTAACTGGAATCCGCCAATGTCTTCCAGGAGCTCCTTGGCGGCTTGGGTTACCTGGATTCTCATCGCTACATCAATTCACATAACATTATTGAAACTAAATTGCATAATAACCCGTATCCAATCGTAGTGTGATGGCTCTGATCATTAAAATTCCACATCTCCGTGAAGTTTAAGATGAAAATCGAAATAGGAGAAGCAGAAGAGAAAAATAAAAAAATAATTCATTACATCCTGAATTTTTTTCTTAGACGTTTAATGTGCAGAACAGATAATGTTCATTATTTGCTGTGGGTGAAAAAACTGCCATCAGACCACAACGGCGCTATACAGTAATTAAACAGTGCTACACCCATATTGAGCAATTTATGTACATGTTAGACAAGATAACGTCCATTTAACACAACTCAGTTGTACCTGATTATTCTCGTAACATTTTTAATAGGCTCATTTACCTTCCCCACTAGATTCCATTTTTTGCGCAATAACTACGGTGTCTCCAAACCTGAAACAGTTCTGAGGATGAAATTTCCTTGTCGGATTTTTATTCTTGGATTTTTTTTACCATTTTTCATAAAGTATTTCTGCTTTTAAAAATTGCAAATTAAGTTTTCACAAATTCGTTAAACGACACGAAGAAATCTGGGAGTTAGGTTACGTACAAACAGTAGCGAGGCATTTTCAGGCCAACAATTCCCGCAACGCACGGACCTGTCAATAAAATCAATGACACTACTCTGAATTCGGCATACTTACACTGATCCAGCAAACCGACTTACCGGAATGCATGCCGATGCGCAGTTTCAGTTTATCGGTCGGCAGATGCGGAATGCGGAAGTCGTTGAGCTCCTTGCGAATCGTCAACGACACCAGGGCGATCTCGTAGGCGTGACGGTTACCATTGCGCACCGGCAGACCGCTGGCCACCTGGAATTATATTGTCGTGACCTTTTTAACGTTGCACATCGAGCCCTACACGATACTTTATAAAAATACACAAAAATTAACAATAAAACAGGAAATTCAGGAAGTGAACGGTACCATATAAGCGTCACCGATGGTCTCCACTTTATATGCGCTGAACTTTTCCAGAATGGCGTCGAACATGGTGTACAGATTGTTCAACATGGACACCACGTCCATCGGCGTCCCCGCGGCCGAGATCACGGTGAACGTGACGATATCGCTGAAGTAGATGGATACACAATCGAAAGATTCCGGCTCGACATTGTGGCCGCGCGTCAGCGATTCCGCGATGGATCTTATGAATAAAAAATATACTGTAGCTTATTCAGTGCTTTTAACAACAGAGAGGAGTGATAACCTTTCCAAGCACATCGGCAAAATTTCAGAGAATTTAATCTTTAATTCTCGAATAATTTTAATTTATGTTCATATTTTCACTATGCATATTCCGGAGTTTCGTATCGTCGACGCTGTTTGTTAACACTGAATGGCACTGAAAATCATCTATATTCAGCGTTCACCAAGAGTGTCTCGGAACCTCAACAAACGACTACCTACTGTAGTACCTGGTAAGTTTGCAGGCTCATACATAGCAACACCTCAAACAGCAGGCAATCGTAGTGTAACGGCTACGGTTAGGGAAAATCGCATGCGCGTTGCTTCTGTTTAGCTGAGGTTTAAGGCAAGTTATCATAAAAATTTGAAAATTGTTTAAACAGATCCGGCTTTTTTATAGATGGCAATACAAGCACCATCTCACTCTTGCTTACTATAAGCACCCCTTTTGCATCCCGTTGCACTATAAACACCCTTTAGGGATTTGTTTGTCATCGTCACCTCGAATTGAGAAAAAGCTATAGACACCATTTTTTAAGGCGAATAGCAGCCATTTGCTACAGATACGTTAGTCGAACATTTACGGTAGCATTTTTCTGAATATGCCGGCACATATAATTATTGGACCTTAGAATTAATGCACTCTGATAAGCATTAAAAATGTAATACGGCAATTTCTTGTAACGATAATATGTAATTCCTGGGAAATTTGCAGAGAGCGCAGTTTTTAATTTGCCAACTCGAAAAAGATGCCTCTTAAGTCCAAAACTTATGTCAAAAAAAACTGTGCCGTCAAGCAGTCCCAACTGACGCGTCTTTAGTCCGCGAAAAACGGGGTGCGTGCGTTAAAATATATTCGAAAGAGGGTGCCTTTATTGTTAAAACGGGGTCAAAGCTGTACTTATTTCAAACGACTTAAATTAATGCAATCGACATCATTTTTTTAAATGCAGTAACAAAATTCTTCAAAATCTCAGTTTAATTTATAATACCATCAAATCTTAAAAAAATTACGAAAATGTGGCGTCTGTCCGCAAGTCACACGTCCTCTACATAAAATTTACACATCCTGTCGTACATACAACCAATATCCTGGCTGTCAGTAGCTGCAATGAAATTGTTATTAGTCTATCTTACAGTAACGACAAGAATTAAAACAAAACCGGTACAAGTCATATAATACTAACATTATTTCCGTCGACGTATTTTTAAACTGTCAATGTAATAATGTACGTATTTTCGACGTCCGTTAGTCATAGCTATCCCAAAACGACCTACAAAGAACACTGATGTGCAGCAGCGTGTATAACCACGCATGCGCCTTTGGCCGTTTATTATACATAGTTTATATGTACGAGTATTTTAAATGACTAAACTGATGGTCGTGGACTCTGAAAAAATTACATAAGGACAAGAAAAAATAAAAAATCCGAAACAAAAAATTTACAAAACAATAAGATGGGAACCGAAAAAATCAACACAAGTTCAACCTTCGCATCTATGTACAGTACAGACTCTGTACTTGTTCATGCAGTTTGTCATAAGGCCAATTAGCCGCCCATAACACGATTGCCTAGTTCAACAGTTACGTTTAGAGAGCCAGTGTTCTACGTTATTCTGTATTTCTGATTTAATGGGACTGTCTCATGTGTATGGAAATTTTCATGATCGGCCAGCGAAGTTTAAATAATAATATTTAAGAAGAATATTAATACTTACATGTATATCAAATAGATAATTATAAAATATTAATGAGAAGAGAGATAAAAGATTGCATGTCCAAATGAGTGAAACAGTAAATTATTAATTCCGTTATTTACTAGCATACTGATAGCGGTAGTCGGTAGGTACTTTGTTCTTAAAATTTAGCGCTGCAATATTTTTATAAAATAAAAAAAATAGCATGGAACCGTAAACATTCTAAATCCTAATTAAGGCTTACAGACAATGTTTTCTACCTAAACTGAAACGTATAAAACAAACAAATGTTTTGCACTTCTTTCATACATGGTCTCCAATAAGCGAGTGCACCTCTGCGGTTATTTCAACTCAAACGTTCGGTTTAATTCAATAATTCATTGGTTCTTAGTCTTACTTGGGCAACAGTTGGCCAAGTAGTTCCTCCGCCCGGCGTTTTTCTTCCGTGAACTGCGCCGTTTTCTCCTCGACCTGCTGTTCGAGATCGCTGGCGTACTGTTCCATGCGGTTCAGCAGGTGATCGATGATATTATCGCCCGAGTTGCCGATGACCTTTTTCAGGCTCTCTTTAATTTTGACGAATGTGGGCCGTTCGATGGGATATTCTTCCCAGCAAAACTCCATCAAGTGGTACAGTTCACTGGAGCATGCGGACACCGGGACGGCGGGTCGAAACGGTGGCTGACTACCTTGCTTAATCTGCAATAAGTGACACTCTCTTCAAATTAAATAACTCAAACATTAATTATTGCTTAGAATTTTTTTAAAATACTAAACAATAATTTGTTTCAAATCTTTTTTTTAAATTTGACAGCTCTTTACTCCCGAAAATTCTTTTATATCATTCGGCTAGCTAGTTTTTTATCAGTGGTTTAATTACTGGTTTTGTCGAATTATTTTTATCCCAGATTCTTTCATTTTATTAGGATAACTGCAGATTCTAATCAATATTTTTATAATAACATTATATTTTTTGGCAGTTAGTTTTATCGCAGTAATTTGCTATTCTCTTGGTATTTATATATTTATTTTATTTTTGTTAGTATTCTAATAAGTCACTTCCGTAAATGATTTTTCTTGGAATTTTAAATTTTTATTTTTACCTGCATAACAAGGTCTTTGGCGGTCTGATACGCTTTCGTATCACCGGGAACATCGAAGGGCGACGAGCGCAGAATAATCTGTTGCAGTATAATCCCGAAACTGTACACGTCCCCTTTCTGCGATCCTTTCACCGGCATGGCCTGCCGCAAGTACTCCGGTGCACGCCACAATAAATCCGCAAAATTCCGCCGCTCTTCATCCTGATCCTCCGTGGGCGGTAGTAAATCCTTCGGGTCGCGGAACATGGTTAATCCATAATCAGATACCTAACGTGAATTCCCAAAGAAAATTGTTTAATTAAATTCCACCAGACGTGTCAACCGAGTCTGACCTTTAGCATAAACCGGCTGTCCACCAAACACGTATGCGACGAGAGATTTCCATGTGATTCAATAACGGAATTGTGCAAATACGTCATCCCCTTAATAAACACAGCCGGTTAGCAAAAAAATGGATTTCGTATCTGCGAGAAAGAAGGGTAAAAAGGCCTGAACTGAATCGTCGTAAATTAGCAAGCCTTAGCAAAGGAAACGCTTCACGACGGAACGGGAAAGCGGGGCTTTGGTGTTATTATTGTAGCAAATGTGTGCGAAACTTTCGTTTTGCGATTGCAAAAAAAAGTAAAAAATTTCAAACGTTTGATTTTAAATACAGACAATGCTAATTTTCAAATTTTGCGAAATGCTGTTTCGCAGTTACCGGCACTTCTGATCTGCAGACTGCAGGCCCTTGCACTACGATATCATCCACAACGATTGTATGGTAAAACTGCACCTAGTGTTTCTTATCGCAAAATCCTATAACGAAAGTGTTTCCAGTGCGCACAGCACCGAAGGATCGATTTATCCACATTATATTACCATAACGATGTCCTTGATGAGGGAGTTCTTGAAGGACCAATCCAGTTTCAACGAGTCCTTCTCTAGCAAATCCGTCAAGGAACCTTTCTGGCACACTTCACCCAGGATGAACACAATGAACCCATCCTCATCCACCGAGACGCCGAGCAAACGCTGGAGATTCTGATGAGTGGTGATGCGCACCTGGAAGTAATTAAATAAAGTTAATAAACCCATAAAGAAATAAATGGTCCAAGATTTTAGATAAAGTAAACGTCTTACCGCGTTCATCTCGCGGATGAGGATGCTGTTCGGTTTGCGCTTTTTATCGGTGACATCGGTTACGCTGATGAGGTTGCCCTTTAGGGTGGCCGTGCGACCCACCATCCCGCTGATCCCGGTGGAGTTCGCCGTGCCGTCCGTCTGACGTGTTACTTGCGAACCGGTGTCATCCGCCTGCGAATACCGATTATGAAGCGCATTAGTCCTAACCACGCTTCAAAATCGCCGAGATATACCACTGTTTTGCGATTGCCTAAGCGGCTGCCTTGACTGCTCTTGTTCATATTCCCGCCAGTGATCTCCAGTTCCGCATGCGGCACGCGCCACCAATTGGGATCCAGTGCTTGGTTCCGCAGCCAGCTATTACACGTACAGACCCATAAAATTTGGTCTGCGTAACGATCACCAACATGGCTACTGCACAAGAATACGTACCGCGAAATACAGCAACCGATTACCACGCAGGTAATTCCCGCGGCCACCAAGGGAATCACCACGGCGACGGCCAACGTCGCCGTGGACATACGCGCTACAGTTAAAGCAACAGCATTTTAAACAATTAGTGCGGGACAAAGTGCTCACACTTCTCAGAATCCTCTCACAAGCGAGCCGACACTATGAGGCCGATTGTGGGTGTAACCGTGTAAGTACAAACTTCGTACTAGAAAACATTTATGACAGAAACACTTCCTCAATGCTATCCTGATCGGGAATTGTACCGTGTAAGTAACCTCAATGTAAAGCTAAGGATCAAAACGGTTGTTTAAGCGAACGCATTTTGCAAGTTGCATACACTGTTTCATTGGTCGTTACTACAACTTAGAACAGTGCTGCGTTTTCGCCTATACCGTCAAGCCAAAAGATCAGCTACATAAAACAAGGCAAAACCGGCGCCCATTTTCATCATGCAATAAAACCGATTCTTTGATTCAACACACAGAAAACGGTTTTTCATCACATGTGTCGCACTGGCCCATGCGTGAGTTTCGTATGCAACACAGAATTATTAGCTGCGCTTTAAGAGATAGTACTAGCGGAAAGGGAACACTATCTACTATCCTAGAGTGTATAGCGTTAATTCCGTGCTGACTGGTGTCTTTCGCCTTACCCGGAGGTTGACAAGCGACAGCATCCCCCGTGAATCCACACGGCGGCGAATCCGGAGGCAGATTCCCGTCCGGCGTGGGCCACATGGCCGAGCCGATCTGCGTCAGCGTGCCGGTAAGCGTGCGGAACGTGTACACCACCTGTACAACATCCGCCAAGCACGGTCACTAACCAGCCGCGATCACTAAACGCCGCAACTGCGTACCACGATGCGACCGGTAGTGTCGATGGTCTTCAAGAGGAAATCATTGACCCGATCGCCGCTGTTATCAATATACACCGTCCCGGAGACCGGGCTCTCCATGCTCATATTGCGCAGATACGCGGAGACCAGCTGGCCGTCCAGGATGTTGTTGTTCCCGTCGGGATTGGTCAGGATGCGCTCGACGGCCGTGGCGTATACCAGGACAGCGTCGAAAAAGGTCACCACTACCGGGTCCACCTGCAGTTAAGGCATTTCCCGTTGATTGTGCCCCGAACGAGTTTAAAGTTAGGTTAATGACGTTTACTTCTTCAAAAGCTGCGAAGGTGTAGTTATAATCGATACGGGCGCGCTGCTTCACTTCCGCCGACCACGTATCATAGTAGCTGGTGCGGGGCAGGTTCAGCGAGACAAACAGCACTGAGTCGAAGGAACGTTTGGCCGCCTATTAATTTCACGTTACAAAAAACTACCGCTACTTCGAAAGCATGAAAAATGATTCGTATAGTAATTTACTTGGCTATATTAAAATTATTTAGTATACGTATGATCAGTAATTATTCACCCTGTCAAGACCGTCGTCCATCCGCCACGTAAACACACCCCAGCGATTACTGGTAAACAACTCAATCCCCACATAAACCTATAAAAAAATTAACATAAATCCGCATAAAAAATTCAATTAACATGTAGTAACTGTTCTTTTCGGAAATGTTTCGCAATTATACATAATTTCCATCGGTCATAGCCAAATTATTAGCAGCAACCTACAACACAAAAATACACAGATTCCGTAATATAGTATTGGACGACTGTACCGTGCAAATTAATAAAATGTACCGTTATTAAGCGGAATACCGACGCATTGGCGCAAACAATATAAACTGCAAATACAAACAGCACTTATTATGTACGAGCAGTTAATATACTTTGTATATACAAACAGCACTCGTATAAGCACTTATGCAGTAATTTAATACGAATAAACGCTGATTTAATACACATTGAAATAATCAATACAAACATTATTTTGACAGGCACGTATCAATCAACAATACCAACTTCGGGCGGTTGTATTGACATCCCTCAGAATCTTCTCGAAATCCGTCCGGTTGGCTTTATCATTCTTAATAAACCGCATGGAGAATCCCGTCAATTCCCGGCGCCGTTTCAGTTCACTCTGGAACACCGTGCCCAGCTGCTGGTAGAACGTCGTGGTCACGTCGACAATCACCACCACGTGCGTGTAGTCGTTAGCGGCGCAGAAACGTAGCATAAAGTTCACCGCGTCCCGATGGGAGAAGCTGACGCGGGTCAGCAGTGGATAATCGGAACGGTCGGCCAGCAGGGTGGAACCGGCGGCCGGACATCCGAGGATCGGGGTCTGGGTGTATTCTATCAGGTTGTACAGGGCGTCGGCGTTGTACCCGCACCCGGGACCGAGGAAGGCGTGGCACACGATGCCTTGGTCGCGCAACCGCAATGCCTATCGCCAGACGTCGTCTACTGATTTGCGGTAAGTAAAAACAACACCGGCAAAAAAAGGCGTTTTGCTGTGCAAGTACGTAGTGCACGTCCCAAGCAGTAAAAGCATTAATAAGTCAAATGCAAATGCGTATATCGGTATCATAAACAGTAAACCACGTATGACGTAGGATCAGTTTATGCAAGTAACGGGGTAACCGATACAGTTTCTTCGCTAATTACCGACACTCCGTGCTGGATACGTTGTAAAGTCACATGTCCGGTTAATTACTTTGTAGATATCGCTTGCGTTGCGAGGACGACGGAATGTACATTAAAAATTACCTTTTAAAAATAGTACTTAATACTTTACTGCATGGACAAACGACTTGTATAAACGATCGCAAGCAGCCTCCAAAACTGAAATAAGCGCTACTCAGGAAAACTGTTACTGCAGTTTATATTTATGTACAGACTGGATGTACAGCACTGTACAAGTAAGTACGTTTACTCACACGCACCGTAGAAGGCTTTTTTATTCGTACGAGGAGTATTTTGGAGTGCAGAGTATATGTACGGCATTTCTTTTTCTAGGTACCTGAAAAATTACGGCATCATTCTTGAAGACACACGACCCGCCGACATCAATGAACAGCTTGACAATCTGGCGTCCGTCGGTCAGCATCTTCTGATTGGCCCACTCGATGCCCATATCGATGGCCGCTGCGGCGCGCGAATAATCATAGTACAACGATGGATCCTTCTCCACCATGACGCACAACCGGATCGTCTTATCCTTAGGATTGATCCGCGGTGGATCGGTGGGGTACGTCGTGGGGTAGGTCGTGGAGTACACCGTCGTGGTGACGGGGTCCGGGGTAGGGGTGGTCGTCGCGTTGACAGCACGGGTCAGGTTCATCGTGGTGGGTCGGGTGGCATCGGTAGTTACAGCGGCGGTTGAACGTGTCAGGTTTATTATCGCGGGTCGGGAAGAACTGCTGGCTAACTGGACGGCGGTGGAGCGCGTTACCAGCGTCTTCGCCACGAAACGTGTCGTAGCACATGAAGTAGAAAATATCTGCAGACCGAGGAGCACCAAAAAGCGGACCAACACTTTGTGCATTTGTTGAGGGTTAACTAACAATCAAAAAATTAATTCTCGTACAATCAAGAAAAGAAATTTTCATCCAGAATAAATAAGTAAATATCCAGTGGAACTGCTTGCGTTCGACAAATTTCAAAAGTTTTTAATGCAGTTGGCAGGAGAATAATAATCACATGACGAAACGTCGATATTCCGTAGATTTTGAATAAAATGCATTGGTGTTTGAGAACGTTACTACAGAATCGAAATTCTGCATCGCTAAGCATCGTACTGCAACGACAAGTGTCACCCGCGCAACATCTTCCAGCCATCAAGTTGCCCGTGCACCGTAATTGCACATTTGCCTAAACCCGTGAAAATCCCGCCAAGTGTTCTCCTAAACACTGCACCGACCGCACTCGCGCATTGTCTAAACCTTTTCACCCCAGCACGTTCGCCAAACGCGCACTCTCCCTCGTCATTAGACCTCTGAACAGGCTACAATTACCTGGCGTGTGTGCCGCAACTGTCGCATAAATCAACACCATCGATCGCCGCAATACAAACACCATCCCGCACAATTTTAATCTGTTTGTTTCGCCTCTCCGGTGTCACGCACACATACTGCAGGTGCCGAAAGCAACCAGCTAACAGGGTAAAATGGTCAAAAAAAGCGGAATTAGCCCGTGTTTATAAAGCAGTGTATTGGTACAGCCATTTTGCAGCGGATAAGTTAGAGTTGAGGGTGTTTGTCTTGTCGCTGAGAGAGAACGGGGCCTGTCGGCAGGGTTTTCACTTCATGCTGAGCAGTTCCACGTCGAAGATGAGGGTGGAGTTGGGTGGAATGACGCCCGGATGGCCCTTCTTCCCGTACGCGTAGTCTGGCGAGCAGGTCAGCTTGGCGCGCTGCCCGATGCTCATCTGCGCCACACCTTCATCCCAACCTACCGGACACACACAGCAACACTGTACACGTTGTGAAAAGCCATCAAAATTTTTATTCCATTTTATTTAAATTTCGTTCATCTTTTTTAAGCTTCGATCATTCTATAATTTTCATATTAATTTCTTTTTTTAAATTTATACTCCATCTTGTTAATCAATCAATTAGATTTACATGTATCTATCTATCTATTTCTACTTTAATAATGTTTATTTTAGTTTATTTGACACTCAGTTTCGGGTATTCCATTTTTAGCAACACTGTACAAGCTATGAAAAGACCAGCGATTCCTACCGAAATTTTTATTTCGTTTTTTTTTTAATTTCATTCGTCTTTTTTAAGTTTTCGGCCATTCAATATTTTTCATTTAATTTCATTTTTAATTTATACTCATATTGTCAATCAATTTACAAAATACATTTATCTATTTTTACTTTATTAAATTGCATTTTAGTCTGTTTATTTTATTACTCAGTTTCGGCTACTCTATGATTTTCCTTTTTTATTTTAATCTCCATATGTGGCTAAACAGCTCGCAAAATTCCTGATGTGCCGATGATATTCCTACGCTTTACAATTACGAAAATTACTTACTGTTAATAATTTCAGTCAGAAATGGTAAAACAACACAGCTAGATGCAGCATTCTCTCCCAAACTTCCCGGATAGTATACACTGTATGCCGTCTGTACGAATACCGTTTCAGTAGTTTTTGCAAAAAATCCGATAATTTTTGAAAACACTTATGCATAATTATATTATTTAATGCCACAGTTAATAAACGCTGGCAAACGGAGTATTGCAGCAATAATTTTTCGTACTATTAATTTTTTTTAATATTGCTGCAACTTACTATTTTACAAATTACTATTTTACAAATAAATTTTACAAATTTATTATTTTTCGTATTTATGCCTCCATGTATCAACTTTTCATAAACCCTTTAACAATGACTTCGTTGTGAACCGTACCAGTCGGTGTCGGACACGGAAAACAGTCTCGGAAAAATAACAAAAAAAACTAAATATTTCAGCAGCTCCTGTGTAATGACTTAATCAATTTTAAATCAGAAAAGATTAACTACTGTGCAGAAAATTCTAGAAAATAATGCCGGAATGATGGCATACCGCGAGGCAGATCTACGGCTTCGGAGAAAATTGGAATAATTATACAGTTGAATAAAACAGAGTAATCAGGCGGAAAGGCCGCGCTATTCATCCGGGCTGATTAAGTAATTATTAGCAGCACGAACCTTTGATGACTTCCCCGGCTCCCAGCTTGAAGGAGAACGGCTTCCCACGATCGCGCGAGGAATCAAATTTCGTCCCGTCCTGCAGTGTGCCTACAGATTAAGAGAAAATCATAACACCGCTATTTTATCGATCGATACACCGGGAAGGCCAATTATTCCAGCGAAGCAGAAAGGCGAGAAAGCAAATACATAAAAGTGATAAACATGGAAAAATATGGAAAAATAATACGGCGACTGCGGACGGCCTCCCGTATTATGGTGTGCAATACCGTACGGATCACAGACATTCTACCAGATGCGCCATGTTTTACGGGATGCGAAATTCCTCACCTGTGTAATGAACGCTCACGGTCTGTCCCTTCTTCGGGAAAGTGGCCTCTGTGAAAATAAAAATTTTAGAAAGGTAGACACACATTTCCCGCATCCAAAAAAGTAAAAAATCCGGGTCGCATTATTTTAGGCCGAATTAACAGGCAGTTCACAAAATCGCGGCCTGTTCTAACAAGCACTAATAACTAATTTCGCACAGTCAAGTCGCAAAGTTTCTTCGACTTACCATCGCCAGGTTTGATTGTCTCCACCGTAACTCCCATTCTAATCACACTGGAGCGAAATGTGCGCGTGATAAGCGTGGAATTTTTTGCGAAATTACTGAGCATGGGGAGGACAAACACAGACAAGCCGCACGGCAAGGATTTTCCACAAAGATCGGAAATTTATTCTGCAGACACGCGCATCCAGCCGGAGTGAGCCAGCGAGAACCAAGAAGTCACGGCGAAGTCGGAATCGCGTCACCATCCGTGCTTCCAACTCGAAATGGGGCTGGATTTCCGGTTGTCGGCGTCATACTCTGCATTGGAATGGAATTCCGCCAAGTACTGCAATGGAATTTCCGCTACGGTGTTTTGGAATTCCATTACGTCGTCCTTGACCTGGTGGATGACTCCGACACCTTGGCCAAATTAAGTAAATTGTGGCTCATCACTGCACTAATAAACTCCACAGCGAGAGCGAGAGTGAATCAAGCGACGAATAAATTCTTTTCCAGAATGCATCAGTTTTCATCGGCCGTTACTTCACGGTTCTTCAGTTGGCCCTGGACATTTTGTCTGTTGTTTATCGTGTGTAATCTGCCCGGCGTCTTCATGGGTGTGCAGGTGGAAACGATCAAGCCCGGCGATGGTGGGTCTTCCAAATTGATGCATGTTATAACATGCTGTGATGTGAAACCTGATTTTTATGTGGAAATCTCCACGTCATCCTGTGACGCTGCTGCAGTGCGTTTTTCTTTCATGGAATCTAATTATTCTAATTGCTTTATTTTCAGGCACTAATTTCCCTCAAAAGGGACAAACTGTCAGCGTGCATTACACAGGTAAGAGTCGGAAGACCCTATTTGGAAATTTGGAAGAAAAGTTGCCAGTTCTGAGTTTTGAATGGGTTCGTTGAACCCTGCGCTCGTTAATATTGAATTTTCCAGATGACACTTGCAAAATTTTTTCGCTTCCGAATTTGCTTTTTTTATTTCGTTGAAATTTAAATTTCCCTGAGATATGTATATCGCAAACGTAGGAGTTTTGTAGCGCGTGTTAATGTTGCGGCATTGTTGCCTTTGAATTTTCCGCGATTTACGATTTTGCGGCAAAATTGTGGCAAAATTTTTGCCATGAGTTATGATGAGTAATTTTAATTATTTACGTTTATTTGAATTAAAATTTGGATTTCTTTTTGAGCCTGAAAATTAAGATTTCATTTAATTTACTTTTGACTCTTTAGTGAATTGAACTGGTTTCCTCTAACATAAATTTTCCTTTAAAAACGGAATTTGTATTATTTAATTATTTTAATTGAATTTTTAAGGGAAACTTCGTTCAAATTTATTGTGATTTATGATTTGTTATTGTGAATTAATATTGTGATTAATTTTAATAGTCCAGGAATTCAATCCTTCGCTAACTTTGGGTTACTGACTCGTGGTTCCCCATTGTGTTTTTAAAATTTTACAGTTTTACTGCTAAATTGTAAGGAATGTAAGTACTTGGCCGCGTCTTTTTAGTACGTATACTTGTCACAGTGTATTCAAATGGTGTACATGTATACATAGCTGCGTTATTAATGCTCGAAGAATTTCCTGATTAGAATCGTACTCGACCAGCCTAAAATGACGTTCCCGTCCTACTTCAACATTCATAGAATCGTGAGTGTTTCTGTTTACGTACATCCTAACTGGAAAGGATTTGTCAGAAAAATTCGCGATGTGCGCTCACGTTTAATTCGTTTGACCGGAATTCTTTAAATATGACATTAAATCCTTGTTTCTTTGCAGGCACGTTGACGGACGGGAAGAAGTTTGATTCGTCGCGCGATCGCGGCCAGCCGTTCACCTTCCGTCTGGGCCAAGGCGAAGTCATCAAAGGTACGCTGAACAATTCTGACATGGATTTGGTGTAAATAACCAGGAAAAGCTGGAACTGCATTGCTTAAAGGAAATACCGTTGTTAAATGGCGAGGATTATGAAGGATATCATAAGGAAAATTGTACTTGCCTAATATTTGCTGCCGGTTTAATATTTGTTGAAATTATTAGCTCGGAAATTATTTATAAAAATGTAGAGTACTTCGGTAACGTTTGTACATGTTTCCCCTTTGTATGTTATACCCCAGTTTTACTGCATGTGGAAATAAATCTTCTAATTTAAAACAACGGTGTAGAATGTGTGCTTGGTTTATTGCCTTGGGTTTGCTCAACAGTTAGTCGTGATATGAGTTTTAATCCATTTATTCGTTGAGATTTTCTAATTAGCCAGGCATTTTATTTGAATACGCGCTGAGGTTTCTGGTGCCAGGATTTCTGTTATTTATTTGTTTTTTGATTTTTTTTGTCAGTTAGTTATAATGTTCTTGGAATCTTCTTACGGTGGTCTGTAAATTCGTGCGTTTTCTTTGAAATATTTTAGCATTTTTCTATTCACACCGTTTGTAGAATAGACCAGAATATTGTTAAAAAACGTTATCCGGAATCGCATATATACGAGTGGAAAATACTAAAGACGTACAACATTTGTTTTACGTTATTGCATTATTCGTAGTGGTGGGGCTTTATTTGCAGTATTTAGAGAGACGAGCATCGCTCACAAAAATACGTTCAATTGAAAAATTTGTACCGGTTGGCGAGAGAAATTATTCTATTTTTACATACTGCAAATCTATACGTACAAAATATATTTATTGAATTATATTTGTTGAAAATATATTTTTTGACAATATATTTGTTGAAAATATATTTGTTGAAAATATATTCACTGGAATATATTCCAGTGAATGACGCATTTATTTAGCCGGATGTTGTTGGTGTAGGTTGGGATGAGGGAGTGGCGCAGATGAGCGTCGGGCAGCGCGCCAAGCTGACCTGCTCACCGGACTACGCGTACGGCGCCAAGGGCTACCCGGGCCTCATCCCGCCCAACTCCGTCCTCGTCTTCGACGTGGAACTGCTCAGCTTCAAGTGAACACATTTTCAACGACATCCGTCGGCATCTCGCTCGCTTTTCGCCGCATCTTCGGCGTCCTCAACTATTAATTAACGTGGTGCTGGAATTGTTTTTGATTTTTTAAACGCCGCTGCAGCATGATCGTCGCCTGAAGTGTGCTTGCTGTTGTTTCTTTTTTAAGCTTTGATCATTTCTTTTGCTCGCGATTTGTTGCTGTTTCTCGGTCAGTGTCGCTGCATGACGATTGTGCGCAAATAAAACCGTGCCATTTCCGTGTTTGCCTTTTCCGCGGTGTTGTCAAAATCTCTGCGAATTTGTTGACTGTCTTTATTTATTAATTTAGTTATTGATTAAAATTTCCACGTCTAATAAATTAAAAATAAATCGTGAGAAAACAATTATTTAAAAGTAGATTGTAAAATAATTTTCAAAAAACTCGATAAAAATATTAAAATTACCCAGATCATTGAAACAATAGAAATATAACTAAGCCCGATAGCAATATAAATAATAGGAAATTTATTTACCAAAAACACCAAATCAGTTAAACCGAATAAAAATACTGAAATCGAGTAGGATGAATAATGCAGAAAAAAAGGTATAAAAGAAACATCAATTCCCATCCATCAGTTTGTTTCCGGTTTTCCGTTGTACAAATCATTCGTCAGCTCAAATATCCGAGCGGACTTCATTCAATGCAACACAGATCTTCCGGGTGGTGTTATGCAGCGGATTATTGGCTGTGCAGCATTTTGCATCTGCTTCACACATGGCTTCTAAAGTGAATAATGTTTACCATAAAGCACTGTGTCACCTGTGAACGGCGTCTCCAGATAATAACATCGTACACATTAGAAAGGATGCGCAGAGTTAAAACGCGGACTTACATCGAGAATCTGCGACTTACATCGATGCGAGAAATAGGCGTACCAAGTCTCAGTTGGCTGGGCTTCGTTGTAAGTCGCTTTTCGCTCGGTGTCTGTCGGTGGGCGTCGACGAAAACCGTTACCAACATGGGCGTACCTTGTAACGGGTCTAAGCGACGCCCAGCGACTTACAAACTTCGTGTTTCTGTGATCTTGATTGGCGGGTCTGCATTTTGAGTTAGATCGAGGCTGCCCACCGCCAATAGCAAAATTCCAAACCACGTGATCGTTTCTCTATACTTTGAGCTTACGGAGACGGTTAAACGATAAAATGATAGGGCTCTATATCTTTTTTTGTTTTTGGTTCTTGCCTTCTTGTTTGTTTTCGAAATTAGAATTGTAAAACTGATAATTTTTGTGGCATTACTTATGCATCTATAGTGGAGGGATGCCTGCATTTTGGGAATCCAGATTGGACTGCGCATGATCAGTGTTGGCCCAGGTGCCCCTGTTTACTGATTACTTGTTGTCTGATAACTGCTCAATTTATTTTTGATTCCATTACAGCTGACTAGCATATTACAAATTGATTTCGACTTGCCAAAAGGTCCACAAATTCTAGTGGCTGTCTCTAACAATTTGTGGTATACTTGTCATGTAGAACTGCCGTCGTATCGCAGGGAACCCTGCGCGCTGGCTACCCAGCTGCTGGTGCTGTTTACAATACACCCCGTTCTGTACTTGATTTCTTAATCTAATTTAATACCCGACTTCGACTAATACTGCTGGACAGCCTTCCATCGTAAGTCAGAAATTATTTTTTGATACCATGTTAATTTAGCAAAGTATGCGCTGAATAATTTGTTGGTCGCATAAATTTAATTCTGATTTTTCGTTTGTATTTTACGAAAGAAGATTGTATACGTACTTGCTTAACCATTTAACCATGTGGCGGGTTCCCGCTTTGGTCTGGCTACCCAGAAGTATTGTTAACCGCAGTCTTTTTATTTATTTTTAACTGAAAAGAATATTGCGCAGCGATACTCAAGTGCATCTTGTTTTGATACTTTTCAACAGGTTATATTTTTAGAAATTCAAATGTGGTGATACAATTTAGAAGCATAATACTGCACGCATAATGTTTCTGCACGCATGATGTCAGTCTGTATGTCCTGACAGTTGTGCGCATGCGGTCGAGTTTAGCCCGTACATACCTACATGCAAGACGTGTAAACGGGCGCGGTTTTGCGTTCGATGTCTGTATGTCGAGGGTAAAAAACGTTGTAAGTAAATCCGCGTTTGAACTTTGCGCATTTTATATATTACACAGGCATGCGGCACTACTTACGTTACCGATAGTGGTGATGGTGAGTGGAACGTTATAATACTGCCTGTTTCAAAAGACGTATACACTGAGCATTACTTGCAGTTCCATATACATAATATGTACTGTACTTCCGGTGAACATGCAGTGCACCGTGTGAGATACAGACAGGTACGTACCTACTGAAGGTTTTATGCTATGTTCTTATCATTCTGTACATTCAGTGCAGACTTTATCGGGAATTGTACCGGGGAATTTTGCATTTCTTTATTCTGATCTACTGAATAGAAAATATGCTCCCAGGTCCCAAGTAATGAGAAGCCTATCAGAATGCATATTTTGTGGCATATAGCTCCGCCCCACTGTCTCGCAGAATTTTCGAGCGGTATGGTGTATACAAGTACAATACAGCACAAGATGATGCGCAGCGCCGCAGCCATCCCACATATGCCATCATCTTCACTTAAATTTTCCAGCAAGCCGGATACACCTCGAAGATGCTCTCCTTCACCAAGCACGCACGAACGGTGAACTATGCATTCCAGTATATGTACTGTATGTTCAGATGCGTTTGAGATTGGTAAAACTTTGACTTTAAGGGAAGTATGCTGGCGTACGAATCCATGACCAAATTCACGGACCTCCTGAACCTAGGAAACGAATCAGGAAACGTTGATAGAATCTGTTATATAGAACTGCTGCCATGCGTGAATATGTTCAGAACTGATGCCATGCGTGAACAGTTATTGCCTACTTGAGTAACTGTAATTCCCTAACAAACACCAACCTCTTAGTTCTTAATTGCCATCAACACCATGTAAATTATTATGGCAAGAACGTAACTGTAATTTTCTAACAAACACAAACTTCTTAGCATGAGATTATTATGGTAAGAGCGTGACGTACAAATATGGAAAATGGACATAAAATGTACGCTTCTTAATTTTGACGATAATATTAGTACAAGCACAATACAAATCTATTGTGCACATCCGTTAGAAGACAAGTAACGTCATAAATACGTACTTACTTCAAATACGTACATACTTTCTGCGTTTTGCAGTACTAAAGTACTTACGTTAATTACGTACTGATAATCTGAACGCGGCTTTCTAGAATTCTAGATTTACAAGCACTGTACATAGTATTTACGATCGTTAACGAAACCGTTTTATTATGCGTGACGTTCTGCCTAGCAATAATAAAGTCATTATTATAACTGTTTCGTACATTAATTTGAATTTCTGTTATTTTAATGTGGTTGGCACACGGCAGCAGGCAGACGGTTTCTAGCTCGTAGAACATACTACAAATTTACTAGCAGTTTTGTCATAATTTCTAATTATTGGTAACTGCATTTATCTACGTACTAAAATCCTGTCATCCTGTACCGAATCCATAGAATTTTTCGTAAAACGACACGGAAAACTGCGATATATCGGAATCTCAATTCGCCATTAACTAAGTAAGTCCGCACCAGAACAGTCACAAATATTGGACAGTATATCTGGAACAGGAATATGAGTGCAGAGCATGAGTACTGCGAGTAAAATGACATTAGCATTTTTAATTCATTTATTTTTTATATGAAAGGCGATATCAAGCTCCAAAACGACAGCCGCGTAATATGCAGTTTGTTGCACGGGTTTCGAATTCTTTGATTTAGTGCGTTATTTATGTAATTACTTATGTACACGGATTACACGTTAGAGTTCAGTAACCTAAGTGATATCATAGGGGGAAGCAGCTTTCTTGGAGCACAGCGCAATTGACGGCTAATTTCACGATTCCCAACCACAGATTATCAGCGAAACCTTACATCAAAATTTACTATAGACATATTGGCATCCAGTATGCTTGTTCCAGCATAAAAACATTATTGACGTGTAGGTTTGTGTAAAGTAGTTCAAACTCGGCGGCTTACAGAACTAATACGATTATCGGCACAGTGTTGCAAAAAAAATTCACGCCTCTTACATTTTGGTCTTACGGGAACGGAAGTAATTTTTTTTCAGAACGACAGCAACCGCAATTGAAAGATGATGTCTCTACGGCGGACAATGACCATTGCCGGCTGTCTGATGTGTTTGGTGTGTATAACATCATTGCGGGATAAATTTACCAAATAAAATTAAAATGCAGTAAAATTACATGGTTTTACGCTCTTGCAGTTCCTTGTACAAGCGATGGCTAGCATGGTTAATTTTGAGGAACGCCAAGAATTTCTGCCCACCAATGACCAATACGCTGCGAGGTGGAGACGCCGCCCTAATCGCCCGCCACCCATACCCGACCCGCCCAAGTGCTGCAGCTGGGCGTGGTACACCTCGGAGTGCTGGTGGACCGGTATCCACTGGGCTTTTAGTCCGCATCCGCAGAATCCCACCAAGGTATGCCCCGGTACGGGATGGGGCTAGTGGAGGTAGCATCCAGGTCGGCATTACCCGTGGCTTCCAAAATTTTTACTATTGAGAACGGTGATGTCATTGTGATATGAATCGCATGCAACATAAATAGCATGCTGCTATATTTCATTAACAAAGTGTAAGAGTATCTGCAATACATTAGCCTTATCTGGATTATCGACTGTTTCGTTCCATCAGAATTGTTAGTTCGATCACTGACCGCTGCAGGTCTTCTGCTAAAACTGTGGATGCTTTTTCCTCATGCTTTTGTTCAGCTGATTTGTCCCTGGTTGGATAAAATGTCCACCCTGTTTATCCATTAAAACATGACAAAGTGGTACTGACGCAATCTGCTTATAGGCTTCATGCGCAAGCCTGGAACGGCACATACTGTAGCGGCTCCACCCAGTTGTACCACAGAGCTTACGTACGAAAAACATTGCCCAAAGTGTGCGTAGTAATTGTGTAGGCGGACAATGGCATTCGCTGAATTTTCCCTACTCGTACACAAACTCTGTGGCACGACTTGGTCGAGCCGCTGCAGTAACGCTTTTACCGAATGCCAAGGATTTCAATATTCGGTGACCTTTAGTGAACAGGTTGGTGAAATGGACCACGTCAGCCACCATGGCCGTTTAGTATTCTTTACACCTTTTTAGTTATTGATTTAACCAGTTATTCAGCAGCTAAGTTGAGCATAAAGTTGCAGTGCCCTTTCTGAAATACAAAGTAGTGTACGAGTACTCGCATCAGTTCAAAATTCGAAGTAGATCTATGGTCCTTGCATTTATTTCTAGTTTTTAGTCAGCATCGAAGTTCTGACACGCTTGCCGCCCTCGGGTGTATTACAAGGTTGCGCAATCGAGAGCGTTATCCGATGTTTGTTCCTGTTCCGTTCAATTAACCAGGCACACAGTAACACAGAAAACAGCATCGGTCAGGTCTTGTGCAGTGCACCCCGCTTGAGAATAAGCGCCAGGACGCAGCTATGTTTGCGTATCCAGAATGCAATACGAGTATGGAAGCATTGTAAAACATTTGCCAAAGCGCTTAGCTAAGGCCAATATAAGGAAGCACAGCCTTTGAAAATTTGAAAGCGAGGTCTATCGTATGGCGTGTTTACCGTACTGCTCGTACAAATTGTACGAGCAGTACGGTAACATGCCATGCAAACTGGGATTGTGTTACCTAATCCCCGTATGCAATTCATCCTGACCATGAGGGAATTCATCCTCTCCCAGCTACCTACTGCTGGCTAATGGGAATTTTCAACTTTTCAGCCAGTTCCGTAGCTCATTGCTGCCGGTTATTTCATGTCCTTCGTTTCATCCTTTAAGCTTTTAAAGGGCACCTTTAAGTGAGTGGATGTCGTCGCAGTGTATCACGCATGCTGCACTGCCGAAATTTCGCAACACAGCATGTTTCAAATTCTGCGGTACATCAGGCTTGAAAAACTGCTTTGGGCCTACATGGTCAGCACGGACTAGCCCAACTGCTTACCTGTGTTCTGCGTGCTGCGCGCACTATTACTGTATATCATAATCCATAACTTATCAAACAGCAAGTGCATGCTAACTGCAGCTATTTCTAGTATTCCTGTTTATGATAGTGTTCATTGTGCAACAGCAACTATCGTACGACCACGTCCAGATCAATGAACTCTCCGATTTATTATTCACCACGCTGTACTATTATTCGGTTAGACACCGACGGGAACCAATTTTTGTGATCTCGATGTCGGTTCCTTAAAACCGTGAAGTTTGCGGCAGGCTGTGCGATGCCGTGGCGGTAAAACGAATATTGCGCTTCCTATGGCACATGGATGCCGTGGGAAGCGCATTCTTCATTTTACTGCAGATTTTTTTTACCTGGAAAGATACGTTTTTTTGGAAGGCGTCTTACCTGAATCAGTAATTCTTGTTTGCAATAGATTACTAGGTGTACGCTCTCTCTGTCGCGCAAAGCAGGCCTCGCGTGAGTAAAGGAAGTTTAACTCTTCCGGAAAGATTAAACGCAGTCAGGGCTCAGGTGTACCAAAAGTCTCATTATGGATGGATCTTATCCAAGCTTTACACAGAAATGGACATAAGCATAACTAGGGAAGTGCACCGCTGCTCGCTAGCACTAAAAGACCGAAGCGAAGCTAGAAATATTTCGAGAAGTACTTACAATTGGGAAAGTGAATTAAACGCAGGTATGTCGAAGCACTTAACCAATTTTCGTTTTACTGACTCCAGTATCCATAATCGTGTTTTACTGACTCCAATATCCACACCCGCCAGCACGACACTTAACGCATAATGCATGTTACTGCTTAACCTAATTCAAAAAATCCTTCTGCATCTACAGTAGGTTTTTGATCGTAGTGTTTTGTTGTGATTTCTAGAAAACTAAGATTAAGAAACTTACTCGAGTAAACTTGATTAACTTACTCGAGTATATTAATCAAGATACCCAGCAAGGCGGCATCCATAAATTACGTAACGCAAAAATTCGACATTTTGATACCCCCCTCCCCCTATGTCACCAGTGCTAACAAACTCAGATCCCCTCCCCTGAGCGCTACGTAACAAATTTAGAACCCCTCCATAGATATAGCATGGTGACGTCAGAATCGTAGTAAAGTTTTTAATACCCCCCTCCCCCTTTGTAACAACAGTAACGCTTTCAGAACCTCCCCCCTCCCCCAACTTGCGTGACGTAATTTATGGATGCCGCCCAACCAGAGACCAAAGTACGTACACTGTACAAGTACGTACATACACAGTACAATGAAAGTAACGTTTGACGAGTTATGGTACAGGACTGGTTCTTCAATGTGCAATAATTTAAATAACAAAATCCCAACAAAGCTGCTAGTAAAAACAACATCGAGCACGACACCGTACGAGTAAAATCCCAACTCTGAGCGCCAAAAACATGTCCTCTTTCTGTAACACTAGTCCACCATGTACAGAGTAATCGGGTACCGTATGTATCTGTACGAGGAGGGGATAAATGAGCTCGATGTACCCGAGCAAGTGGTAACAGAGCTCGTTATCCGTAACCGTGCCTGTTCAATAGGGCCAGCCACCAAGAGACGGCAGCTTGTTCTATAACGCAGAATAACTGAAACAGCCGTTGAGACCGATAGCTGCTTTTTTCTCCATAGACTCCTATGCTAAACAAAATCACTTGTGTCTTACACAGTTCGAAAGAAAACCACTCAACCTGCATTCCAGAAGCATAAGAAAAAAATTGCAAGATTTTTTATACCAAGAAAGCTATTATTAAGGATGATAGAGAAAAGTTATCGCCATTTATGTTGCTCATAGACTTAGTATGAGATCTCGATCCACGGTCGGGTACACGCACAACTCTATCAGCTTTTTTACGAGAAACATAAATGGCGATAACTTTTCTCTATCATCCTTAATAATAGCTTTCTTGGTATCAAAAATCTTGCAATTTTTTTCTTATGCTTCTGGAATGTAGGTTGAGTGGTTTTCTTTCGCACTGTGTAAGACACAAGTGATTTTGTTTAGCATAGGAGTCTATGGAGAAAAAAGCAGCTATCGGTCTCAACGGCTGTTTCAGTTATTCTGCGTTATAGAACAAGCTGCCGTCTCTTGGTGGCTGGCCCTATTGAACAGGCACGGTTACGGATAACGAGCTCTGTTACCACTTGCTCGGGTACATCGAGCTCATTTATCCCCTCCTCGTATGTATTGTACATATGCTTAACCGGAGCGCGCTTTGCGGGACAACTTAGGCTGTACGGTATTTTACTATTTCTGAAGCCCGTTTGCGTATTATACAAACTAACTAGTGGTGTGCTTGTATTAATTCCCCCATCACAAATGTTTTATCGACGGTCGGTACATTATATAGTTGCAAACTTACAGCAAGATTCAATCACATAGCATTATCAACGTTTACAATCGCGAATTGTTTAGATACAGAACGCGATTTGGCTGCAGCATAATTACACATACCAACGGGAACTTCACCGCAATTAGCCGGCCGTCTTAGCTACGATCATCTTGTTTCATATTACACGGGAAGGTGTCTTATCCCGACGCTTAACGCGACAAGTAACAAAAATGCGAATACCATGGTTTTTATTGAAAACCTTTATCTTCATCGGCAGCAGTTCGCTGTCGGCGTGCATGGAAATCTGCCACCAGCTAATGATCCGATGTGACGCTTTGTGGGAGCAAAGCCGTTACTCGCCCTGGGATAAGTGGCGGGAAGCATGGCCCGTAACGGATGAGCGGGTTAACCAGACAGCTCGCGAAGCCGCCATGTCATGCCGGTATGAAATTAAGTCTGTCGTGCTAACTAGCCCAGAAAAAAACAAAGATATTTTCAAGTACTACCAGTAGTATCTTATTAACTTTGCTTACAACGGGTGACTTTTTATTACACTGCAGTGCTGACAGAAAAAGACATCTTTGCAGTGTGAACGAAGAATATGGACGATGCTTGAACGCGGTGAACGAAGGCTGCCCGCAATATCCGTTCCCCAAGGCTGAATTCAGTTTCTTTATGGCCGCATGGAATATCTTCATTGCCAAACTCTGCGACGCGCCGGTCGCCCTGCAGCGTTACACTGCCGCGCTCTTTGACTGTTACATCATCCACAAGGACACTATCCCATTGAAGCTGCCTCCAGCCTTGCCTAGCGTGCTGCATTCGCACAACGCCAGCATTGCCGTGCGAGACGTTTGCAGGTTGGCAGTGTCGTACAATGTTGTTAAATACAGCGTTCGCTTTGTCTGCATTTAAAATTAATTTACTGTCCGTGTTAGAGCGCTGGTGGATTTGGAGCAGCAACTGAACGACACCGCGCGTGCAGCAGTTACCGGATCGTGTGGAGAAGACGGACTGCGTATTCTGTTAGAAGGAACTGGTTTTCTGCATAAAAGCAACTGCCTTGAATTGAATGCTGACC
Organism: Paramacrobiotus metropolitanus; assembly: GCF_019649055.1. NCBI lineage: Eukaryota > Metazoa > Tardigrada > Eutardigrada > Parachela > Macrobiotidae > Paramacrobiotus > Paramacrobiotus metropolitanus. The sequence continues at coordinate 139,016 of NW_026570318.1, read as the reverse complement.
GAAACGGTCATTTGTTCGGTAAAAATCTGATGTTTGACTCCTGTTGTGAACTGCGTGCCGGTGCATGAGCGCAGATTGTAAAAGCACAGCTCCCGCTTGAACGGTGCGGATCGCCTCGTTGCTGTGATGTTCATTGTGGGCTACTGTAGCCGTACAAATGCGAACTACAGTGAAAATGGGATAGTGGAACCGGAAAAATTTGGTTCTGTATTTGTATAAGTCATCCGCTTGATAAAACCAATGATAAAACCCTAACATACATTGCGCAGACGCACGCTAAGGAAAACGAATAATCGTTTATCAAACCGGGTGACAGCTGTAACTTTCTTACAGCTCCGAAGGGTAGCGAAGGTCCTCTATGTTCAGCGTTCATGAAAAATGTGGTGTCTGTCGGTCACCGCCATCAAATGCACATATGCGCGACCTGTTCACGATCATATGCGCGCTGGCCGTATATGCTCAAGGCGCGTGCAAACTGTGGTGTCTGTCGGTCACCGCCATCAAATGCACATATGCGCGGCCTTTCCACTGTCAAATGCACATATACTTCGCTGCGAGTACACCTTCCTTTTGGCTACTGAGTAAGGTATTTTGTTGGTAATCATGGACTTCGTAAGGATATTAGCAAATTGAGGTTACCCCCCAACCTCTGTTTTTTAACCAAAACCGACTACAGATTCAAAATCAGCGCATTTTTCTGATCTAGAAATCATCCTTCAAAGTCAGAAAAGGTCAAAACCAAATTCTGACTGCCGGCCCCCCAGTGCCCCAGAACTACATGGGGTGGTGGCAGTTGAGTCAAAGACAAAACATTTTGTTTCTGCATTCTGAATACTTATTCTAGGTGAATCGGCAACGCTGAATCCGAATATGATGTCAGAAAAACATTTCAACGGTCCCCAAGAGCGCTCGGCGAAAATTTCTCTTCTTCCTGGTTTAACGCGTTAGTTATAAGCAAATCAAATTTTCAACCGGACGCCCTCGGGGACCGTTAAAACATTTTTCTGACATCATATTCGGATTCAGCGTTGCCGATTCACCTAGAATAAGTATTCAAAATGCAGAAACAAAATGTTTTGTCTTTGACTCAACTGCCACCACCCCATGTAGTTCTGGGGCACTGGGGGGCCGGCAGTCAGAATTTGGTTTTGACCTTTTCTGACTTTGAAGGATGATTTCTAGATCAGAAAAATGCGCTGATTTTGAATCTGTAGTCGGTTTTGGTTAAAAAACAGAGGTTGGGGTAACCTCAATTTGCTAATATCCTTACGAAGTCCATGTTGGTAATCGATATGACGGTGCCCTTCTACCGGTACACTACTTGTTGCCAATACCAATAATTTTTGAATACTGTAACCGCTACATGGAACTAGAACATAAAGCCTGGAAGTCCGGATAAAGTCATGGCTGCTTGGTGTGACTAGCGCACTGGCGGCATCCCCAAGCTGCGTCTTGACCTGACCGTAGGTAGTACAGACTATCTGCACTCTCATGGAAAGCGAAAGTAGGTTAACGTGTAACTATTCCTAATACCTCATTTGACAATCAGCTCATGTAGAAAATATTTTTGGATTTCGCCGGAAAAGTCACCGCCATCTACTCGAGCGGCGATAGAGTAAAACAAAGACTTGACGTTACCTGACGTTACCTAAATCTTCAAAAAAATTTGGAAATTGGAATAAATGTTTTCGAAAAACACGTCTATGGTCGGTGAACCTATGCATCCGCCAGCCAGGAAGGACGTCCACCGTAACTGAGACCGTAAATACATGTCCCTCCAAGTAGGCTTTAGTTGTGCACAATGTTGTTCAATATGATCGGCAAGAATGTCTGATTCAAAACTTTGCTGTATTCCGAGAACAGCGGAATAAGATTTGCCTCACCGGTTACATGGTTGTGTATACTCTAAAGACACCGCACATACTTTAAAATCGTCACATTAATTCTACAAATTTTGCTAATAGGCAGATAAAAATATGTATAAATCTACTGCTACGCTTCGGTCATACAGTGCCCGCCAGAAGCGAGTGCACTTTCCTAGTCTATATAGAATAAGAGAGCAACAGGAATATTCCGAATGGACATTGGCTACAATAACAAGATGCGATCGGCTAAAGACAAATAAGATAAATAAACAAATAAGGTAATCATTCAATCATTTCTCAGTAACATTAGCATGCACAGCACAATCGCACACGCCGTAAATGGTTCATTCACGCAGGCACCGCACATGTCCGATCCACACGCTGGTCCAAAGTACTGTACAGTCCAAGATGCTGGCATCGTAACACACTTCTCACACAGATTAACTGGGCTTCTGAGAATGTCTGCTTCCTCTGAAACCTTTCTTACTCTTCCTTATTCTTCCTTGTGGTCTTTTCGGCTGATTGAAAATGTATGTACACTTGGCATTTAGTGAGTTCGCAAATCGCGCCGGCATTACCTAACATTTTTGCAGTTGCATGTTTGCAGATAAGGTACGTATTATCAACCGACAACCACCACCAAGAAATCAAGCGTACACTTTGGGTTAACCGTTAACGAGTCCGATTTAACTAATGTACAGTCCTTTTTAACTAATGTACGGGACGCTCTGCGGTTTGCGTACGCACCCTTTTTGATTGCGCAATATTAACGAAATGTTAAATTTGTTACACAACAACCTAACAATAGTTACGCTTTCCATTTTCTTCCGGTTGCGTTGTTTATTAAGGATTTTAATGATTTTCGGGTAGCGCTGTAAAATTAAGCTATGCCTGAATGTTATTACTGGAATCTAAAACATTCTTAGTAGATAGTAGTTATTCATTAATAAATGAGAGTTTATATGGTTCTTGCTTTCTTTGATCATCGAGCAACTGTTGATCATACTTTCAAGCTTTCCAATGGAAAATTGACCGTGAGACTGGTGGGCAAAGCGTGGATTCCAGAACATGTTGACCATCGATGTTACTTTCTTAGCTGGGATGTGGGAGCATTTCCAAGGCATTTGACAAATTCGTCATGATTTCGGCAGCACTGGCACAGGGTTCCCGTAGATACCTCACATCGAACTCGATTCCCGTATGGGCACGTTGGCTGATTATTAGGGTCAAGATAGTCGAAATCCGGTGTGACATGAGCCATTCTAGAATCTGCAAAAATTAACACTAGCTGTGTTAGGCGACAAAAGAACAGCTGCGCTCTACACGAGCTGTTTGGAAGTGACCTTTTGCTTACCGTCTGTAGTCGGGATGGCGAAAACGCTGGCTAACACCGAGCTGCAGAGACCAAGAATCAAAAGCGACGTCATCATTGCGCAGGGACAGTTCAGTATATTTAAGCGATAAGAAAATCTGTTTATGTAAATTTTCCAAACATTACTTTGGAAGCAGCTTTTATTACCGGCTGCAAATCTACGAGTGTTCAAAAGTCGCAGAGTTTGCAAAGTGGAGGCCCGGGAGGTTCGCAGAAATTGGCTGCATATTGACAAGGATTGTGAAAATTCTTGGATTTACATTCTTCCACCACCCACTTGACTGCCCACTCCTGCGTACGTTGCATTGGCTCAGCAATTCTTTGCTGCATATTGCTGGAAATCCATTCCGCAAGTCTGCCTGCCGCTAGTCACGAAGCACTTGAGGATTTCTCGTTAGCGGAATAGCTGTACATGCAGAAAGGAAAGTTCTGCTTTTTTCGAATCATCATCGTCTACCGTCATGCGGTTTTTTTTGTAGGGCTAACCTTAACAACGCAAGACTGCAGGAGCGCTTTGTTATACTGTAGTCTGATTATCCTTAAAATGTTCCCCTGTTCTGTATAATTATTATATTACCATTTCACTCGATTTACTGCGGCATTACTGCGAGTGATAAAAATTCGTATAATTACTAACATCACCAAATATCAAAGAATAATAAAAAGACGGCGGTTACTGATGTCGTTCTGAACCGGTGCTTTTAAAATTTATACGAGTATAAGCCGCGTCCATACGAAAAGGAGGCTCATTAACCCGTCTAAACTCAGTCTTTAAATGTCAGCTTTTCGCAGTGGAAGAGCATCATATGTAAACCTTGTGAGTTATTCCGTGTTGCACCTATATTTAACTACCGCTTACATATTTCTGTTCACTGCATCACATCATTTGTACGTTGTACGTTTGCTCAATTATACATTGCATCGTCAGGAAAACATTTGGCGCGACAACTGCGTAAAGATGCTATACAAGATCAAGCTCAATGTCGAGCTCAATACTGGGCGTATAAATATCGGTGTAATTGTTTATTTTGTTGCGGTTGGTTGTACAGTAAAAAACATACAAAAAACTGTACTGAACTCTTGGCACTTGCGAGGGTCGCAGCACAACTATTCTACTTACTTATTGACCATTGTACTTCTGGTCATGGTCCCATGGTCCATGGATAAGTATTACCAACCATGTTCAAGCTCAACCAATGCTCGCTGTATTTTTCCTTGAAAGCGATTATGGCAATTCGGAATACCTTTTATCACAGAGCATATAATATCCATGCCATCGTAATGCTTTTGCTTCTTTGTCTGCTCAAATATACTGGAAAGCAAGCTCAGGCTTGCCTCCAAAAATTTTCCTGAACGTGCAAAACTCACATTGCAATAAGCATTTCTATGAAAATCGGCAGCATCAAAAACACTTGAAGTCTAGTGTATCATCCGAAAAAGTTTTGGATTACCGGTATTCGCGACATCGAGCACCTGGTAAGGTGCGACCAGATAGAGATACAGTACATACAGTACAGTACGCACATAGTACATACTACATACGTGCTGACGAAGCCTAAACGCTGACCAAGCACAGCATTATAATACGTATTATCACATGTGCAGTACTTGCATATAAATCTACAAGTAATCCGCTGCATTAGTACTAGCCGATGCATATGTAGAGTATTGATTCCTTGATTAACCATGTCCAGTGTTCATCTGTTGTGTGCAACTGGTTTGAAAGATTCACCTTTAATAAGTATCATGGTACGGGTACAAACTATGCACCAGAACAAAACGGCATTTACAAAAGAAACACTTCCTCTATGCAATCGTGATCGGGGATCGTACCCATTACACAAATCGCGTTTCCCCGTTGTATTTGCATAGATATTCGCTGTTTAAAAAACTCTTTCGCCCGCTTTTGGCCAGTTGAAGTTGCTATTCCGTTTCCAACCGTTTCCACTAGCTTTTTAGTACCGTCTCCATAAGGTCCGTAAATTTCGATGGCTGCAGCAACGAAATCGTATCTTGCTTGCAACCAAGCGTGTTTCGCGAGTTTCTTCCTTTCAGCGAGTTCGGCTGCTGCATGGCGTTCACGGAAGTGCGGTCGATATACGAAACCGCCAGCGTGTCTACGCAGGTGACGTCTATGGCCAGCGGTTTTCCGCGCGCCCACGGTATTAGTGTGATCACGTCCGGCCTTTTCCTATCCTTCACAGACAGACCTTTTGGTTCCATTCTAGAGGGAAAACCGGCTGACTTCAAGCCTCGGGCAAATTCCGCGCTGATTCCGGAACCACTGGTTTGTGGTTACTGTGGACAGCCCGCGGCGATTACATTCCCTTCAGCATCCCGAAAAATCAACCAGCCGGCCAACCCCAATACGTCCTGATCGAAGCACCATGGCCATACTTCCGCAGCAACGCGGCCGTTGGGGGTCTAATGTATTTGCCGGAGGTGGCCTCAAACTTACGAGAACTTAACGAGTACCAGGATAGAGTGTTCACTGCCGCTCTGCCCAGCGGACGGTTATCCCCATTGCCGGGACTGCAAGCCGGGAAATAACATGGACGACAGCGTGATGACGCAGTGCTGCTTCTCACACCACTGGGCGTGGAAGAATAACCGCACCCTCCGCGACGTTCTCCCGTACCGCTTTCATTTGGATCCGGTGACGGACACCAGCACGGACCCATATCCGTATATTACCATGCCATTCAGTGTTATATGGAAATGTAAGGAAAGCATCCTTTGTAAAGCCTTTTACCGATAACAATAATGTGCTAGTAAGTATAACTGACATATTTATCATACATACGGATACGGTACATGACGTGCATAGTACTGCATGTAACACGCTGCAAAAAGTGAACGTCATCGGGTGCTTTCTAGCGGATCCGTGCACGGGCGAACCAGCGGAGTCCATTACGAGTGATCCCTACATCCCATGGAGCACCCGCCAGCCAGGCTAAAGCGCTAATGGTTCCGACATCATGGTTCTGTAACGATTACGGTGGTTTGCTATATGACCAGATATTACGAGGGTTACATTTTTGTGGCATTGATTCGTTGTATGCGTGCTGTATACCATGTGGCTTTAGTTTTGGAAGGCGCGTGCAAAAATTACAATGCACTTAATCAGATGAATAATTGGAAACACCTTTAATAACATCTTAACAAAAAAACACGCACTGATTTTATAGTCAGCAGATGCATTTTCGAAGACCGGGTTCCGTTGCTGGAAAAACTGTAATAGCTGCAGCGACTCTGTTTAGCACTGAATTAAATTAAACAAGCAAAATTTTAGGCTGTGACCTTTATCCGTTTTATTATTTAGTTTTTCCACGATATTACACAGTACACTGAATTTCTAATCGTTTTATCCCGGTTGCGGTCATCAGTTTGCCGAACAGAGATCACAGTAAAATAAAAACAAGAATAAAAACAACGACATGAAGGTATGACACAGGAGCGGTTCTTCGCCTTGTGATAATTTAGTGAACGGACAAAATAAAATCGGGCGGAGAATATGCTCAGCGTTACTCTGAGCCGACGTTCTACTCGGGATTTCGTTATATTACTCTACGAAGAAGAATTTGCAGAAAAAGAGGCCTGTTAATATCACCAGTCAACCCAACCAACAACCACAAAACGATCAACGAATAACCAACAACCTAACCCGCGTTACACGTCACCCGGGCAAATCGCTCCGTCCCTTCCGCTGCCCGGTTCCTCAACCGCCGCCGGGCTTCCGAAAATCCGCACGCGGCCGGTATCACGCGTCCCAATTGGGGTTTAAATGGGTGGGGGTATCTGTCGCGCGGTGAACGTGAGTCTTTCGCACCCTATCCTTCCCGCTGTCCGGGTCTCTTCGCACCCGCTGTATACCCTGTTCGGGCAACAACACCCGGTCACGTTTAATCAGCTGCGCTCCATCGCCGCCCCCCGCTGTGCGGCTGCCGCCAGACCCGCCCATGCGACCGCTGCCCGACTCGTGACGTCCGCCAATCTCAGTCAAGCCGCCCGACGAGCGTTGGTTATCGCGGTGGCTCTGTCGCTGGATGGACTCCGGGGCAATGCGCAACGTGCTGAGCAGCTGGAAATAATTAAAGCCCCTGGGAGACCGGCGGTATATAGCTGGCTTCAATAAGCCGATCCCAGCACTCGTTCAGGGCCTGGGCGCCAAATGCATCGTCGGGATCCACAGCTTGGAAGACCTGGTCGATTGCATGGCGCAGCATCTTGTCGTCTCCGGTTTCCACGGCTTTGTTCATCTGATCGCGGTGGCGCTGATGCCGAAGGGGTTCCGAGACGCCTTCCGGTGCAGTGCACGTCGCAGTGGTCGGCGGGCGACCACGAAAGTCCTGACCCTGGAGTTCCGCTAATTTATTATAGTTTTGAATGGGCCGCTCCAGGTCCTCCTTCAGGGTCTTGGGATCAATGGCCCTATCCTGTGCCAGATCTTTGAAGGTCTTGTCGAAACCATCGCGCAGCTTTTTGTCGTCTTTGATTTTCCTCACGGCTCTCTTCACTTTAGCTATCTATCACCAAATAATCATAATATTACTTGTAGAACAAACCACTTTTCGGTATCCGATTCCTCTTCGTTTGCTGTGTTTCGTTTATTCATGTACTTTTTATCGCCAACCATCGCCCCATTTTTTTTATCATTCCACGTTCATGCCGTCCACCAAAAAGGTTAAATAAATCATAAACTACATACAACACGTACCACATCCTGGAAAAAGCGGAACTCTGTCGATTTGGATTCGCTATCATGCTTCACATTGGGCCAATGCCGCATAATAGAGAAGACCTCGTGCAAGCGGCCTAATCTAGTCAGGCATAAGACTGTCAGGTTGCGGGGGGCCTTGTAATTGCGATGCGAAGGAATACCACGCAGCAGCTCCAGTGCACCGGCCGCATTATCCTACAAAAACCTTCAATACACAATGAGCATACGAGCCGTTCTACTCACTGTACTCAGTAGTTTAAAGGGAAAACTTTACCGTAATTACCATAACATACCAATATGAGATGATTTTCAGTAAATGCTAAATGTCTCTTTGTTTTCGATAATGCCAGCTCTGTTTGTTTTTGTCTCGAGTGTTAAATGTTTTGAGGGGACCGTGTCCCGATGCATACGACAATAAATTCACTAAGCAAATCTGTTGTCGTGTCGGGTGTGGCGTACGGGAAAATGAGACTCTTTCGGCTCTGTGCATTCATATACAATCTCTTCAGTTTTGTAATCAGTATGTACCGTTTACAGCGGTAGTACAACAAGTGCAGCGCGCATAAAAACCCCACTCACTACAGCAAATTTGAGTGAAAAATTTCCAGATCTACTGCACGTTAACATTTTCGTATTAATTACTGCATCACTTAAATTTAAAGTGTATTAAAAATTTAAAATGGCTTACATTTTTCAGAGCTAAAGCAGCCGTAAACGCCACCGCGCGTCGCATAACCGGTCGTGCTTTCTTGTCGATGGCATCTTTCAGCAACTCCACGGCCGTTGCGTACGTTTCGGGAGTATCCTACAAATGATCGCAATCCTTAACGGATATGAATGAAGTTATCACGTGCATACTGTACGTATACCAACAAAGTTACAGTAGTACCCAATCACTGTATACTATCAGAAATCGTTAGAAACGTTAGTGGCCAAGAGGAACGCACTTCATTAGTTTAGTTTATTCAACGAGTATTCGTATTAACATCGTACCAGCTTATAGCATGCCGCACAGGCCAAGGTTAAACAGTAATTCGGCACGTGGGAGTGGATGCTGTCAGTGTCATCGCAAAACCGACGCTGCAGCATGGCTTTGTACAGCATCACCACATCGTGATAGCGCTGATTTTCATACAACAGGTCCATCGCCACCGTGTAGGAAGTCATCTGGTCGTACGCATGGACCAGATCCTGCAGAGAAAAATCATATGATGCCAGTTCACTGTTCAGGCGCTATTATATCAAAATGCACGAAAATGAAAATATCCGGATACCCGAGAAATCCAGATTTTATTGCCGCTGCAATCAGCTCTATTTTCTCGTATTTAACTGCTACTAAAATATGATAACTAATATCTTTATTCTTTAACCACCAAAATTGTGTTTTTAACTAACCAAAACTATGTACTAGAAAATGCTAATAAAATAGAACTACGAAATGCAATTTAAAAAATAGCAACCAGAAAAGTTTTCCAATTATTCTGGATAAATCCAGTTAGAGTGTTAGACCATTCGGAGCTCCAATGAAGGCTTACGGGATCTTGAATGGAGGCTAGGGCCTCATCGGGTTTATTGAGGTGATGATAGAGTCGCATGAGAGACGGCCCGAAAGTGAAGTGCTTCTTCTCCGTCTGCTTGACATACCTTCACAACGACAATCGACTCTCAAACAGCGTACAAGCCAGATTCCTAATTAGCGGCGTAAAGATATAGGACATAGGTGAATTGTGATATATCGCAATTGTGAAAGAAGTGGGGAAAAGACTTCAGCAGCAAACCGGCGAAGCACGCTCGCATCAATTTTTACGTCAGAGTTTGTCGATAGAAATTCAACGGGGTAATGCGGCGTCTGTGCTGCGCACGATGGAAGGGCTGGATAAATTGAATAAAATTTTCTTGTTGTAATTTTTGTGTTTCTTTCTTTATTTTGCCTTAAGTTTGATTTGACCAATAAAGATTCAAAGTAACCCATGAATTCGTATTATTCGCTGTACCTTTACGCATTTAAGCTAAACTGCACGACTACGTGCTTTCATTCGTCGGACATGCAACATTCCGTACTTCTACTTACTTCTTCAGCATTTTATTCAGCAGCTGCAAATCTTCATCGTTCTCCGCAAGATAGTACATCCTTTTCAGATCAGCTTTGGCGAAACCGGGAGATGTCGTGTCCGCGCTAACGCGCTCTTCCAACTTCTGCTTGGAACGCTCTACACCACCAATACGGCGACACGTCATAATATGATTCGTTTTATTTTCTTTCAAGATCTAACTGTACAGTGATCGTTACGGAACGCAATGGGGGCCAACCTTTCATCGAGCCCACTACGGCCGCATTCCTCTCCCGATCCCGTACATAGCTGGTAAGACCAAGACCTTCTTTAGTGTAGAGGAGACGGCAAGCTGGCACTGTGGGGATGAAAATTACTTTTCATTCATACGGATGCGCGCCGCAGCACGGTGCAATAAGGTTAGTAAGAGTATTATTGACGTCAACGGGCAACTAACATGAGAAATTCCGCGGCACTGTCGCAGTGATGCTCTTATGGGCAAGTATCTCGAAACTGGCGATCGCTTTCCGTGTCGATCCGATCCAGCGCCAGCTCATCGTACTGAGCGTCGCTACACTATCGAAAACGGAAACTACAGGGAGCTTCAAAAGCCCTTAGTTTGCAAGTTGAAGGAACGCGAATTCCGAAGACCGAAGTCTGTCAAGATCAAATGAGAATGACTGGCAAAACAGCTGATCAGCTGCGTGCACACAAAACAGCTGATCAGCTGCTTCATGCTTGCACGCCGTGCAGATTGACGATTCTCGCCCGGATGGCGCCCCGTGACGGTTGGTAGCCGTACGCCCAAGCTACGCCCAGAAGTCATCGTAAGCGCATAGAAACAAGTGTATTCCGGCACCTTTCAAACAGCACGCATTCGCAAACTATGATGTTTGTTAGTGCGGCAGATAAATGAAAATTAACAACAAAGTATAAACTAAGCTATACAAACGGGCGACAAATGTATGCTAAAATATTTACACTATTCTTAAACTAGGCGCTAGTGCTATGGCCACGGTATAGCGCCACCGTCCGCCCATATCACGAACAGCAACAGAGCGAATGCGTAGTTGGCGCACCGTAAAATCCCTGTTGTTGGTGACGTCAAAATGACACGCTGCCAGTCTGCAATCGTGGCGAGAATCAGGAATCGCAGAGAATTTAGCACAGCGTAACGAGCGCAGCCTCACCCCCAACGGAAGCAAGTACAGTAAATTGCAGTTGCAAACTCGTACTTCGCTAATGGTGGGTGCTTTTTGGGTAAGACTGTTGAAGGTTGTCACTTTTCTGCTAGTAGCAGTTATACTCACAAGTCACAAAAGTCACCAAAATACTGATGCTCAACGCAACGCGGTTTCTGTGTTAAGCCTTGGTACGGTGTTGTCTATGAGATCATGAGGATGTCGATTGCGCAGCGTACTGGCGCTCCTGTACCATGGGACGATGTATTTATTCGGCAAAAGCCTACACATACCGTACAAAAATGCTTGCGCTGAGCACTAATTAAAATGAAACGAGTTCGGAAGATTAGAAAAATATAGCTGGCATTTCAGTTGGGAAAGCGAAACTCCCTGTGCAGTATAGGACAATCGTGAGATTATGCATACGGCACACCGACAATTCGCTGACGACTTTCCTGCTGGTCGACAACTTGCTGACGACTTTTTGCTGACAAACAAAATGGGCCCGCGCTCAAGCTCTGACTCTGACTCAGACTCTGACCGCTCGAACTCTGACTCTGACTACTCAAAGTCTGACTCTGACTGTCCAAACTCTGACTTTGACTCTGACTGAATAACCTAAGAATAACTTAAGAAACCGAAGAAACCTAAGAAAACTAAGAAACCTAAGAAACCTAAAAAATTTATGAAACCTAAGAAACCTAAGAAACCTCAGAAACCTAAGAATCCTAAGAAACCTATTAAGAAACCTAAGAAACCTTCAGAGTCAGAGTCAGACTTTGAGCGGTCAGAGTCAGACTTTGAGTAGTCAGAGTCAGAGTTTGAGTGGTCAGAATCAGAGTCAGAGTTGGAGTCTAGGCCAACAAAATGATGACCCGACAGTTCGACGACCAATCACTGAACGACATCTCGCTGAACGACTTTTTGTGAACCCCGACAACTTGCTGACGGCATTTTGCTGACGCAAGAAACCCAAAAACTTAAGAAAACAAAGAAAACTAAGAAACCTAAGAAACCTAAGAAACCTAAAAAGCCTAAGAATAAGCAACGAGAAGTTAAGAAAACTCAAAACCAACGTCCCGAACTTGACAGCAAGTTGTCGGTCAACAAAAATGTTTCGACAAAGCGTCGGTCAACAACCTAGCCGAAAAGCAAATTGTCGGTCAACAAGTTGTCGGTCAGCGAGTTGTGTAAGTTAGCAATATGTCGGTCAGCACATTGTCGGGAAGCGAGTTGTTGGTCGGTAAACTGACGTGCTACCATTAGATGTATGCGTGTCAGCGTGTGGGAAGGCGGCGCCAAAAATCCACCCACGTAAGGCCCTTTCGTCTATGCATGTAACTTCAACTATGACTGTATTTTCAGGCAATTACCCCCTAGGTCAATATTCCTGGGTGGAGATTTACAACCAGGGTCCATGTGCCAAGTGGCAGTTCACCGCCTGGGTCCTTATGCTTGGTTGGCAAAAAGTAACTCAAAAAACCACTTAGGTCCGCAGCCATTCAGGACAAAACGACAGGATACGAAATTACATTCCGGCAGAAACGTCCGGCTACGAATTTACAGTCCGGCAGAAACGACCGGCTACGAACTTACAGTCAGAGAAAATCATCCGGATACTTATTAACGCTCATTGTTCTCATTCACGATCGAAAAAGCAAAAAAATCTGGGTGGGCAAAATTTACGGCGGACGTTTTGCGTTTAGGACGGTTGCAATCGCCTACTCAGGATATCATTTCCGGCTTGATTTAGTTGGCTCATGGTATTGTTCACGGAAGTCGTAACAGAATTACCAGTGGGAACTATGCCATAATTACTCGTCTCGGTTGCGCTTATTCTGAAGCTTGTGTTGAATTACACGGGAGGTGTCGCGTAAGAACGCTTAACGCGACAGGCACAAAAATACGAATGATAAGGGTTTTTGTTTATGCCATTTTTCTTAGTCAGCAGTAGTTCTCTGTCGGCGTGCACGGAAACGTGCCACCAACTAATGGTCCGATGTGACTCTCTGTGGGAGCAGCGAAGCTGCAATGTAGGACGAAATGGTTGCATACCCAAACATATCCACATTCAGTACGCATGCAGTGCAGTGCACTGTAAGATTTAGCTCAAAATATCCGGTTCGTACAAGCGCATTGCACCGCATGCGTACAGAATGTTGGGTATGGAGTTATGCAACCACTGCGTCCTACATTGTACTCGCACTGGAATAAGTGGCCCGTAGCGGAGGAGCGAGCTAACCAGACAGTTCACGAAGCCACCATATCATGCCGGTGTACATAATTAAGTCTGTCGTGCTAATTAGAGTATGATAAATTATCCGAGAAAAAACGAAAATATTTACGAGTGTCGTATTGAGTTTTGTTACAAATACTGCAATGCTGGCAGAACAAGACATTTGTAAACGAAGAACGGATAGGATAGTGTGAATGAAGATTACGGACGATGCTTGCAAGCAGTGAACGAAAGCTGCCCCTAGTATCCGTTTGCCTAGGAGGAATTCGATTCTTTATCCCCGCATGGAATATAGATATTTTTGTCGCGAAAACCTGCGACGCGCCCGCTGCCCGCAGCGTTACACTGCCGCCCTATTCGACTGTTACATCACACACCGGGATACTAACGCTCCATGTGTAACGCGCGCCTTTTCATGTGCTTATCTGGTACAGCACATGTGTGTTTCTTCCGTTTTGAGCGTCCTGATTGGTTGTTGTACACACCGTTTAATGGCTTCGGCGCTGTTTCATGTGTTACTAATGGATACATGTAAAAAGAGGAGAAATGGTCATCCGTTTTAGATAGAGCAATTAGTCTTGACTGGAACTTCGTGTAAAATGCAATTGATAATAAGAACTTACGTTATGGAAAGCTCTCGTATTTTCTTGTAGCGAAACATTAGTGTGTGTACCTACAGGAAGTCACAATTATCTGTCGACTGTACCTACCGTCTACCGATAACGACAATACTATCCCCATGATGGCTGATGATGCTGCCCCCCCGCGTCGCCAGTGTGCTATAGTCGCACAACGCCAGCATTGCCCAGCGAGACGCCTGTAGGTAGCGTCTTACGACGTATTTCCCTACAGCGTCCGCTTTGTCTGCATTTGAAACTTTAGCAGTGTTTTTGGTCGGTGTTAGAGCGCTGGTGGATTTGAGCAGCACTGAAGGCACAGCGCGCGTGCATTTTACAGGAACGCGTGGAGAAACAGGACTGCGTGTTCTGGTGGATGGAACTGGTTTTCCCCATGAAAGCAACTGCGTTAAATTACATATTGACTGATACAAGCTATCGTTTTATTCGGTAAAAATTCGTTCCTGTTGACAACCACATAACGATACGTTAACGTTGATTAGCAAGCCATTTAGTCCCCGCTTGAATAGTGCCGATCTTCTCTTTGTTGGGGTGCATGCATTGTAGGTGACTGCAGCCTTACAATTAGATCGGTAGGGAAACTGTACGCCTCGTTTCTCCTAGCAGAACCGGAAACTTCTGATTGTGTACTTGTACGCACTAACACAGATTTCCCAGAGCTCTGAAAACGTCAGTATCTTCTAGAGTCATTCTTACTCTAGCTCTTCCGTGATGACTTTCCAGCCGATAAAAAATGTTTGTACATTTTGAAGATCAAGCCAGCATTGGTGTAGTGTTCGCAGCACATGCTCACAAATTGTCCATCACCACCAATAATTCTAGCGAATACACTTTGGTCTTTTGGTAAAAGAGTTTGATGGACAGCGGAGTGCTTACTGATCTGTACGGTACGTTCTGCAGTTTGCGTAAAATACTTGCATCTTACAAAACTCGCACTGGAATAAACATTTCTTGTGAAAACCAGCAACATCGAAAACACTTGAAGACTTGAAGTCTAGTGCACCATCCGAAAAGTTTTGGGATTACCGGTATGCGCGACACCGAATACCTGAAGCGCACCTGGTAAGGTGCGACCAGATAGAGACACTTACAGTAAATGCGTGCCGACGAAGCCTAAACACTGACCAAGCAAGCGTTATAATACGTATTATTAATTTATTACATCTGCAGTACTTGTATATACGGTAAGTCTACGAGTAATCCGCTGCATTTTACTAGCCGGTACATATGTAAGACGAAGCGTTCCAATTCCTGATTAACCATGTCCAGGGTTCACCTGTTTTGTGCAACTGGTTT
Source organism: Paramacrobiotus metropolitanus (assembly GCF_019649055.1). Taxonomy (NCBI): domain Eukaryota; kingdom Metazoa; phylum Tardigrada; class Eutardigrada; order Parachela; family Macrobiotidae; genus Paramacrobiotus; species Paramacrobiotus metropolitanus. Next base: position 123,657 of record NW_026570318.1, on the reverse strand, counting down.
GTGATTACTGTGGACCGCCAACGGCGATCTCATTCCCTTCAGCATCCTGGAAATTGGAAAACCAAGCTGCCGGCCGTCAATACGTCCAGATCGCAGTACCATGGCCACACTTCACAGCAACGCGGCCGTTGGGGGCCTCCTGTATATGCAGGAGTTGGGCTCATACTTACAAGAACTTAATGAGTACCAGGACAAAGTGGTAAACAGTGAACTGCCGCTGTGCCCCACGGACGGTTATCCCCATTGTCCGGACTGCAAGCGGGGAAATAACATGGACGACAGTGGGATGATGCAGTGCTGCTTTGCACACCACTGGGCTTGGAAGAATACCGCACCCTCCGCGACTTTCTCCCGTACCGCTTTCATTTGGACCCGGTGACGGACACCAGCACGGACCCGTATCCGTATATTATCACGCCATTTAGTGCAATATGGAAATGTAAGGAAAGCATGCTCCCTTGTAAAACCATTTTCCGGTAACCTTGTACGAGAACAAGTGACGTTTCATCACACATACATGACGTGCTTAGTATTGCAAGTGACACGTGCGAAAAGTGTCATTAGATGCTTTTTAGCGGATCCGTGCACGGGCGTATCAGCGGAGTCCATCAGGATTGATCCTTACATTCCATGGAGCACCCGGAAGCCACACTGAAGCGATAAAGATGACGCCATGGATCTGTAGCGATTACGCTAGTTCCGTAAAGGGCCACTGCATGTATTTCGGTTAAATTATACAAATACTCGCAACGCTTCTTCCTTATATGTGTGCTGCTGTGCGTGCTGTATGATGTGCCTGAATATTTTTTATTTTGACATACAAGTGTTGCAATACACATTATTCTGATGAGTAATTTAGAATAGACAGTTAACAACATTATATCAAATACAAGTACATTATGGCGTTTACAATCAGCGGGTGCTTTCTCACAAATCGTCTTAACTGTAATAGCTGCAGCGACTCGTAAATCTTGGCTGTCCAACTGTCGTCAAATTAAACGAGTACCATACTGGTACCATCGACAAGAACTCGTATGCTTCTTCCAATAAAACTTCAACAACCATTTTGGTGACGGTCCACAGTCGCCGCCAAGACTTTCATCTAGTGCAATATACGTACGTGAAATTTTGTTATCTAGTAATCCAAAGTAAACTGCAGTCTATAAATGCATATGACGGTCTGCCTTACGTCTCGATTTTTTTCCACAGCAACGAGCAGTTATCAATTCGTATTTCGAGGCGTAAACTGCAAGTGTAAGTAGGAAACTTGCAGGCGTAAATGGCAACCTATCAAGAAACTTCAGAAAATTACATGTACGGTACTGAGAGAAGTTGAAATTTTTGAACTCATACTGGCGGCTCAGCGATTCGCCGCTGTACTCTGTACATCGCCGGAAACCCGCTAAGAGCTAAGCTTATCTGCATGCCAGTTGTCACAGAGCACTTCAGACATGTCTTGTTGGCGAAATCAACCGTTAACGATTCATACTTTTTCCGAATCATCCACTCGAAATCGGTTCGCATGATTCCGCCCAAAACATGCAAGCAGCTGCAAAATTCGCGTTGGGTTATGCGATTTCATGGAAACGGCATCAGTAAAACACTTGAAACCGAGTGAAATTGCCCGAATCCTTCCTGGCTTCCGCAAACTGACTCTGCAGCGCGCCTGGAAATAATACGGCGGACGTGAGACCCTTGTTCACAAAGCATCAACGTGGGCCGAACGCATCCGAACGCATAAAATGCGCTGTAACGAACAACGAAGCCGACCATATCGCACAACCTCGTTTAATCCAAGGCTTTGACTTTTTTATAAAAATGTTCGCTATTCTCTTATTATTGTGTGCAACCGGTCTTGCGTCGTTGTGGACGGTCCACGGCCACTCCGTCTCCACTACCATCCCGAGAGGTCAGCCTATCAGCGACAATATGTATGTCCAGATTGAAGAGCCCTGGACGGAAGGTACCAGCAACAAGAGAATCCAGAAGCTGCAAACGTATACCGATTTATCTCCCAGCGAATCCGAACTCGTCAGTCAGTACCAGTCCAGGGTGAACGATCAGCTGCCGCTGTGCCCTACGGACGGTAACCCTGACTGCCGTAACTGCAGCCCGGGAAGACCCGGCGATAACCTGGTCATGACCCAGTGCTGCTTTGCCCACCACTGGGCCTGGAAGGAAGGACGCAATCTGCGTGATGTCATCCCGTATCATTTCCATTTGGAGCCACGGACCGACATGACGATCGAGCCAGACAACCTGGAATCCGACACACCCGGTGGCACATGGGAGAGTAAGCAAGCAGTTTTATTCCTATTAATTTTGCCATACTTTACCGTACTTCAATTTTGCCATATCTTTTACTTCGGGTTTTTAAATTCTACTTATTCTGCTCTGCTGCATCGGCAAATGTAATAACGGAAAACGTAGCGGTTGCCTCGTCTCGTCAGAAACGCGGCGTAACCTAAGAATATACGTACAGGTTACAGCAATCATGCCTAATGACTCGGTGCCGGCATGGGCTTTGAATAGGTTGATGCTGACTACGCAACAATTATATAATCATGGTCTGATTTATTTAGAGGATCCGTGCACGGGTGAGCCAGCCACGTCCGTTCCCAATGGTCCTTACATTCCCTGGAGCAAACGAAAGTGAAGCGTGAGAAAGTGGAAAAACTTCTCTGGCTGAAAACATATTGCTTCCGTAATTTTCACCGCTTTTCCGATTGCATGCCTCGTCGCCAACGCAGTGCTATGCCGCAAACTGCTTCTGCATTGATTACGAGCTTGTACCAAAATCATATCTTGAAATTTTTAAACACTAGTACTAGTACAGTAGTACTTATGCCGATGTGTGATAGCAATTAAATGTTTGCACTACATGCAGCCACATACTTATAGTTGTTGACCAAGCTTTTGCCTTCCAAACGATTTTCTCGATTTTAATATACAGCAGTGAATAAAACGTTAAAGAATGCCGGTTAAGCTAACTTGATCGAGCCGGTTTATTCAGGTGCTCTGAACAGTAATCAACGAAACTAATCAGTACTGAGTAATACTAATCACTGCGATTTTTGTCAGATCTGTTGAAAATACTGTACACCGATTCCTATGTGAAACACCTCTACTGAAAATACAAGTATTGCTAGGCGTGAAACCTGAAGAGGCATTACAGAAAAAAAGCAAATACCAGCATGTGCTCGGCCTCATATACACGGTCATGATTTTACTAATATTATTTCTTAATTTGATGCTTTAAGAACACACCTGGCTGCCAAGTGCCATGTTCGTAAGCCGACCACCTATTGTTTTTCTGCAGACGGGTCGCTGCCGCAACGGGTGTGGGACCATGGGGCTCACTAGAGTACGGATAAGTTTATATATCCTCTGGAGAATACTTTTGTTTTATTATCCAGTATATCCGTGACATTTGATTAGTTTAATTTCCAACTATCTTATCCCGGTTGCAACCATCAATTTACCGAACAGAGATCAAAGTAAATAAAAACAAGAATAAAAACAACGCCATGAGGTATGACAACACGACCGGTCGTCAATGCGCGAGAACGTAAAGGGTAAGCAAAATAAAATCGGGCGGAGAATGTGTTCAGCTTAATCTGAGCCGCATTTATATTCGGGTTATGAGAACAATATTTAACAGAGAAAAATTAGCAGAAAAAGAGGTCTGTTAATATTACCAGTCGACCCAACCAACAACCACACAACGATCAACGAATAACCAACAACCCAACCAGCGTAACGCCTTGCCCAACACGTCACCCGGGCAAATCGCTCCGTCCCTTCCGCTGCCCGATTCCCCCACCGCCGCCGGGCGTCCACAGCTACCCACGCGGCCGGTATCCCGCGTCCCAATTGGGGTTGGAGGTCTCCGTCGCGCGTTCCCCGTGCTTCTTTCGCACCTTGTCCTTCCCGCTGTCCGGGCCTCCGCGCGCCCGCTGCATACCTTGTTCCGGTAACAGCACCCGGTCACGTTTAACCAGCTGCACTCCATCATCGCCTCCCGCTGTGCGGCTGCCGGCAGATCCACCCACGCGTCCGCTGCTCGGGTAATGACGTCCACCACCGACTGTCGGCCCTTCATCGTCGCGGTGGCGCTGCTGCTGGAAGGTGCCAGCGACCTGACGATCACGGACGCCCTGCCCCGGAAAGTCCGGCGTTGTACTGCTGTCTGCGATGAGCCGATCCCAGCAGTCGTTCAAGGCCTTGGCGTCAAAGACATCGCTCTGCTCCGGTTCATTGAAGAGCTTGTCGAATACCCGGCGCAGCATCGTGTTGCCGTTGCTTTTCTCCACTTCATCGCGATGGCACTGCTGCTGGAGGGGCATGGGACCGTCTTCCGGTTCCACGCGCGAGTTATACTGATCGTCGCAGGCCGGCCCCATATGGTCATCGAAATTTAATCCTTTCAGTCTCTCCTTCAGGGTGTCGGCTGTGATAGCATGACCGCGTTCCAGAGCTTCAAAGGCTTTATCGAATGCCTGGCGCAGCTCCTTGTCCTCTTTGGTTTCCACGGCTTTCTTCACTTCAGCAATCTGCAATAAGTAAGTTGTAACGGTATTATCATTATCGGATTAATTTGTTATTTGGCAGCTTTCTTATTTCACCATCACTTACTTTATCTACAAGCAGATGTACTTAAAAGTTAACTTCACTAATGGTTCCATCGTTGATTGTGGATCAGACCGATGTCGAATGTGCGCTCATTAAACGCGGATTCAAAAAAGCAGATTACATACCCACAATAAATAGAAAGTACATAATTACATCACGTACCACATCTGGGAAAAAACGAAGCCCTTTGGCTCCGATATCCTGGGCAGTATTCCAGCGCAGGAGAGAGAGCACATGCTCCCAACGATGCAATCTGGTCAGCGCCAGGATTCGCAAGTTGCGGACGGTGATGTGGTACTGATTCGCAGGCGGCAGACAGCTTAGCATCTCCAGCGCATCAATCGGATCATTCTACGGAAACCGACACTTGGAACAAAATTCTCCGTGCGAGGTTCAACACGACCGGTGTGAACTGTGAATTGTTGCCAAATGGCAACCATAGTTCCAACACAATGCACCGACAATTTATAGAAATATACTGTAGTTTATAGTTTATAGAAATATGCCAGTTAACAACGTTCAGGCTTGTACAGATACTTGTATGGAAATATGTACAAAAAAATGTCAAATAGTAATAAAATGTCAAAAAAATGATTTATATTACTTACACACCATGCACAGATTTCCTAGGTTAACTCAGAATTAATATTTTGAGGAAATGGTATGTAATAAAAAATAATAATCGATAAATGTGTCAGCCACCGGTCCAAGCTCCACTCCTGCAGCAAGCGAAAGCCAGCTTATGTAGTTCGCTTACGTGTTTCACAGCTAACGCAGCCGCAACCGTCACCACTTTTCGCTTAACCGGAAGCTGCATCGGCATTGCATTTTTCACCAACCCCCTGGCCGTTGTGTATGCTTTGAAGGTACCCTACAACGATCGAACCGCTTAGCTGACAAAATTAAGTACAACGTGGTCTAGTTAATGGGAAAATCATTGGAAAATAGAAAACAAAGGAGCGTAACTGGGTGACTGAATAAATGACTGAATAAGTGACTGAACTCTGGTAAGCAATCTAAAAATACTTCGTAGCCACGAAAGCGATAACGCTTCATAAAATATCTGACTCGTTGCAAAGATCTTTCATTTTTGTACCAGTTTACAGCATGCCGCATAAGCCAAAGTCAAATGCAATGTTCCTGATCGATCTGCGATAAACGGACGCTGCGACATGGCGCTGTACAGCTCCAGTACGTCGTCGTAGCGCTGGTTTTCGTACAAGAGATCCATCGCCACCCAGTACGATGTCAGTTGGTCGTACACCTGCGCCAGATCCTACGCAAGAACCCACGGTATCAATTTATTATTTACAGTGTTGTATACGGTTATTTCCTCGCAAACCAATGTTGTATGTATATTTCTTGTATTTCCAGAAGCTCGAGTTGTATTATTTCCGAAAACAATTTTCTGGGATATTCTACATGTTTACGTTCTAAAGCAGACAACACCATTGCATCAACAGATTAACCGATTTCCTACTTAGTCAAACTATCACGATAATTTTAATAAAACGGCAGTTCAAAGATTAATGCAGCTTTTGAAAAAAAAATAACGAATATTGCCGGAAAAAATTCCACAATCGGGGAATTAGGGAATTGGCCTGATTTCATTCCCGGTTTACATCATAATTTTCTAATATTAAAATTTGTGAAACACGTACCTAAGAGTTAAGACCACCCTGAGAAGCTTTGGGCTTAACCACAACAGTATAAAATGCTTCACAAAACAATTATCCAAATACGTACTACTTAAAAACGACTAACCAGAGAAATTCTCTCCAGCTTTTCGCTGGATCAACCCGATGGTAACTTACGGGATCTTGAATGGAGGCGAGCGCTTCATCCGGTTTATTGAGATGGTGATGCAGCCGCATGAGAATCGGTCCGAAACGGAAGCCGCCAAAGCGCGTCTCCGAACTGTGTTGCACATACCTGTGCAACACCAAAATACTCTTCAATGCAGTTCCTAGTATGAGTAACTGTGCAGGGCCTGCGTAAATGCACACCGATACAAAATGCTGCCTACCGCTTCAGCATTCTGTTGAGCAGCTGCAGATCCTTATCGTCTTTCGCCAGATAGCACATATTGATCAGATCGTCCTCCGTGAATAGGAGCGAGGCGCCGCTCAGACACTCCTCCATTCGCAGACGGAAACGGCCTAGGGAAAGAGGAAAACCTAAGAAATCTCAGAATAACACCTAAGAAACTAGGAACACACTGTTTTACAAGAACCAACCCTAGGAAGTAGGAACTAGACCCAGAAACCTCACTGGGAACATTTCGTTACACAACTAGCTGGTACGCTGTACTTTCCAGAAATCTGTCCAGAAAACGACAGACAAACCTTGGAACACGTCCAGTTGGGTGGTGGTCCTCTTCCGCACGGACTCGTAACTACGAAGTCCCAGGGTGTCTTTGCTGAAGAAGAGGCTGTAAGCGGACACTGTCGGGATGAGAGTTTGCAGTCAGACTTGGGCAGTGATACGGCAGTTACAGTCACAGTCAGCGATTATCAACCAACCAGTGAAACTCCGAGACGCAGGCAATACAATGCTGTTTTTAATCAGTATTCCACAAGCGCAGCCCGCCACCGTTCTCCATGTCGCTCCGATCCAGCGCTGGCTCATCGTGGCATCCGAACGTTCGCTGCACAACGGCGATCGAAAACCACGTGATCAGACTAAAAGTTCTCGTTGTAAAATCCGAAGACAAACTGTAAAGTATTACCGAAACGGAGAAATCCGAAAATCGCACAGAAAGCGGGAGGGATAAACAAACAAACTAACGAAACTTCTTCCAATTTCGCAGTCAGCTGTTTGCATTTGTTTAAGTTTGAGGGAAGCGTAGCGAGCGCAGCCTATCCCCCAGCGGGAGCGGACACAGTGGGTGATTTGCAGCGCCGTGCAGCCCTAGGGCGGTTGGGCGACGTAGCTTTAGGTCTGCCGCGAACTCATCGCCGCGCCGACCACAGAAATATAGAAACCTCAATTTCGGAGGGTAGAAATAGGACAGTGAATGAATGAATCTGCTGCGGAAACGGACAAAAACCGTGAAAAACGCGCATCTGTCACCATGGCAGCCGCCCTCCCGTGTATGCGAGAGTGATGACGTAATACGGTTGGTTACCACTACCAGTCCTTCTAACACTATTGGCTGTTCATCATTCGATAATCCTACACCTATAGAAGTACACGTTTTTGCAAGCTAATTAAAAGTGAAACGTATCTGAAAAAGAAATATGAAAGACGTTCAAATGACGATACTCATGTAAACACGTATTCTACCGGGTCATTTCGGCCCACTGGTGTAATTTGTTGAGTTTTCACATCCTTTGGCAGAGTTAAAATACAGATACTACAGTATTAATGCAAAAATAAATTATGTACTGTAATCAAATGTACAGCATTAATAATTGTTTTCCATACTTCTCTTTTTTCTGCATTGTATTGCCTGTTCTTATACTAATTATAGTAAATTAAGGAGCATACTTGCATATAAGTAATAAATATACACATTATTGCAGACGGGTTTCTTAATGCGATTAGGTGTGCTAGATAGAAACTTACAAGACAGCCAAAATTTTCTTGTTTGTTAGCGGCTAGTAAACTATCTATCATATGAGTCTAAGCAGTCCACAACGCAATAAATGGTGCATGAAAAACCAGCCGAAAGAGGAAACCAGAATTTTATTCAGCCGCCGACAATGCCACGAATTCAGTATGATCTAATAAAATCTCAGAAAGCTTTTGATGAGAAAGAAACTTAGGAATATCTTTTAAAACGGACAACAAAATCTGTGGGACTATCTATATGGGTAAGCATTAGCACAGCAGTAGTGCTTTCTGTATGACGTACTCGACCGTTGCGCAGTCTGCTCCCAGTCCTTACAGCTATTCTCAGTTCTTGTAAACATATATCAAAGTTACGATGCACGATACGGGTATATATTTTGAGGGACAAAACATTGCATTTCTCCGTTACATTCCTTCCTTCTCCGTCCATCGGCGTCGTTTGCTGAGGTTGCGGCTCTCCAGCTGTTCTTTACTGTAATGTTCAATGGGTTGCTCCAGGTACTCTTTCAGACTCATGGCGTCAATGGACGGAGCGCGATTCAGAGCGGCAAAGGCCTTGTCGAATGCTTGGCGCAGCTTCTTGTCGTCGCTGATTTCCACGGCTTTCCTCACTTCCGCAATCTATCCCGAAATAATCGTAACATCCCAGTTAGTTGATTACCGGGACGGGAATTATTTTGCTTTTCAATCTGTTATGCTCTAACCTAATATGCTCTCGTATTCGGACTTAAAGATTATGCTTTTTCCCTTGTTCTAGTGTTTTCTTTCACTCCCTTAATGATGTAAAATTATAATGTCATCTGACTGAATAAACACGCGTAGAGTACGTACCACTTCTGGGAACAGCCCATAGCCAATCCGCTGCGGTCCGCTGTTTTGAGCAATGACGCGGGACAGAACAGACAGAACTTCCTCCAAACGGTTCAGTTGGATCAGGGCCAGGACTCTCAAGTTGAGGACATTCATGTAGGTCTGATCCGTACAAGCACTCAGCAGCTTTAACGCACCGCTCCCATCATTCTAAAAAGATCTGGATGTACGAGTGCGAGTGGTAACACAGCACTCCTATTGAGGTAGCCTGTAGGTTGGTATACGCAATGTACACTGATAGCGAACAATCTGGCGAAAATAGTTTGAGGTAAGGCAAATAATAGGTAGCTACTAGTTTGCGCAAGTTGTTATTCACAGCCTCTCACAGCTTAGATTCTTGTACTGGATATGCTGTACGAAGTACTCCATAACCGCTGAAATTAAAGTCAGATCCATTACAATAGATTGGTTTACGTTTTCAGAGCTAAAGCAGCCGCAAATACAGCGGCTTTTCGCACAACCGGCACTATCTTGTCAGTGGCACCGTGCACCAGCTCCACGACTGCTTTGTAGGCTTCGGGTGTGCCCTAGAAGAGAATACCACATTAACGAAATAATTTACAAGTTTGTTTACTAGCACAAAACCTAAGCATGAAGTTTATTAACGAACATTTCATTCGATAATTGAGCCGATGCCCAAAAGAATGACGTTAGCATAATACCGATTTCCCCTTTTCCATCGATTTCAGACTGGTCTCCATAATAACAATAATTGTGTAAGTAGCTAGAGAACTCTACCTGCTTTCATGCAGACAATTTCCATAAGAACTGCAGCTATACCTATAATCCTACGCGGCATTTCTTTCTCTGGCTTTGGTGAGTTTGGTCCTTTTGCTTGTATTTAAAATACGCAAGATTTTAGAAGTACATCGATGCAGATAAATACAGTAGCTGTACTCGTATTATTTCTGCGTCGTACTGGAAAGTGGATAATTCGTTCAAAAATTTGGACTAGCTAATTACGCTAAGTCATTTCAGCGATTTAATAGTCGGGAACCGCCGACTACACTAAACCGACCGCCATCAGTGAATCCGACTAACTGGGTGATAATGGCCGCACTCGTACCAGTTTATAGCCTGCCGCACAGACCAAAATCACGCTCTCGCTGGACGGACGGTGCGACATGGCTCTATGCAGCTTGAAAACAGTTTTCCACCTGAAAAGTGACGTGAATGTAATACCTGACACAGTGAAGTGGGTGCTGTATCCACTAGTCCGACCACGTCCAGTCGGATAGAGCGACTCTGTCTCAAACTGTTACGGAAGATGGTAGAAGATTACGTTGATCTGGTATGAAGTAGGAAAGGAAAAGAAGAAGAGGTCCGGGTCCTGCAAACACGAGAAATACACACACGACGGAGAAGTATACGTTACCTGTCCGACGCTAGATGGTAGCAGAAGCGATAAGAGAAATATCCATCAACCTGGCGATACAGGGCATGAAGACCGAAGAAGAGACCGAAAGGTCACGGGATGCAAGTGGGATCAAGTGGGTAGCCTGTTACGTCACGAGACTATCCGAAGATGATAATGCACGTCGACGAAGTAGAGGAATGACCCCTGACAATAGGTGAAAGGTCACCCAGAGGTCAGTTTGAACAGCCTCACTTGGAAAGAGAAGACCAGAGCAAAAGCCTGAAGTTAATCAGATCGAGTAACAAGACTCTACTTTTGTTGGGATTACAACTCTTGAGATTACAATGGGCGACGAGCGCCTTATATAGCCCTGGGCACCGCAAGTGCTGGCTCTTCGTACGCGCAGGTACGGGTCTGAGAACAATAGGGATTTAGAATCTAACCAATTAAAGACATCTAAGGACACGTGGACTAATCACACCGCTGCATCTCTACACGTGGACAAATGAGAACAAGAGGTCAGCTAGTACACTAGAACAATAGGTTGAGCTCGTTGACCGAGGCGCGGTCAAGTCGAAATGGCAAGTCGCGGTCAAAGTTCTCTGCTGGGGATTTCTGAGAAGTCGATACTCGGAGTCGCGGTCATGACTCGCGTAGGAGTTGTAGTAAAGCCTAAGCCTTAGTAGTAGGGGTAGAAGTAGTAGAGTAGTACGATGTGGACGAGGCTGGTACGCCCGTACACGTCACCCCCGCAAACGAGATTTCGCTGCATCGTAGTGGAACAAATGTGGAACATCGTGTAACGACGTGGAACGTAGAGGAAGCGAACATAGGGACATAGGAAATCGTAACATCTGCTCCATCCGCATAGTGCGTGCAACATCTAGCGCTATCGCCAAATTCCATCCCGGCTATCCGGTGCCATCAAAGTTAGTAACATCGCTCGATCCAGTAAGTTGTTAGTGAGTTAGAGTTAAAAGGTCATCGGATCCTGGAGCGTAACTGGCAATCCGGAAGTCCAAGGAAGTGGAAAGGCGGAGAGCAGGAACGTCCATGAGATCCAAGCGTATAAACGACAAAAAGTTCTTGTTTTAAGCATTAAATGCTTTAAACTAATCATTTGAAGTTATTTCGTATTTCTCTAACTGGCAACAGCACGAAAGTATTAGTCGATTGGAGCCACTGTACTACGATCAACTAGTAAAAATTAAAGGATTAAAAAGCTAACTGCAACAAACAAGATTTAACAATACTCAGACTTTATGCAATAGTAAATGTTTTGACAAATACTGTACTATTTAAAAATAAATAATAAATCTGCTGTGGTTGTAATTGGCCGTAATTAACAAAAATACTGCTACTTCGAAACATAGAGTTAAAGCTTATTAGTTAAGTCCATAACATCTAACTGCGGAATTGGTAGACGGACTAGAAGACCTTATATTACGAAGTCTGACAAATACTGAATTTACAAATTAACTGCATGTATCATATTGGAATACACTGTACAAGATTGCTCAAACAATACCCACAAAATTCAACAAGGGTCCAACATAGTATGCTCAAAACATCCGTGTTTTACTTTCGTTCATAATAGTTTCTGAAACGGGTTCGGGCGGGTGGGAACATATGAAACTGCATTAAATAGTAGTCATCGAAAACACTTCTACTGATTGTGTATTTAGTTACACTCAGATTTATAATTATTATCGCGCATTTATTCGAACACAATTCGCATTGCTTTTATGCGTAGAATTAAATTTCATAGAACCGAAGTTATTACTACTGTATTTCATAAACAGTACTACTCATTAAAATATTGTTATAGTTTTCCAAAATAAAAAGTTGTTTTCTAGGATTAGCTTAAATTTGGAAGACACTATGCTAAACCACGCATAACTTCATTATACGGACGATACGCATGCCACTGTACTACAATTATTCGACATTCTTACAGCTTTACTGGTTATACCGGGCATTCCTGAATTGTTACCTGCAATCTCTAAAAGCATCATTTATGCTAAATCACACACCTTAGGTTATTATATACACGTTTCTTATAACTCAAACTTAGCTCAATACTATACGTCCATTTTCCTGGCTTATTCCGTATTAGATTCCAGTCATCAGGAGCATCATACGGCTACATCTGCATCTGTATAGTTCTACCATTGCTGGAGTTTTTCACTGCTACAATCTTCTTAAAATAAGAGAGCACGAGTATCCGCTGTGCCGTAACACGTATCATCACATGTAGACTCGCTAAAACTGGAAAAATTCTGTACACAAAAGAATATCCACATAAACAACAAAAGATAAAATCACAATTCACAGTGACCAGTAATCTCAACTAGAATTACGATACCGCACGTTCTCCAATGGAAAATGATGAGCTGCTACGAGAGACCTATTCCACTTCGCTCAAAAACAGAAAACAACCAAGGCAAAATCATTCACGAGCAATTCCCAGCTTACAACAATTTAAATTGATTACTTCAGGTTCATGAGCTAGCACTAGTTTCACAACATTGTCAGTTCAATTTTAAGCAAGTTAAAGTTTAGATAATTTTCCTGTTATTTATAGTTTCAAATTCGGCCGTTAGTCCCATTGTGCCAAACTATCATTTATGGTTTAATTGCTAGACAAGTACCTATTACGAGTTATCAAAAACATGATTAAATGTCTCATATATTTGCCGTTAGAACCATCGTGGTTTGCCATGACGTGAAATAAAACGTCGAGAAATTACTTTACCTTATACCGCACTTCCTACTCACAGGACAACTGTACGTCATATTACTCCGTTAAAATTGCCTCGTATTTCCGCCGTAGAATTAATCATCTCCATATCTCGTATAGCGCTTCCTGCATATGCGGCAATTTTGCCTACTGCTCCGTAAACAGGTGCTCTTATGACTTCACAATCCAATCACAAAATCTTCTTGCATTCGTCATCGTCAATTTCCAATAGGATAAAAAGCATGCAGACGAATTTGGCAATAAAATCTGTTCATGCTATACTGTAGGAATTTAAAAGATTAAAACAGTAAAAATATTGAAAATAATGACCAGACAGAAGGATTGCCGTCAGGTTATCTCATAAGTAAAAATCGAATAATTTAGCTAATACTGTACCACTGACTACGTCAGTCTTTAGTGCCTCCGCGACGGGCAAAACCGTACGAACGTTTCGGAATATCTTCGGGAGTTTCCTTCTTGGGCCTACCACCAGTACGAATAGCCCAACCACCGCCACTATTAAGGCTTCTCAACTCACGCATTCCAGGTCGCGTTTTGATGACTTTCTGCTGCTTCTACGGACTCTTTAACGCATCCTTACTGAGCACACTGCCAACTCCTGATAACACAGACTGTCTTCGTGGAATCACTTTTTGACGTTCGACTTCTGCCGCTGAAATGGCCTTAAGACGCTCAAATATTTGCTCCACACCTTCATTAACTTTTGAGCGAATACTCTTCTGTTCAACTCGTTTTTCCTTCACGTTTAACGGACTCACACGGCCTCGCTTACGGGTTAACTTCCGATCATTGACAATCCATTCGCTTGCGACAACAGAGTTCCTCTCTTCTTCATCAGAGGATACCGCGGGTGATTTCGGAGGTAAGGATAGCCGAGACGATACACTCGCAATTTGCCATCCATCAACCTGCGTAGCCACATCAACTTTCGCCACTGAAGTTTTAAATACCTGATTTTCCTTCTCATCGGGTTCAACAGAGACAACTCTCGCTGGGCGCCCCACGCGTCTTTTCGTAACAACATTCTTGACTGCCGCACCCGATCCTGCTTTGCGACGAACTGTCCTCTTCTTCCGCGTCACTGGTGCCTTACGAACAACAGGTTTGACAGTATCAACATGGGACAACTTTCCATCCACAATCACCCAAGGACTTTTCTTCATCACCACGCTCTCTTTCACCACAGTGCGTTTCATAACAGTAGAAATAACTTCTGACGTCTTAGGAGGAGATTTAGTTCCAACAAACTCAACCGACACGAAGGAATCAAAAGAATCGTCAGCCATTTTCAGAGAAGAATATCCAATAACCATGAAGGTACCAATCGCCGTGTAACAAGCAGAAAGTGTAAATTTAAGGAATTAAAAACCACAACATTGACAAAATTTGCAAGTCATACTCACACAGCTGATTTCAGAGCCTTCGGCTCACCACGCTACACACTGAAAGTTCTACACACAAATTTTCTTACTTTACTACGATAGGTTTTATTTGTTAGCGACATTTCTTGTAAAATTTTACATTTAATTACTGATCCATATTTTCCTCAATTACTAAGTACAGAGGAGCTGATAACTCCCGTTAGTTTCACCTAATCAAATTATTATCTGTTCAACAAGAAGTACAGTACTTCAGCTCGCTACCGCCATTACCGTTTGTACCTACTTCCGATAACATATTCCTTACCAGAATCTTACACAAATTATTCCTAGGATATAGTAATATTAGGGCCGAGAAAAATCGTGACATGCTTACTGAAATTCGAAAATGCCTAAAACATTCGTTGTAAGGTAACTGAGCTGACAAGTGACTGATGTGGAAAGATGACACCGGGGGGCGCCAACATCAGCACTGCCGCTCTTTTTACAGGCTTTTATTCGTTTCGCTGCTCAAAACACTTTCTTCCCTGGATTTCACACAAAGCTAATTTGTCTGGACTGCTAAATTCCGTTTCTCAACTTATACAAAATCTATAGCTCTGCTGCTCAGTTTAACCAGAGCCACTGCACTACGATTCACACCATACTATTATCCGAATTTACAAATTCTGCAACTAAATACCGAACTCCATAATTATACTTAATTATAAGTAATTTTACACTTTCCTGTTTTGCATCCTTACTACTGCACACTCTAGCAAGTAAAAGTACTACACACCGAAAATTTACTTAAAGGGTTGATACCAGTTTATCCAGTAAATGTTGCGAAAGTATTCTGAAATTCGCACTGATAGCGCCACTACGATTTCTCATAATGACTGCTCAAGATTGAAAATACGTATTTATCCGTTAAATTTCCAATTACCCCATATTCATGGCCTTTAACCCGTATACCATTCCGAATAAACAGTACAATCGTAATTTTCACTCTACGCAAAAATACAAAAATACTAGCCTTTTCCAATTACAGTATTCAGTTATGACAGCTATTTTAACAAACAGTTGCGAACCATGGTGGTATGCCATGACGTGAAGTAATCAGGTTTCATATTTCTAAAGGAAGGTAAATTTCATAAATTTCCAAGAGATTCAGTTGTACAATTTAGAACCATAGTGGTATGCCATGACGTGAAATAAACACGTACTGTGCGTAGGAAAACTTCGTTACAATCAGAAAGCACCGAGTTATAATTATTACAATAAATACCATAGAAGTACATCGGTACAACTTCCAATTTCCGCCATAATTATGTACAAGTCTGTTACACCGCTTAGTCAATAATTCACCGTGCCAAAACCAAGTTTTCATTTCTCAGCAAAAAGATTCATAAAAATTCCGAATAATTAATAATAGGAACCATGGTGGAGTACCATGACGTGATATAATTATTTCAGAACCTTTTATCCTATACCGACCGAGTTTGTCTTATTTTCGAAATTCTGAATTCTACTACCAACAAAACCTTGCAATTCACATAGGCTAAATATTTCAGAGAATCTGCTCATCGTATGTTAGTAATTTGATATAAATCTCTCCGTAACATAAATTATCACGCAATGTCGACAGCTGAAATTGTGGCTTGTGAATGGTGTGGAGAGATGACAGCGGGGGTCACTAACACCATTACTGCGCAATATCTTTCGAAACAACTGCCGTTTTCCCTTAATTACATTTTATCTTTCACAGACTCAGGTTTTCACAATTAGTAACTTCCTCACACAGTCACTACAATTCTGTTTTCTCAAAATTTCAAGCCAAAGCTTCCTGCATTCTTCGTATTACGTCCGTAAATTCAGTTTAAGGTAAAAATTAAATACACATGTTTAAAGTGGAGAAATAAAAATAGTGAACTTCGAATTGTGCGCACAGTTACCAAATCATAAAGGTAACACTCGTGATTAGTCAGCACTTTGAACCGATCAAACGCTCAGGAAATTATATTTCATTCTGTTCAACGGTTATTCTTCTTCGAAAATTATTAAAAATTATACTGCTGGGTCTGCTGTTCCAAATTAAAAGGGTTCAAGGGTGGGTGGGACTAATTGTCCACTTCCCAAGTTCATACAACAAAATAATGCCTATATTATTGGTTCTGAGATTTCTGTCATTCGAAAGGTCATTTCGTACTAACAAACTGATTTCCTTTACTTAAGAGGTTAGAACCGTAAATCATTAATCGATTCCGCATAGTTCACTTACATTACGAAAAACTTCATCTTATACAGAATTCCGAGTTTTGCATCAAGTTGTGCTGTACATATGTTATCTTCATAATAATGACCTATCTTCTATTCGCTGAAAATTACTGCATTTCTCCAACTTCAAAGATATTTCAGAATTCACAGTAGATATTTTCCGCTCACAGTTGTAGCTCGATAAAAATAGATTAATACCCAACAATTCTCTTAGCCAAGTATTATACTCAAATCCATCGTTTGGGCGCATGACGTGAAATAAAGATCAGATGCCATGACGTGAAATAAAACTCGTGCTATCTTATATTTGAAAATTCTCGCGTCGTCATAATCGATACTGACGGTCACACAATAAGATACCGACATACCATTGTCTGGGAAAATTAATCTCTTCTAACATTATCCATATTACTGAATATTTCACAAATGCCGTTTAAGTAATTCAAATTATTCAATGTACTTTGCAAGCTCAAAATCAACAAATTTTACTGTGGTAACAATTACTTCATATGATGACTGATACTATACTACTTTTCGGAACGTTATCCCGCAGTATTATGTCATAGATTTTACCATTGCTTAATGTCAGACACTGAACTTTCCGAAATTCAAAAACAATTAAAACGTTCATCATTACACTGATATCCGAAATCAAAACAATAATTGACCGACACTTAAAACTTTCACGGGCTATTTTGATATGAGCCTAATTTCGCGTTAAACAGCAAAAATTTATTTCACCGTCGCCAGAATGTCGGTTTACGTTTTCGCGAAATCTAACAACAGCATACACCGTATGGACGGATTTCTACTGCTGTAGCCATTACACTACAATTCATCGTACTAACCAAAATTTCAAATTTTGTACTGCAAAGATACATACGTCCACTGAGTTCATAAAATAACTCGCATTTTGTACTTCTCAACAATATGCTCCTATTCTCCAGAAAATTCTCAACGAAGACCACTTCAAAAGTTTTAATTCGGTTTCATGAAGTTTCACTAACTTAGAACACAAGTACTGAATAACTGTAAATATAATTTCAATCTCAAAGTGTGCTAAAGTTTGCCACACTACAACTGCACATCTGCAAAAATTTTTCGTTGGACCCTGCTACCTTTCAATTATGCTTAATATTCTGGAGCAATAGATAAGGAACACTTATTGCTCCGATCCACTACACTACGATTTAACTTATTTTCATAATAATTTAAAAATTTTGATCCCTTGATCATTACTGAAGCCTGCCTCTCACCATAATAATTATGTTAATTTCCGACTTAACCAATTATTCTTTTTTTATCGTAATTTCCAACACAAAATACAATTTCAATATTCGAGTCCACAGATTCATAATTTCAACAAGCAATTTGTCGCAATAATCTACCGAAGTATATTTCTTAAAAACTTTACGTTTCCTTCTTCATTTTAGCCGGCTTTGCCGCTTTCGGCTGCATACCAAATTTTTCAACAGGCTTAATAATTCTACCGCTCTTAGTACGATTAATTACGACTGGATTAGGCACTAACATCTGAATTTGTTCAGGTGTTAAGTCATTTTCCTTAAGTTCAGGAAACGTCGGTTCTGGTAACAGAACTCTCTCACTTTGTACTTCCATACCTTCTTTACATTTTAACGGTTTAGCAACCCTATCCTCGGGCTCATTTTCTGACGCAAATTCACGAAAAGTAAAGGGCTTCAATCTCGACACATGCGCTCTGTCACGTTTTACATTACCACGCGCATTCGAGGTCACAATATAATGTGCATCATCCACTTTCTTTTCAATAGTATATCCTGCCGTCCATTTCGGTAATAACGAATTATTCTTTCCCTTAGTTTGACCAATCTTATGCATCATTACCTGATCACCAACTTTATATTCAACAGCAATTTTATTTTCATCATACCTGATTTTATCCCTGAATTTATGCTGCAATTCATTAGTATGTACAAGGTCCAAACACTCCGCTAAGGTCTGCTGTAGCTTCTGCACATACACGTGTGCTGGAATAGGATACTTTTCGAGATCTACCTCCGGAATAAAATTATGAATAGGAAGACGCATCTTAGTACCATACATTATTTCAAAGGGTGAAAATCCAGTACGATTTACTACCTTGCTATTAAAAGCTGCACACAGACCGGGTAAAAATGAATCCCAATCTGTTTGCTTATCATTAATATACTTAGCGATAGCTTTCTTAGCTTCTCCAACACGTTTCTCCACAAGGCCGTTGCCTTGCTGATGTCCGGCTGTACACATGCATTACAGTACTTCCAATATCAATTCTCATACATCAGTGCCAATCAAAAATGTCCCATTCTCAAATATGTCGGAGTGACACCTAAATGTGCACTGTGTACTTTATCGTGATTTTCCTGAAGAAATTTCAATCGCCACTGAGAAGGTACATAAAACATAAAATATTCTTTACCTTCCATGGTATATCGGTAATACAATACTCCCTGTCTTAAAACTAGTTTTTTCAACTGCTTAATTTCGAACGGTGCTAATTTAACACCATCAGCTTCCTTTTTAGCTGCTAAACGCCATCTCTGAACAGCAGGATCCTTAGACTGCTCATTCGCCCAAAACTGTGCCTTATCCTGTGGTACGAACATATACTGCTTAATTCCTGCCGGACCATTCTGGTCATTGGGAGTAAATGCTCTGACTTCCATAGTCATACACTGCAATCTACTAGACTCAATTTTAGCTTCGCGTAACCTAACTTTCTCGCACTGCCTTTGCAAATTCTCATCACCATTAAACGGTTCACCTTCTCTATAATCAACTTCTACATCCGACTCATTAGATGCCGGTTCCGGCTGATCGCCCGGATTACGCGATAATGCATCTGCTATAACGTTATCTTTGCCTTTTACATACTCTGGCTTAATATTAAACTGCTGAAGATATAGTGCCCATCGGCCGATACGACTACCCATATCTTTTAAATTATGCAAAAACGTTAACGCTTGATGGTCCGTATGGACTTCAACGTACTTATCACCAATGTAGTGTTTCCATTTCTTAAAAGCCGAAACCAAACCAAAAGCTTTAAGTTCTGTCGGAAAATAATTTTTCTTCTGCGAACCTGATATTACCTTGCTTAAGAATGCTACCGGTTTCCACTCACCATTAATTTCTTGCTGCAATACTGCACCGACTGCTATTCTACTCGCATCAACATGAATTTTCGTCCTAGCTTCTGGATCAAACCGTGCTAACACCGGGGCTTCCATTAACGCCTTCTTTAGGGCTTTTACTGCTCCATCCTGTTCCTGACCCCATTTAAATTGCGCTTTCTTAGGAATCAACCGTTGTAACGGTTCTGCCTTCTCCTGAAAGTGGTCAATAAACTGTCGGTAATAACCGACCATACCCAAAAACCGCATAATATCTTTCCTGTCCTTGAAAGGACCAAACTTCTGCACCGCTTCCGTTTTCTCCGGATCACACGAAATTCCATCCTTATCAACAACATGACCAAGAAAACTAATTTTATCAACAAAAAATTCGCATTTTTCAGGATTAATAGTCCAGCCGCACTCTTCTAGTCGTAACAGTAATTCTTCAATATCTTTCTTATGCTGTGCTTTATTTTTACTATAACAAATAATATCGTCGATAAAAACTAACACATTCTTCCATTTAATACCAACAAGTGAAAGGTCCATAGCGCGCTGAAAAGCCGCTGGAGCATCTTTCATTCCGAAAGGTAGTACTGCATACTGATACTGAAAATCTTCACCTACCATTGTAGCTTTTTGCTTATCTTCATCCTTTAGCTTAATTTGCCAAAAGCCGCTTTTTAAATCAATTTTACTGAAAACTGTCGCTCCTCGAAGTGCGTTCAAAATATCATCGACTCTCGGTAACGGATAGCTACTTCCCAATAATTTAGTATTTAATTTACGAAAATCAACCGTCAACCTACGTGACCCATCTTTCTTTTTCACAATACAAATCGGACTTCCCCACGGAGAATTCGTAGGTTCAATTGTTCCATCCTTAATCATCTCTTCAGTCTTAGATCTTAACCACTTACGGTCTTCCAATGATGTGCGATACGGTAGAGACCTAACAGGCGAACTATCTCCCGTATTTACCTGATGCTCATATATAGTACAACAGCCAACTGGCCTATCCTTAGTCGGTAACACACCTTTAGCCTTATACACTGACCGCTTAAAATCTGCTTTATCTTCCTCATTCGCTAAATTTCCAAATTTAATTTTACTGAAAGTTTCTTCAGTTTCCTCATCAGTCATATTATTATCGGGCATTTTATGAATATTCATAGCCATACACTCACAAGTGGTAGCTACACTACATACTGCATCGTGATAATTTTCCTTAAATTCTTTCGAGTCAACATTATAAACTTCTTCAACAAGCGATAAATTTCCCAAGTTAAAATGTTGATCAAATTCTATACGTTCATCTGACATATTCATAACAGGTATACGGCAATAGCCTTTTTCACTTATGTCAATAACACCGTCAAACAGTAAAAGTTGACCGACTCGTCTACCTTCATATTCGAAATCATGTTCAACTAAGCCTTTACTTACCCAATCTGCAATTTCCTCATCCGACTTATTAATTTTCGCCCGAATTATTCCTTTCGTACGAGGCTGTATACTGACTTCATGCTGCGGCACCAATTCAATCCTATTTAATTCTGCAATCGGCTTCGGCCGGTTTCGCCGTATTTCCTCTAATGTCGGGATCTCATTCTGCGGTTCATTACCAGAATTTCCATTTTGATTTACAATACCCATACCTGTTTGCATTTGCTGACCAACTACATTATTCGCGAATTTTTCTTTACGTACATTACCGCTTCTCTGTTTATTATTCGCAAATTTTGACGTATCGACCTTTGCTACTCCTGCCGGTAACTTCCTAGCTCGGGCTAACTTGTTCGCATCTAACTGTGCCATAGCGCGATGATCTGCCGCTGAAATCGGCGCTTTACCCATATATACGTCCTGACTGTCATTAGCCGACACAAACTGCCCATTTTCGAACTCGGCTACGTTGTCTTCTAATAGCGCAAATCTATTGGAATACCTCGGATCCGCCATATTCTGCGTACCGTAATTACTGCCCGTATTCTGAGGCGACACTGCACCTTGACGCATCTGATTACATAATTCACATTCTTGTTCTACACGATCAATTTGTGACAACATTTCATACCAATAAAAGTTTTCAACCAAGTATCGATAAGTCGTGGTATCTTGCAGTGAATTATCATGCTTAATAGCGAAATGTATTTTCTGGATTAATTTCACTCTCCAATTGAATGGAACAAATATTCTCGGGTTAGAGGCTCTAGCGTCGTTTTTATGACATAACACACCATCACGTACCGTGAAATCATTAATTTCTTCCCTTATGAATTTAGTATCCGCTTTTTCAGGGTGGGTAAACATATGATACCAACTTTTCGAATCCTTCTGAATTTTCTGCTGTTCACGCCAAAATTCTATGTCATGAAACTCATCAAACGAGGGAATATAATCTTTAATTTTCGGATCTACACGCGGCGTCATCCAATTTTTAAAATTAGTATCTCTCTTAACACGTTGAGGCGTACCTCTAAATTGTGCTTCAATATTATTCAAAAAATTTCCGCTACCGCTGCCACGCTGGTTTACTGACACAATATTCAACTTTTTACCGCCAATAGTTAATTCTTGAACTTTCCTCCCGACTGGCTGCTTTGTATTCGTGTTTTGATTAAACTGAGAATTTCGCACGTTATTGCCTGTACTACCAGCAGTGCGTTTTGACACTGAATTACCGGGCGGCACTCCTGCTGAACTTCCAGCTACACCCCCGCAAACTTGACCACTACCACCGGAAAACTGAGGACCGATAATATTATCCGACCAAGACTGATTCTTATACCCCCGCAAACTTGCTTGCGTCCGTCCCTGATTTACGTTTTCAGACTGCTTAAAATTATTCGCGAAATTTACTTTCAATTTTCCAACAGGTTTACGAGTTTTTGCAGAATTAGCATTAATCGCATACGAATCTATGGGCGGGTTATTATTCTGAATTTCTTCATCAAAATCGAACGATTCTGGCTCTCTCGGCCATCTTACATTAGCATCATTCACTCCAGCCTGACTCCACTCTTTTGGTGCGTCGGCGAAAACGTTATGTGCTGTTTCATACGTTACAAATTCAGCATTTTTAGCATAAGGTGCAAGCCCCAATGGCCTCGTACGTAATAACGCTGGGATTGCCTGAGTTTCCAAAATGTATGGCGCTGCTGCGGAATTAAAGTGATGATATTTAATCATCTCGTCAAACCTATACCTAGTACGCTTTGTATACGCATGACGTTCCTCGTCTCGGCAGCAAAGACGCAGAGACATAGTGTTAAAATCAAGGGCAAATGGTTTCCCAAAAAGGAAATCCATTCCCAAAATGATATGATCACGATCAACTTTGGAACTAACTGTACACGTGTGTTCAAAAATCGTACCAAATTCACTAATCGTAATTAATGCAGATAAGGGCTCGACTTTACATAAATTTTCATATGCAGAATCTACCATCATTTCTTTCATATGGTTATCGCACCTCATTACTGCTAAACCCATCTTTTGAGCTAGCTTGAGCGGGATTATCGAAATACTTGCCCCAGTATCAATCATGACCTTGGTTTGCCAGTGATTAACATTGAGCACACACATCCATGTTTGTGCATCAATCGTCGGCTTATGCATATCCAGATTAGAAACTTGGACTTGAGATAAGTCCACATTTACTGCGACGTTATTCCGCTTTTTACCTTTCCTCAACGAATTAGTATTATAACTCGATTCGATCATATTATTCTGAACATTATTTCTTTCCGTAAACTCTTGATCTGCCAACTCGTTTTGGTTTTCGAACGACCAACCATCATTCTGTTGCTCATTATCAGAATAATTTACATTCATTACCGGTTGAAAATTTTCCTGGTAATTATTACCCATAACTGTCGGTTCAACGGCGCTCGGATCTGCCTGATAATCATCATCTGCTTCACCCTGTTGCTCATTATCGCAATTTTCAAAATTAGTATCATTTCCTGACTGATCCGCATAAGTAATAATTCCCTGAGGACTGCTGCCTAGATTGGCCTGAACATCATTTTCTAAATCTGCCTGATAACCGCCACTTTCATCGCTATAAAACTGCCCATTATCGGCCACGGTAAAACTCAGACCCAAATTAATTTCCACTTTCTCAAAATCACGCATTACTTGAATTAACTCATGCTGATTAACAATTTTCCTCAGAAACAATTTTTCATACCAGTCAAGCTTGTTCGGGTTCAGTCCCTCTAACAAAATACTGACTCTCTCCTCCTGTGATAATTTCAATTCTTCAAACCACAGTATAAAACTGTCTACGTAACTGTCCACTGTGTCATTTTCACTGAATTTTCGAGCTGCCATTTCTCGCCTTATTTCTTGCGAGGTGAACGAATCATTAAAATGTTCCAAAATTTCTTTCTTATAAAAATTTTCCCAAGATTCATTTGGTTTATCTCTTATCAAATTTTGAAACCACACAACTGCATTGCATTCTAAAGCGGCTGATACTTGACGACATGTCATATTATCATTCCAGCCATTACAAGTACGACACAGTTCGACTTGGAAAAGCCATTCACGGACTGAGCCGGATTTCCTTTTACCGCTATACGACTGTAATTTCATTATTTCCTTACGATCAGAAAAATTTTTATTTACACTCTGTATCAGTTTCATTACTTCCGAAAATTCACCAGTATCTGCAGTTCCATTTACCTGCTGTGAAACATGATCATCACGCGACCTTCTTACCTGATTCGGACGATTTCCGTCTTCGACTGCATTATTGTGCTGTGCTGCGTTATGACCGACCTGTGTCCTTTGCTGATTTATCCGCTCGATTACTTCATCATTTTTCACTTGAAATCTTACTTCCTTGACCTGGGTCTCAATACCCGGTATTGACCGATTCGGTTGTACTTCGTACTGTTTAGACACATTTTTTCTTTGAACAGGTGATTCCAACTGGCCAAAGGGGAAAGTTTCACCCCCGCAAACTTGCATGCCACTGCTATCGACTGGGGAGGAATTACCCCCGCAAACTTGATATGCGCCGGTGCTTCCATTAAACGGAGTTTTTACAGAGTTTGACTGTGACATGTTACTTACATTCACGGCCTCAAAACTTCCCGTCGTACTGCAGTTATTAACCGTAACATATGACTGCCTGGTATTTTCAGATACCGGCGGCCGACTGAATATTGTGTTGGCTGTACCCACTGGCCTTTCTGCTTCAAAAGTTTTTTCCTCCCCGCCAAAAGTTACATGACCAATAACTTGATTTTGTTTAAGCTGATTTGACAGATTATCTATGTCCTGCAGGGAGTTACACAGAACCCCTCTTACATTCCGCATTTTTACCTCAACATCTTTTAAACATCTGTCTTTTTGAACACATTCATTTTGCCAGCTCTCGCTTGCTTTTAACGCCCTGTCTCGTTCAAGTTCTGCGACACACCTAAGATCTCTTTCCTGAACCAGATTTGTCCTTAACTGGGCAATTTCTAGGGATTTCTGTTCATTTGCGGACTCACTTTCAAAAAATTCTTTACATGCTTCTACCAAATCTCGCTCAAGCTCTTTGTTACATTTCTCCAACGAAGCATTACTTTTCGATACCTCCTTCACTTTTTGAAAAATTAAATCTTGTCTGCTCTGGCCGCTACTAAAAATTGGCTTGTTTTATTTAATTCAGCGTAAAGCAGACCTTTTTCATTATTTAGACCATTCACCACAGTATTAAATTCTGTTTGAAGAAATTCCTTTTCATTATTCAAGCCGCCTACTACCTCGTTTAATTTAAACACTTCCTCCTGAGCTCGGAGCTGTTGTTGATATGAGGCAATAAAACCTTTCATACTACGAATTAATGTGCTAGTGTTCTCGCTTACAGCAAGACCAAGATCATACTCCGACTGCAAATTATGAAGTCTTTGCTCGAACTGCCTAACTTCTTGAAGAAACTCGAACCGCAATGGTTCAAAATTATTTTCATGAACAATCTGCCTTAGCTGTGACTGATTTGGGAAATACGGTTCCAACGGAACATCAGTTAATTGAACATCTTGAAACAATTGTTTGTGATTAGGTCGACTCGAGTATTGTGCCGGTTCGATCTGATCATCAAAATTAATTAAGAGGTTGCTTACCGTTCCTTCCGTATCTGGATTACTGTCCCATCTTACAATACTACCACTATCAGTGGTTTTAGTGCCACTGATTGGTGCGAAAATTTTATTTCTTCCCCACATATCTTCGATATGTTCCTGCGCGGATGTGCTGCTTCCAACTGACAACTGAGGAGTTGCCAAAATATTACTTACTGCATTCGGGGTATGAGCTCCTCCACTTAAAACATCTGACTGCCATGTACTCCAACCACAGTTTATGCTTACTGGCGACATTCCTACCAACTCGCCTGGTTTCACAGTTTGTGGATTTACCGATAATATCGGATTTACCACTGACATATTTACCAGCTGTGGATTTACCGATGGATTCGGATTTACCACTGACACCGACGGGGTTACCAATTGTGGATTTACCGAAAAATTCGGGTTTACCACATTACATGGATTTACCGCCACTACTGACTGACCGCCTGCTGACTGCATACTTTGAAAAGTAAGGCTCGAGTTTTGTGCACCTATGGGAGGACCATTTACAAGTACTCCTAACGGGACATTATTTTCCCCAGAACTACCGCTAATTACCGTGGCATTACGCGAATACCAATCTGACATAACCGCTGCGTTCTGTGACTGCGAATTTAGATTTCGTTTCAATGCGATTTTGGCCTTAAGCTTCTCTCTGTATACATCGACATGCAGATCAGTCGCATCCGAGACTTTTTCTGATGCTTCACTCATTTTGTATTGCGTTCAGGCAACCGCGGCTACACCGTACCGTTTGAACGGGTTTGGCAAGCAAAAGTTGCTCTGTTCCAACTGGTTGATTACTCAACCAGTTTGTATTACCCACCGATCGATTACAGAAATACCGTACCACTAAGTGGTTTATGTACACCGCAACGATCTGTTTCGTATTACCGCTTTACACGCACCTTTGCGTGCAAAAGCTGCTCGTATTATTTCGTTTACGCTACTGACCTTTAAGGTTTCAGAAGCTTCGCTTCGTGTTTCAGTGCCTCTGCTACCTACCGTACCACTAAGTGGATTAAGTAGGAGCAATTGCACCGTTCCCACTGGATGACGAATCACCCAGATTGTATAACCCACGGGCTGACAGAAAAACTGACAGAACCGTTTCGTTTGAACCCACCAGACGAAAAGCACTGCTTAACGCTGGTTTCGTATCACGTTGTTACAGCATACACTTAAGTATGCATGTACAACTTATTTTCGTTGTGTTTCAATTTACCACAGCTGACCTTTCAGGTTTCAGCTGTTTACCGTATTTTACCGCTAGTTACACACTGTGGCTGATTTCCAGCTAACAGTGACACTGCGTTAACACAACACGAGACGGCTATATCCGCTCTGTTGATTTTACCGAAATTCGAGAATTTTCAAAATCGTAGAGTAGTGGCTTTTCCACTACGAAAGTTCAAAATCGTAGAGTAGTGGCTTTTCCACTACGAAAGTTCAATGTTTTGAAAAGTTTCAGTTTAAAGAACGACTAAATTTCTGCAAATTCTCGCACGTTTCACTAACAAATTTCACTCAGCGTTTCCTGACTGATATTGCCGTTCACTTTACTTGATCACAACTGACCTTCAAGGTTTCAGTTGCCCAGTTGTCCAATTGATGATTTATCGTAGCTAACCTTTTGTGGTTTTTCGGCTACTGTACCGTTACTTGACTGAATTTCACTGTTAAAAATGATGCTGCAAACTCACACACACGGATGGCTTGACAGCCCACAAATATCACACAGAATATTCAATTGATAATCAGTTTAATTTAGAATTATTAGTACAGCTTTCGCTTCAAGGGAGGCCTATGCTGTACGGTCCCCTATAGCCACCCTGTGCCTTAAGGACACTAGTACCTTAAGGGCACACCAGATCAATTGATCAGAAAAGAAAGTGGGATTATTTCACCCGAAGAGAGAAAGATGAGAGACAGATGCCCGGGGCTTGGCGAGGGAAGAGACCTCGGTCAGTTTGTGGGATTACAACACCTTACTCTGACCTGGACCAATTTTCGTTTTACGGTTACAAAAGAAAATACAAAATAACGTACCATCTACAATTTTCCGTAACATCGGGAAAATAAGAACCATCGGTGGGCGCCATGACGTGAATGTAATACCTGACACAGTGAAGTGGGTGCTGTATCCACTAGTCCGACCACGTCCAGTCGGATAGAGCGACTCTGTCTCAAACTGTTACGGAAGATGGTAGAAGATTACGTTGATCTGGTATGAAGTAGGAAAGGAAAAGAAGAAGAGGTCCGGGTCCTGCAAACACGAGAAATACACACACGACGGAGAAGTATACGTTACCTGTCCGACGCTAGATGGTAGCAGAAGCGATAAGAGAAATATCCATCAACCTGGCGATACAGGGCATGAAGACTGAAGAAGAGACCGAAAGGTCACGGGATGCAAGTGGATCAAGTGGTAGCCTGTTACGTCACGAGACTATCCGAAGATGATAATGCACGTCGACGAAGTAGAGGAATGACCCCTGACAATAGGTGAAAGGTCACCCAGAGGTCAGTTTGAACAGCCTCACTTGGAAAGAGAAGACCAGAGCAAAAGCCTGAAGTTAATCAGATCGAGTAACAAGACTCTACTTTTGTTGGGATTACAACTCTTGAGATTACAATGGGCGACGAGCGCCTTATATAGCCCGCACCGAGCGCCTCTATATAGCCCCTGGGCACCGCTACAGTGCTCAGCTAGCTCTTCGTACGCGCAGGTACGGGTCTGAGAACAATAGTCGGGATTTAGGAAGTCTAACCAAGTTAAAGACATCTACGCCCGTACACGTCAAAAGTGATAAATTGTCTGGCCGTTTTCCATCAGACCTACCCAACCTGGATGGTTCCAAAATAGTCGGGACTTTGGGCCGATCTCAGGCTGCGCTGGAAGGCGCTGTTGAAACTTGCATGACGGCTAGACACATAGTTTGCCAACCAGTTTATCCATTTCAACATCGAGTATCTGTACGAGTATCTGTAAGAGTACTTATGAGGGAATAATTGTGCAGCTTCTGAGCTTCCCATCGCATACACTACAGGAAATCAGGTGCCTCGCCGCACAACGTTGGCTGATACGATGCAGCTTAACACTTCGTCTACTAGCACGATTACTCACACCAGAAGTGACCTTATTAATTCAGTAATAAATTTCAAAAAAATAATTTTTTAACAAAACTTTTTGGCTATGTGCATGAAAACGGGTCTAGTTTTTGATAGTGTTGTTTTCGACCTTCTCAGTGTTACCGGAAGTCCAGAATTGAGATGGTGTGACTCACCATCCTTTTGGGACATGCGCATTCAAAGGGCCACAGCGTCCTGCTGCGTGAATGAAAGGTTTCGAGAAATCAAGCCTTGTACTAAACAGCATTCGTAATGTAACTGGCAAATTTTCAGCGATATATGTGGTGCCGTTACCCAACAAACAATGGGAAGCATTGGGAAGTTTGAGTAGACTGCCCAATGATTCCCTTGCTCGACAAAAAGGCATACAAGGAAGACAACTAGAGCAGCCGAGAAGACGCAGCACAGGTGAGCATACCGCAAGCCGGTGTTCTCATATACGGTCGATCCGGGTCGTCTGGGCTGATGAAAGAGATAGCAGTGATATGTTGTCTCCCTACCCTTTCATCACAAGTAAATCTGGGGCACCTGTCTTACTCTGTTTCTTGTTTTCTCACTTCATGGAACTGGTCAAACATCCTTTAAACAAGAGGCACCATTGGGCAGAAAAAGTTAATGACCAATCGTGCGCTTCTGGTGGCTTACACCATGAAAGTAGACCTCGTTGCTCAAAACTGCCAGTCGACGAAGTGTTAAGGTTGGTTCTACTGTTACAATCAGTTTGTGGCCAAATGGGAAAATGGGGCTCACTACTTGGGTACTGTCCTATCTCGTACGATGTTGGCTCACTACTCGGTATGTACGAGTACTTACTTGAAGTAGCGCATAAAATGCACTTAATATTTTGGCAGTGCCCGGAAATCGAACCCGTGCTTTATGAGCGCATTAGCGCATATGTACTGTATATTCTATAGGCTCTCTGTTGCTACTTTTAAATATTGATATGCCTTCGTACTGATACTAATATTCGTAAGTACAAGTACAAACTCATGCTCATAATACTGTATTTTCTGCTTAGCAATAAGTTAGCACCTTAGCATTGCGTGCTTACATTTTCTTTTGCTTTATACAAACAGCAAGAAAAAGGCATTTCAACAGGAAACCGAGGCTCCCAATTTCGATAATGTTTTACAGCATTAAAAATAACTCAAAGTTTTATTATTGACGACCCTTTTGAATTTTATGGACCATGTACTTAGTTTAAAAATCACCTTGCTGTATTACTGTAACTTGAAGGACTTTCTGTACAACAACAAGAAATTTTTAATATTCAGTTTGTTTGCCACCTAACTAATCACTGGAATCGCCACCCGTGTTGTTGGATTATTGGTAAGATAATTTAAATTACCCATCCGAATTTATGGATCAAATGCACTCTTTTAGTAAAGCTAATTGGTTAGGGTACGCAGTTGTAAGGCGTCGAAAGTCTGTGTCTGTAGAACGTTTGCTCCACATCTACGGCAATCCAGAACATATTTTTTAATAAACTGCTTCCTAACTCAGGTGGAACGATTCTTTCCCTGAACGACAACAGACCTTCCGCCTTGTATCTGCGCAATCGGAAGATGCAGTCGTCGACGCGGACCGTCACCGTTGCCGGTTTTATTTTGTGTTTAGTGCGTAACAGTAACTGTTTATCATATATCAAGGCGTTAGCTCCTTATGTCATCCGTATATTCATAGCTGCTTGTACAAGCGATGGCTGGCATGGCCAATTTAGAAAAGCACGAGGAATTTCGGCCTTTCGGTGACCTACCCGCCGGCGACGCTGCGAGGTGGAAACAAAAAATCAATCGCCCAACCCCGCCTCCACCTCCGCCCAACTGCTGTTCATGGGCGGGCTACAATCAGTGCTGGTGGAATGGCTGGCACTGGGCATTTGCGCCGCATCCGCAAAATCCCAATAAAGTATGCAAAACATAGTTGTTATGTCACGCCTTACTTAATTATCGTCTTAATTCTGCTAAAATTGATCGTCTTAATTCTGCTGAAATTGATTTAAGCATGCCATTAATATTCTTATATTTTGTAATACATTGACCTTTCGTGTACTTGTTCAACTCCCGCAAGGATGCTGAATTCATTCGAAATAAAGATACCTTCTTATTGGCTATTACCGACCAAAAAACAAAAGAAATCCAACGGATGTACGAGTATCTGTTTTTGGTAATTTCGGAACAAAATGAAAAACATGTCAAGACAGTGCGAGTATATTTACAATCTGTCAGCATTTGTTCATGTAGCGCCACATGGCAGTTACGCCGGTGAACGGTGAGCGAAACATGAAATAATAATTAGATTGAGCGAAATATTAGACAACTCGACGTACAGTGTAATAATGCAAGCCTCAATGTTGCTGCATATAGGAAAAAGCTAAAAACAGTTTTTCCATGTCCCGTCATCACTGATTTGTGTATTAACAATTCACGCATACTTCGCACATGATTATGATGAAAGACGCTAATTGCAGTTAAGTAAGGCTCAAATTCATGTTCTGTACATTTCCTTCGGGGAAAGGCCTCCCGGAAAAAGGTGTAAGCAGCGAAACAGTTATAAGGGTAGTGTAATTTAAGGAAATCATCGTAGTGCTGTGGCTTCATTTATGTCATGCCATACGCTAAATTTTCCCGTTCTCACTGCGGATGTTTATCCGAATGTGGCTATATAAGCGCCAGGCTTGCAGATGCTAGAGTCCACTCTGGTTTAGTCACTGAGAGTCATCTAGCAGTCACCTGAATTGTGTTTCGTAAATAAAGTCCCAAAATCCACGTCGGGATTTTTACGCTAGACTTAGCTACAGACTGTACGTACAGTGCCAGGGGCAGCACATAACGTTTGTGGGGTCTCTTATGACGTAACAAACTGAACATATTCCACGGAAGCAAATTTGCCACGATGCGGGGCAGTGTCTTTTATTACCTCAATCACTCAAATTTTTTCCGGTGTTTATTTGCAGCAGTGCAATCAAATGCTGATACATGTACAAGTCTATCCGGAAAAAGTGCGCCCTTTAAGAAACTTCTGGAAACTTTCATAAGCATAGATCACTCAATAAGATACCGTAAGCAACAATCGACAGCTACGACTACTTCTCAACCGGGGGTAAAAGATACACGGCGGTCAGCCTGGATTTCACCTAGCCGTACAGTGCACTGCGCTATAATCATACGGAATGCTGGGTTGGGAGCGCGCGACCGTTCCGTCTTGAACTGTACGATGTTTCGCTGCTTTTTTGTTGCCCAAATAAGTTATGCGACCTGCCTGAAGCTGTAAAAGAATATTATACCATAATAGTTTACTGTAGCATCTTGAAGATTATTTTGTGATGAACTGCAATAAAGTAGATTGTTGGGTTATTTGAGCATGCGATGCGAGATGTTTCAGTTAATGTTTTGGTACAGCATTCACTTTGACTGTTCGATTACTACCATCGCACATTTACGATAGAATCACTTTTATTACTTTTCACGAGCCGCACGTTGACTGTTTAACTGTACACCTGCGCAACCTACGTTATTTAGATGCAGATTAACATATGACTGATTAATTAAAAGTTTAAAACAATAACAGTAAGACGGATATTTTCCAAATTGTAACGTCTGCATAAGGAGTTACAATACGGATGCGTTAGGCGGTAGGGTTAAATGTTGATGACGGATTGTACTATGACACTTCGCACGATTTTGCTTTGTTAGAGTGTGAAATCTACGCGGTCGTTGGGCAAAAGAGTTGAGTTCATGTGCACAGCGGACGGAAGATTCGTCTGTCGCAGTCCTTTCCTCGGGGCTTGAGGTAATCATCAAAGAACCCAGTGTCGTTTTTCTCGACGATTGGCGTCAGATGGGCTTCCTCATGAATCGTAATAGTCCGGGCTGCCGGTTGCTCCGCTTGGTCTGCTTGCTCGGCTTGCTCCGAAGGAGCAGTGTTATACTGCGGCAACAAAATGCCGATTGCAACAGCTAACACCAAGAACACAACCTTCTGAGGATGTGAAGCCATCGTAACGCTCGGAGTTCGGAAAACTTACAAGACGTACCAAAAGTTGACACAGGCAGCAAACTAACGAGAAACAACGCCAACATTAGCTTGTGATATCAAAAAGACTGCGGTGTTCATCTTCTAACTTTCGCGCTGTCAGCTTTTATATCTTCTTTCTTGTGCGAGTCTGATAATTAATCACTGGCAATCGACTGCAAAACCAGACTGATATCCGTAAACAAGGTGACTGGCGCCGGCGTCCAGGTAAATTGGTCCACTCGCTTTTGCGATGGTCACCTGCTTGATCCAAATAAAACTGCATTTTTAACTTCCCTGGGCATGTTGTAAGTTATGTTGCTCATTAGGTCTGTTCACTCTGTTGATTTTAGCTTTTATGGCCATTTATCATTGCGCTAAGTGCCGCTAACTGTACATTAAAACTTGAAAAATTGATGTGACAGTGACTGCGACAGAGTAAGGTCGCAAACTAGCATGGTATTTCACTGACTGCTTAAGTTGATAATTTCTCAATAAAGACGACTGCTTTCCCGTGCCAAATTTCTAGAATTATGTACGCTATATTGAGCATACACGCCATACAGCTCTTTTCCACCACACGTTCGTCAAGCAACCTGTTACCGTATACTGCCAACTTACCGGTATGTAACGCTTAACGATGTACAGAGCGCACTATCAGGATCCTCTTTATCGATTCCATGTGTGATGTGATACGATGGCTGCACCGGTCATGTGATCAGGAAAACAGTCTGACGATGGAGCAGCTGCAGCACAGACTATATCTCGGTAGTCGGTATATCGCCGCTTCCCTCGATTTTCGCAAGTGTAGCGTTCTAACGGAAAAGCATGGCACTGGTTTTGTGCGCGGTTAAATAGCATAAATCATTCAACAAGCTTAGACTGAAGCTCAACAATTTTGTTAACAGAGTCTGCAACGGCTGATAGTCATTATCATTTCTTGTAACAGAAATACATTGCTTTACCTTCCCGCTCTTCCAGGTGCGTTTTCGTACTAATCGGCAAAGGGTACAATGTACTTAACAGGTAGTCTTTTCTGTTCGTACTGATGCTTATCCAGCGCTGCTATGATGCTTGAATGGGAGACACGCATGTCTTTACACCCTTTTCTTACGATTTTATTTAATTTTTATTTTCGTATACGCATGATTTGACGCGGATATTTCGTAAAATGACACGACAGTTAAAATGTTTGAAAACATACTGACCTACGTGTTATAGTGTGATTCTGGCGGCAGGGGATAAAAGGTGGCAGTGGCACCTGCCACTGGCAACTGCCACCGGCAGTGGCATTTGCCACTACGCGTTCTGGCAAGCGATAAAACATGGCAACTGCCAAAAATTCAGAATCAGCAAGAGACGATTCTGCCATCCAAGGATAATGTCTATAGGGAGAAACTTTGCATTTTCCCAGATCGACTCTATAGAACTTTTCCGTGAACACTTCAGCCGGAGTCGTGTGTTCGCGCGTGGACCACGTCAGGCACAACAAACCAAAATTATGAAAAACAATCCTAATACGAGGGATGCCGAGCTGAGCAGCGTTGCAGCGCTTGCTGCATTGGAAAGCGCGGGCACTCGACTCCGGCTGAAGGGTCCATGGATAAATTCTATAGAGTCGATCGGGAAGAATACAAGATTCTCCCTATACTTGGAACTTATCGTTGTTTGACAGAATCGTCTCTCGCTGATTTTGAATTTTGAATTTTTGGCAGTTGCCACGTTTTATCGCTTGCCAGAACGCGTAATGGCAAATGCCACTACCGGTGGCAGTTGCCAGTGGCAGGTGCCGCTGCCACCTTTTATCCCCTGCCGATTCTGGCATCAGATGCAAAATATTGCGACTTACCGTAATCAATAAACATTCAATAATAAATGGTATATACTAAATATTAAACTGATCCATGAGGGTAGAAGACTACTTAATTATAATTATTGTGCTATCAATCTGTCAGTTCTCTTTCGTGCAACTTGCCAGTTGCATATATGATTTCTTCGGGGAACTGGCTTTTAAAATGTCTTTCGTGTGCTAGAAGAACATATCACTTTTTATGATTTTTTTCTGCAAATACAAAAAAACACTGTTATGCAGTGAGGCAACAGCCGCACGGCGTTAATTACTGAGTGCTACGGTATTTCTCTTCTACGTAAGAATTATGGCCGGAAAAATCAAAGTAACCAATGGGGGAAACGATGCGAAACAGCACAACGGGACCGGCAAGGAGCATCACGTTGTGTGGACGGCGGATATGGAACGTGCGTCTGTAACGGCCGAAACTATTTATCCCCGGGGTCGCCCGTCCTCTGTGTCCCCGCCTGGAGAACAACAAAAAGAGCTGACACATACTGGTGCGTACAGCGAATAGAAAGTTCACCAAGTGTACCGGTATTCAGGTAAAGGTCACTATGAAGGCAATCACAGCACCATGGCTTCGAACTATGGAAAGCGTATTTTGTATTATGCTTATTAAACTGCGCAATAAATTAATTTGGGTAACTAATTTCTCTCTGTAGCGGAACGCAGCGATTGCTGACTATATACGCCAGCAAACCGGCGTCGACGTACCGAACGACCAAGTATCTGATCGTGTAATTAAGCAGGTATTACTCTTACGAAAATATTATTTCGAACTATGTTTTTATCGGGTAGCAGATTAATTTTGATCTTGATGTTGCTGTTGGCAGTTTTGGCTTGCGGCGGTTAATAGAGTCAGAACTATCCTGGTGGTTAAAGAAAGAATTATCGCGTCTGTGGATGCGGCTACGGCAGCTGGTGAATCTAAGACTTTTCTGTCAGAGAGAGGAAACAACGTCCCTACTTCAGGCAGGGTAAGCGAA
Organism: Paramacrobiotus metropolitanus; assembly: GCF_019649055.1. Classification (NCBI taxonomy): domain Eukaryota; kingdom Metazoa; phylum Tardigrada; class Eutardigrada; order Parachela; family Macrobiotidae; genus Paramacrobiotus; species Paramacrobiotus metropolitanus. The sequence goes on along the minus strand of NW_026570318.1, from coordinate 87,577 downwards.
CGCTTACGTTCCGCGGGGCAAGAACAGTTTTTCGAATAACTGCATTAAATTGCAGGCTGTGCTGGAGGATTCTGCTGTGGAATCTGACCCGCTAATGAATGCCGAGTCCACTAGTGTACCTGAGCGTATGGCGGATATTCCCGTTGGACGCAAGCGAAGCAGCCGCTCTGGCTGCGGAGCCAAATTACACATTTCGCTTTGGTGCAGTGTTATGCTTGAATTAAGTGTCATGGTCATTGTTTTCTTGGCAATGAAATCCAGCGGTCTTTTCTAATTTCTCATTAGCTCAGACTGTTGACCAATAGCCACATGTTTTCGGGTTTGCGTACTTTCTTTTAAACCATTTTCCTTTGGAACCAGTGTGACTGGTTTTCTATTTTGCGGACCGTTCTGATTGTAGTATTACCAAGTACTGATCAGAATATTCATCATCAAGCAGAAATTCTGTGAAGTCTGGTGTGGTTTCCCGTGCGAATTCACTTCGAAAGCAGAACCCTTGTAAGCAGAGCGGTAGCCATGGAATTAATGTCCAGTAATACTGCTAACAGGTTTCCAAAAACAAACTAAACACGGGGAGGTACCGCTCAGCTTTTCGGCCTTATATTTCGCTAGCCGTAACTGGAGAACAGCAGGATTCTGGAGAAATTTGTTATTACATTAATATTTAATGGAGGGAGCCTGAATTCGCCATGCGTAGCGTACTTGATCAAGAGCAATCACAGTATTATACACTCACTAAATATGCATATGCAGTACACCAATGGACACGGTAATCGCACGAAGCCGCAGGTTATGCATAAGCCATTTGAAAACATCAATAAATCGACCAGCGCCTGATTTGTTCCGACAACTTTCCATCCTACGCTTATACTGCTCAGGAGATGGAAACACCAACGGTTGGTAGTGACAGTGCGGTGCTCCCTGCTTTGAGCCACTCATACCAGGTGAACTTCCACCAATCCGTGAGGCAGGCACGGAGTTACCGATAGCAGCGGCTGTACACCGTTTTCGTAGGAACACGATTGGTCAAAGCTGCGTTAGCGCATGAAACAGTAGACGCAATGGATCCTTCTGCCGGAAACTGAAATTTTAATTTGACAGGAGCGGTTCGTACTCCGCTGTAGCAACATCTGTCTCTCGTTGCGAACAAACCTCATGTTGTTCAGCTCGCGAACGGACAACTTACAGATACTGTGTATAACTTGTACATTTCCATCTGAAAAGTCTGACAATCTTCTTATCTAAAATTTTGGTGCCACCATCCTCGACCTCGCATCAGTTGAAAATAAGCACGAAAATATTATCATGATGAGCTCTCGCTGCATCGGAATAAATATATGCACCCGTGGGCGCATACGACGGGTGTTTGTACTTTCTTCCTTTGCTGCCCCACCTCCAACTGGATCGTGCACGGACAATAATTTTGAGTTGCCGTGTCATGGCATCGCATATCACAGAGTAAGCGTTGCCTCTTATCACCTGCAGGCGGCAGGTCCTGAGCGCTTCCGTGTACTGCTGCTGACTGTTTAGACGCCGAGAATATGTATTCTGCTCATCACTGAATTACTTCCCGACTGCTTTACGCACAAGATTGCGTTTTGTACTTCTTTAGTAACGATATTGAATTTTTTAATGTGCTCTCGCTAAGAGAAAACATGGGTTTTACCAGACTGCCTCTGCCCTTCTTTAGTCACCTTACTGGCTGTTACTTTGTTAACTGCCACCAGCCAAGACCGCCAAAAATGGCATCAAGGTCAAGATTAATCTGGTAGTCGATTAAACATCGTTTGAGATATTATAGGTTTTCCGTCAGCACATATTTCAGTATAATTGTGTTAGCCTACCCGCTTAACTACAGATACATACACGATCAACATCTCGATCTTTCGGCAGATCGATGCCAGTTCGCTGGCATATGACATTGTAGTCACTAATCAGCAATCGCTGTGTGAAGCGAGAATCGGATTTTGTCGCTGTGTACAGCAACAAAATCTTTCAAAGGATTTCAACGTATTGCGCCGTGGTGCAGTGGTACTGCCTACGCGGATTTAACGACGTTGCCGGGGTTCGATTCCCCCATCGATGCATTTTCCGGCCTTTTCTCGGTTTCCAGTGGATGGCGCCGTGCTTATAGCTGCATTCAGAAGAATCCTAGACGGGTTTCATACATCCAGCAGCTTATAGCGATATGCGAACATCCGGCAGAGCAACGGTGCGTACTTGCGTAAACGATTGTTCGTTCAAAGGCTATGTGTGATCCAAACTGGTAACTGCTGCCCACCCGCTCAACGTAAGCTATTTGTATTCCCACTGTTACCCAACATTGTTAGGGCAAGTGAGAAACATGGTAATCGAAGTAATTGGATATCTTTCAAAGCCATCTGCCGTCTCCGCAAAATTCACATGATTACCGCGTTTATCTGAATGCATAATAAAAAGACTGCCAAAGGCCGAGCTCATCAATCCTATTCCCGGATAGTGTGAAGTTGGGTCAGTACAAAAGTTTTAGCACCATGTATCTGTATAACCGCAACTCTGTAGCCGGCAGAAAGGTGGACGGGTGGATGGTGGATGTTCAATGAAATCGCATCCACCAATCTGCCGACCTTCGGCAGATTGGTGGATGAGCCGTCCACCTTTCTGCCGGATTGCATCCACCTTTCTGCCGAAGGTCGGCAGATTGGTGGATGAGCTATCCACCTTTCTGCCGGAACACATCCACCTTTTTTAAAGGCCATCCACCTTTCTGCCGAACCAACCCGTCGGTGTCGATTGATCTGGCACTGGCGCCATTGAGTGCATTCAGGTCCATTGTAAGATCAGTGCATGCGATCACACCGGAGAACGAAAACGAGTAGGATGGCATATTCAGACAGAGTGATAGAAATATCCGAGTTCAGTAACTGCATCCACCTTTCTGGCGGAGCAGTAGTGTGCGCATGCACTGATCTTACAATGGACCTGAATGCACTCAATGGCGCCAGTGCCAGATCAATCGACACCGACGGGTTGGTTCGGCAGAAAGGTGGATGGCCTTTAAAAAAGGTGGATGTGTTCCGGCAGAAAGGTGAATAGCTCATCCACCAATCTGCCGAAGGTCGGCAGATTAGTGGATGCGATTTCATTGAACATCCACCATCCACCCGTCCACCTTTCTGCCGGCTACATGTGCCCCCGCAGCTGATGTGTGAATTTCAATTTTCGTCGGTTTCTGTTTTTTAAAAACATTAATTATCAGCTCTGTTGGTTCGAATTTCGGAACCAAAACTCGGTAGTTATAAGTAGAAAACCTTAATATTTCCGCTGCTGCGGTAATCGAAAAATGTTCTTTTGAAAAAATTTTCGAGCGACCGCATTGAACTGTTGACGCGTTAAACGACGATCATCTCATGCGAAATCCGACCGACTGATGAACGCCGTGTACGTTACCATTCCTTCTAGTTGGACGCAGGATAAGCAGCCGCTCTAGCAGAGCCAAATTACACTCTTCGTTTTGGTGCAATGTTCTGCTTGGGTTAACTGTTATAAGTATTGTTTTCTTGGCACTTAAATCCAGCGCTTTGGTTTAAAGTTTAAACCAAACCCTTTTAGTTCATACGTAAGGCTGTTGTGTGGTTTAAAGCAATGAGCACCGCGCTCAGCGCTGGAACTGCCAGTTGTTAATATTCCCATCTCCCGCATACACTGTGTACGAGGAGGGAAGAAGCATCTTCAGTAGCGCGTTCGAATAGTCGAGACAGTTTGATCACTCGTGTGGCTGCAAATCTGGCTTAACAGTCAACCGCGGAAGGCTGGCAATCCACGTTTTAACTTGGCTACTGTCAATCAGGGCACCCTTCCACAGTTGACGGTAAGGTGCATGCAGATGGGCAACATTCCACGGTTGGCTGTTAAGTGAATCATGCTTTCGCGGATTCGCGAAACGCTTGACGCACGCTTGACGCACAGTGTACAAAGAGTCTTGAATACTGGAACGCGCTACCGAAGATGCTTGCTCCCTCCTCGTACCGTAATTTAGGATGGTAAGCTGTCGGGACAGATAAGGTTTATAGGCTGAAGTATGCTGTTATCGTGGCAACACATTATCGTAACAGTTTGCTACTATAGCTGCGTTGGCGCCTGGAATAGTACTACCTAGCTGTACTGGGTCTCTTTGGACGTTGGTGACCTTTTGCGAAGTGGCTATTTTGCCGCAGTATTTGCGGCAAAATGGCCATAGCCGACATTTTGGTACTCCTTTTTCTTCAAGCCGTAAAGGACTTCGCATTGTATTTATGTAATGTTTATATTGCATTAAAAGTAAAAGATTGCCCCTGGCGCCTTATTGGTTGAGCGCTGCTTTTGATTCCACTTCTCCATAAGCGTCGAAGACTGTGTATGCATTCACAGCGCTCTTTGTGTCAGACTGTGACTTGGCCTGTTTGAGTGTTGGCCACGCTCTTCATATTGGCAACCAGGTTAATTTAAGCGGTAAAGCGGGGATCCCAAGTCCCACTCTTCCCCTAACATAGGGCTTCGTCCCTTATCCTGTTTAGCTGAATCAGAAGCCACCAAACTAAGCTCCAAATTTTTCCATGCCGCGCAATTGGCTTTTACCAGTTCGTGATAATCGTTAATCATATGAAAATCCCTTTTCTGAGTTCGACCTTTGTCTGACCACAGTTCCGTTATAAAATTCTCCGGCAGGTCTTCATAATTTAGGCAGGCCAGTAATGCATTCCTCCAAAAATAAATGCGATCTAAAATAAAAATGTTGGCTTTAAAATCGAAAACCCAATTAACGCTGCGCTTGGCTAATTGTAAGAACAACGGCCATTTCTTATAGTTTTGCACATTAATCGTTTGTTACAGTACTTATCACCTTCACACTCTCTTATAGTATCTTTCAGCAGTCTGTGACTTTCAGTTTGGTTGGTTTTGCAGTCTTTTAACATCGTTTCTGTAGATCCGATTTTACACAGAATTTCCCAGTCGAAGAAATAGTCAAGACGGTACTGGTTCAGGAAAGGGTACATTCCCCACGGGCGTAGCTCGTATTCGTGTGGCAAGTGCTGTACGAGCCCGGGATTGTCGTCCAAAGGATTTCTGATGTAATCCACTCCAAAGATCATGTCACCATCGTTCGGCCGCTCAACAGGATAAGGTAGAACAAAGAACAGATCAGAGAGCAGAAGGAAGCTGCTCAGAAAATCTCGGTAAATTTCAAGACGAATAATGTTCGACCTCTGTACAATTAGCTGAGCATCCATGTCGTCCAACTTAAAAACTCGAAACCACAACTCCAGGGGACGAAGGAAGTGCAGGCACATGTCATAGAAAGGGAGAAGTTGTAGTCCTGACCGAATAAGTGCCGAAGTAAGCTTGAGACCTACAAACTAGCGTCATTTACAAAAAATGTTGAAATATCTCGTCTATGCAGTATCGGACATTTATTAACTCCGTTTTTCACTAGTGACTAAGCTGTGCATGGAAGTGCTGGCAGCAAATACTAACAACGCGTCGCCGGTCCGGTGTGGATGCGTGGAGGCTCATGGCCGGCCTTTGCCCCTATAGATCGTGCTGTTGTATAGGTAAACTTTCATGTGTCATCAGAAGCGTATCGATAGTCTTGGGTAGGATGTTGGAAAATCTGACAACGAAGAGAAATGTCGCTGGAATTTTGTGAAGTGTCTGCACTGGCATGTAGCGAGACGATCTCATTTTATGGCGGTGTGCTCCCGGCAGAAATCGGGCAGATGACGAATTCTGGTAAAAAATCCGGCGAGATGCTTTTACTAACTTGGAGGAATACAGCTATACAGTTACTATACGACCTACCAGCGTTTCTGCAGAATACGGTAAAGTTCGTTGAGGTGGCCGTATAGATCAGGGTAACAGTACGCGTTCCACTAGACGTATAACCAATAATGCACCTACATGTATAACTGTATGTATTGTATATAGCTAATGTACATTGTACAGTAGCTAATGCTATACATTTGTACAAATAAGCAATATTTATACGAAATGGCTATTTTGCCGCAGCCAGAATAGTCTGAGGGCTATACAGACGCCTGCAGTCGGCAGAAAGGGGGACAAGTGGATGGTGGATGTTCAATGAGATGGCTTCCACCTTTTTGCCGATGGTCGAAAATGGATTGGTGGATGAGCCATCCACCTTTCTGCCGGAGCACATCCACCTTTCCGTATACCGAAAATGGACTCTATCCTGTTACCAAGACACAATTTAGGGGAAACTGGGATACCCTTACGGTAGACGATTTCAGGACCCTTACGGTAGACGATTATGTTAATTACAGATGTACTGTAAGTGCAAAATTTGGTAACATGCGGAAGTGCATTACCATTTTGACCATAAAAAACAGTGCCCTCACCTGACTCCCTCGGGCAGGTATCTCTGTTAAGATGATCTTTCACGGCAATCCAAAGAAAAATACTGAATTCAATGATGGGACGAAATAACAACAGCGCCAGGGTAACTACTGGAATCACAATATGATACGGGTGTTGTATTTGGCCAGAACCAGCGCGTAACCAGATGGAAACTAACACAATACTCTCAACAAACTGGAATGCGCTTATTGCTAGCACTTTACCCAGCAACTTAATATCATGTTTATCTCCGCCGCTGTAGACATAGCCAAGAGTATTAATCAGGGATACAGGCGCCAGATCCTTCTGACCAAACGACGGGGGCAGTAGCGTACTGACAATTGTCGCACGGAGGAGATTGATAATTCGATACTTGTGAGTTTTGTATCCCCGAAAATCTTCTTGCCTGGCCAGATCCCAAAATAAACCGCTAACTACATCCACTCGGCGTACCACCCAAAACAGGCAGCACGCAGCAGTCGTGTGAACAAAGCAGAAAGCGGGGATCGTTACGTATTTCGGCTCAACGGTGAAAAAACAGACCAGCAACATCAATCTGGGTCCCAGGCAAATTACATCAAATAAGATTCGCAGAACTAGACTTTCTTAGAGTCGTGCCACTGCTGTAAACAACAAACGCCTCATAATGAAGAAGCGAAAGGGCAGATGTAACCGTTGAAATGTACAGATCCCATTTAACAGGCCGTGTGGGAAGATATTCTGACCGCTGTTGGGATGCAATCAACGATTCGGCTGTAAAGTAGGCTTGTAAAAATAGCTGGGGATAGGATTCGAGGTATTTCTCATCTCCACAAGCGAGATCTTTTTGCTTTAGAGATTTTCCCAACTTCTCTGTGGTGTACGCGAATTCCATTAGCTGGGCTTCCGTGACATTGCTCCCATGTTTGCCTTCTAACTGTCTGTGCTGATAGTGGATGCAACACGTTTGAATCGACCTCAAAGAAAGATAAAGTTTTCATCAGTTTAAACAACAAAACATTTAACGATGAACACGAAACATTTCGTAAAATCTTTCTTTACATTCGTACGATTATAATATAATCGTATTATATATACCGTATTCTGCCCACACAAAGTCCGGTTCGATGCATAATGATACAGTCATCATGCACCAAAAGCCCGCTAGACTACGATCTCCTTGCACACTTGCACCCAGCCGGAAAATGCACGTAGCTATCAACACAACGTATTCAAACTTCCAACCCTTTGTCCGGTCAGTTCAGTTTAGCTTATTATTACGCTGGTGATAACTTACCAATAAAATGGCCCGACCGGGTGGACTTCATACCATTTGTGAGTCTTTCGGTAGCACACGCGGTAACACTGGGCGAATACTATTGGTGCAATTACAAAAAGCGCGGTGCAAGTCGCCCACGCCACATGTCCCTCCCAATAAAAATTCCATCCAAGTATAATATCGGAAACAATATCCGCGGTCATCAGCAACACTCCAAGAGAAGCGAAAATAGTGGGCAAAATTGTGTAGGAATAGTTCTCATTTTGGCAGTATTGCCAGTTGTTGATCTTGTTTACAAATTTCTCCACGAACTTCGGGGTGTATTTTCCAGCAATGTGCAGCCCCCAAGTGCACGGAATTAACAATAAATTTCGTCGACGTAAGGCAGCATCGGCGGGGAAGTCGACAGGATGTTCTTTCCTTAAACAGGTCACCTGTCTGTTACCCATAACTTACACTGCACTAGACCTTCAACATACGTTGCAAATCGTTAGGCCGCACTGCTTTGCAGAATTCTGAGTTACAATGCAATGCACCCAGGCAGGTAAGGCACCTTGTTTTTGCATGCATTTCAAATAGCCATTTCTTTATCGCATCTGATATGAAGTCGATACTGCAATGATACTGCATGTGTAGAACGAAACGATACTACATGTGTAGAAAGAAGCCGATAAGATGATAACGCCGTAATTCCTACTCAGCCATCCAGTGTTGTAAACTCTATATTGTAAGCTTTATCTCTATATTCGTTGTAGTATGTGTAGAGCAGGTGAACGTTGTTGTGCCGTCTAGCAAGCGGTACGTTACTACGTATAGAAGCAAATTAACGTGTTCGTACCACAAAGAGCGGTGCTCAAGCGGTGTTCTTAACCCTGTGGAATGTCTATAATAGCCGAAAATCCAGGAATGTCTACCTACAAAGGAATCACTGCACCCTCCCTTTACTGAAAAATGTAAATTAAGGACTGCATATAGATATTGACGAGCAAGTACTCGCACATTGATTTTGTTTTTATTGACGTTCGTATACCTCTACTGCATTGCCGACAGCTGTCAAGTATGCACGAGTGCATGACACACATGTGCGACCAGTTCAACAGAACCCAACGTGTCATCGTACCGGATGCTGTAACCGCAACAAGACAGTCTGTGTAGTATTGCGCCTGACAAAGCGATCCAGTAGATCTTCCTGTGCCGTGTGTTTACTCAACAAGAAACGCTTACAACGGTTATCTATTACAATTTTTTTTGCTAGCTGCATTATAAATTCGTGGCGTCATTGTTACCGCATTCAGCGCACGACATAAAAGTCCTGCGCGGAACAAATTAAGGGAAAGCGGGCTTGGTTAATACAGGCGATGACTTGACTGACACTCTGAAAGTAAAAATCTTGCGTTGGTTAAAATGCTGCACGTGCCGATCAGTGAGAAATGAGCCGCACGTCTCTGAAGTAGCTGATAGACACTACTCGAGTAGTACTTATTTACTGTACAAGGATCCCAACAAACATTTGACACTCCTACAAAATGACTGAAAAAACAACCTGAACAAGTTTTCCATGGCATTCAAAGACTGCAATACAAAAAAACACATCTAGGGAGCCAGTTTCTGTTATACAAGTGTGACCATTTCCGTTGCCGACCTGCCTTCCTCAGAAAACGATTCTTGTAATGCCTGTCAACAAAATTTGCAGGTTAAACGCAGAGAAGTTTTTTTGCACAGCGCACGTCAGTGGTAGTGTATACTGGCAAACGGCGACCATGGTTGCAGCGGAATAAACACCCCGCCATCATACCGTTTCATTTCCTATTGCCAATGCTTCCCGTTCCTCGCTTTGTAGCTTCACCAACTCCATCACTTCTTGTTGCTGTTTTCTCTGTGCTTGTTTCCGTTCTACACTGAACCGTTTGGCATTATTGACGCATAACTCGTTAATACGGCAATTCCGTTCGGCTTCTTTCTTTATGCTTTTATCTTTCTCCAGCGCCTTTCTCTGTTCCATAGACTGTCTGGCTTGCTGCGACTCTAGCTCCTGATTTTCTCTGTTCCGTAGATTAAAAATGACAGCCAGATTCAATTTAAAGAAAGATAATTACACGTACCGTTTGTGTTTTGCTGCATACTTCGCGCACTGTTGATTATGATGCTCATCGAGTAGCCTTTTCAGCAGCTCACACCGTTCCAAGCAGTGCTTTCGCATCAGCTCCTGTTCTTCGTGCAAATGCTGACTAATTAACTGCGAACAATTTGCGGATCGCCGACTACAGCTGCCTGTTATCGATCTTGGGCTCGGCGCACCATCCACACCTCTTAGGTTGTCCCTGCAGAAGCAACTGTTGCACAAATACAGAGTACTTCGATGCTTTGTTGCACCAGATAGGCAGATACGCTTTTGCTTCTAAGCTTCACAAAAAATACACGTAAACTAAAATTAATATCCTTGGACTCGGTGGACACGAAAAGTAGCTTTCTATGACTGTATGTGTAAATAGCGTCATAACTGTCAAAAAAGGTTGAAAGGGTGCTAGAATAGAGCAGAGCAAAAACTGAAGTACTCATACGGTGGACAAAGAAAACGTACCCGTGGAATTTGACCTTTCTGCCCTTCCTGGCGTTCTTGGCGTGTTTTTTCAGAAGAGTCTTGGTCTCGGCGGCCTGTTTGGCCAATAGTATGACGAAGAGCTTGTTCTGTTTCAGTTCGTCGGTTACTACGGCGAGCGGCGAGCCATCTGTAGTGATTGTTATCACGGGGATTAAATGCGCGTCGTAGACCGAACCAGCTGCCTCGCCTGAATCTGCAGACTCGGAGGTTGGACGGTGCGTGGACGGTGATGCCGGGCATCTAACCAGGTGTCTGTCACTATTCACCAAAGCTGACTGACTCAGGCGTCTACCGTTTGCTCCTTGTGGTGCACATAAGGCATCAGCCAAGGCTGCCAAAAATAAAAAAATATGTTTTTCACTCTTCGCCAAAATTAAAGTGTGGCACTAAAGTTAGGCATTCTGTAGCGCCTCCACCAAGTTATGCCACAGAGTTGGTGTACGGGAAAACAGTACCCCGAGTGTGTGTGTATTAAGTGTGCAGGCGAACGCAGGGACATGCACACGCTGCACCGGATGCAATTTCGTACACAAACTCTGTGGCATGACTTGGTCGAGCCGCTACAGAGTAATTCTAGAGATGCGTAATGGACTTACGACCAAGACCGTCGGGAATGTATGTTTTTAATACAATGTGGCAGAACAGTGTGGACAAGGGCAGCGGAAAATTGGCTTCGCTTCGCAGCGTTATGTGACGGTATCCTGCTTGTAGACCGTCCAACGGCAGAACCCGTTGGCCCAGCACTTTCCCGTCCTCATCGTAGGCACCGAAGCGAAGCATCGCTAATTCCGGAAGAATGACCTATAACCACGCCGAATTTGCTCTTTTATTCCGAGATTGCATAATATGTCTGCTTTGATGACCTTTCGAAATTCAAACTTTTCCTCTTTGTAAACCGGATTGAGACCGTTATTGGGAATGGTACGGGTTCGATGTTTTCCGACGCACGTATCCGCCGGCAATCCGTACATGTCCACTTCCACGTAGGTCCCGACATTGTAATCCGATAAGAACTGCCCAGAAATCACCTGTAAAAAGGTAACTGTGCACAGTGTAAATAATCGTTACCACCTTCGGGTACCCGAACAGAGCAGTAGGCGGGTACGACACCATCCAGCATTGCCTGCCCACCGGGATGAAACGGCCGGTCCGAGCGTCGCAGGCGATCCGGTTTCAAGAGATACCTGTCAATGCGTTGTAAAAGCAGACCGCTCGTGTGTGTCAGACAAAAAATACAGTGTCGTAATTTGGGGTTCTATTTGCGTACCCAGTATTGGCGTTGTACTCGAATTTAGCTGAATTTAACTGCATGGCTACATCGGGTGTCTGGAAGTTGAGCGCCACCATTTGGCATCCGGCACTCCAGAAGGTATACGGTGGGAAATTTGAGGACTCAACGGCGGGACCTCTGGGATAGATACGGCTCAGTTGTCGTATATTGTAGCTGCAAATTTCAGGCCAGTTTTTGATCAATCGACACAAACGGTATTTTCACAAGTACTAACAAAACCATGTGTAGAAATGCCCACAGTGCAAAATTACGCCCGTGTACAGACCCTGTAGATCTCTTTTTCGTGTTGTTGGCTGTTACCCGAAAGCCCTGAATACCTTTACACAGTATTTACGTACAGCAACATTAATAGTTGCTTTGTCAGTTGACTGACCTGACGAACTGCAGTGCACTGGTCTGCAGCAGGTGAGATCCGGCTGCGTCACTGAACGACGATACGCAATGCGATAAATTGCGCTCTGCCAATCAGACACAAACCGCTTTATGTGGCTTTTTACAAGCTGCCGCCATTCGCAGAGAAGCTTTTTCATACTTGCAGCCACCTCAAATCCTTGAAATTTTACCGCCTGGATGTAGTTCACCAAAGACGACAGTCGCGGGTGAATGTCTGTAGTTGCTCCAGTGTATTCGTAATAAGCCTGCAGTGACGTCTCGTCATCCTGATTCACTGGGTTCTGAAATACCACGACAGCTGGTTAGTTAATCGAGGTTCATCGTGCTCGTCGACCCACGTGGTCACCCATGTTTCTCGTTACCTGGATTCGCCTAATTGTCTTAATGCGCTGAAGCGTATTCGACTTCAGCAATTCGTGCAAGCGCAACATGGACCCACTGCGCGCTCGGGCGGGCGCGTCAGCGCAGTCGACCGGTGTTCTGCTTGAGCGGGCCATTTTTCCACGACGCAGTGCCGCTCGTAACCAAGCCGCCCACTTCGCCTTAACGTACGATGGCCCGTTAATAGCGGTCGCTATCGGACGACTGTCCAGCGGCCGTTCGGGATGCGGATCCTCGCCCTGTGGTCCGGGCGGTGGATTGTATTCATCGGGCGGCGGCAGCTCGTCCGGCACAGCGAGAATCGTCGGACGACTGTGGATGGATGATGCGGAAAGCATTGCCGCCAACGGCCGGTCGTCGGTGGACGTCGGAGCTCGTTCCTCTCCGTCCACCTTCGTCGCGGGATCGTGGCTTGGGTCATCGCTGAGAACCGCGTCGACATGGCCTTGCCGCAGCAGCTCCAGCTCCTCTATATAAAATGCCAGCAGCTGAACGGTTTTTCGATGAAGAATTAATGAGTGTAGAGCTTTAAAAAGAGCCCTGGGGAGATCATATAAAATTACTCGTATTTATTAGTAAATACTCTGTTTAATCACTACGGTCTACATTATTTCAAACTTGTGGCGCGTTTTGTTTCATTTTATTTTTTAGGTCAAGTGATTATATCAGTTGGATGAATTACTTTATTCATCGGTACAGCTCTTTGGAATATCATGTTATAACAGTTATATACCGGTACGTACGTCGTTCAATCGACTGTTTTAGACGTTTGTTTTTGATGAGAATCTTCCTTTTAAGGGCGCAAGGGGACGGAAGCGGAGCTCCATCTCGTATCTGAAACAGTAGATAAAATGTAAAGATTCAGTAAGGGAAGCTGTAACTCTTGAGTGCCAGCCAGTGTGCGTTTGCACTCACTCGATAACCATCCAGTGGTGCTTTTAACAGAAGATCGCCCAGAATTTCTTCACAGTACTTGGCCATTTTGTCCTGTTGTGGCTTGCTGTGAAGTAAATTTTGGATAACGCGCAACTGTAAAATCAGCAGTTATGGGGAATATATTACTGCAACGTTTACCTGCAATGATTTTCAAAGGATAGAATCACCGGGAAATCAGAGACTACGAATGCTGTGTCGCGAATGGCTATAATGGCATCCTATGGTGAAAAGATCATGTTCATCGACATTGTTGTAATGTGCACCGCTTTGAATAGTATGTCGATTTCCACCGTGTACCGAGCAGTGTGTTGAGCTAACCTTAAATAAAATGTCTGTACAAACAGCCTTTCCGTGCGTAATGATGGGCTCTTGGTCGGCGCCTTTACCGTCCCAGCAATCCAGCTCAATACACCTAAAGGGAAACCGCACACTGTGCCTTATAACTTTTTTTCTTCATTTTCTCCCACCACGAAAAGCTTAACATACTATTAAAGTAATTTCAAAGGTTCACTGTCGCACACCTTAGTAGTATCCTTTAACCGATTATAGTGAGTTTATCAACTGTATTCCTTGCGAACAGTTTCGGCAAAGAGGAATAACTTACCGACATCCAGCCAGCAGAACCTGCCGGTACATGTCCACAGAAGATTTGCCGCCAAACTGCCGCCCTGTTAAGTAGGTGTTATGCGAGGAATTGATGAAGTAATGACTCAAAGGCTGATCCATATCCTGGTGGACGTCCAAGCGATCCAGTGAGACCGGCGCATTCTCATCGGACATGAGGTAATTACAGAAACCAGCTAGGCTCATTCGATCTACAAAGAGTTACACGGTTAACCAGCAAGCCCGCCGCGATAATGATGTACTTAAGCAAGGTATAGTTACTGTGGCGCCGGAACTTAGGGTCCGTTTCGTATTGACCAATAAGCGCTATCACACGCTCTTTTGTATGAAGTGGATGGAGTGTTCCATGTAACCGGGAATCTCGTTGCTCCTGATGAACGAAATGTAATTTTATTCACCTCAAGCCATGAGTTAGTGTTGGCACCTGCCTCGTTGAAGAACTTGACCAGTGTTCCCACTTCCAAATAATCGTGACCTTTCGACCTAAATTGCAGTTAGTCGTTAACAATAATTCTGCTTTTTTTTAAAGTGAACCACCAATAAGGTGTGCATGAAATTCAGAGTGACGTACATTTGCTTGAAAAGGTCGCGGATATCGTGCCGAGAACAAATGGTGTGGTACAGCAAGTGGAATTTTTCGAAGGTAAAGTCTTTGGGGTCGGCTTCGTCATTCTGCAGTTCACCATATTTATTAATAGAGTATTAATAAGTAATCGAATTGGCCTTAATTAGCAGTGCTTTTGCCTGTGATCTGGACCGTATCAGATGGTGTAGGCACTGTAGAACGGTTTCCTCGGTCCTTTCCAACGCAAAGGTCCGCGTTATACGGCGCACAGAGATTTTGCCTCTTTCGTTCGTTGTAAGTGCTAGACGTTTCCAACTAACAGAAAGAGGATTTATAAAGATGTAAATTAAAACCGATGAGAAACTTGCGCAGTGAAGATCTTACGAAAGCGTCGCGTTATGTAAGGTGCATGAAAATGTATGTACAACAAATTGCTGAACCTACTGTTTGTGCAGCATAGTCATGGGGCAGAGATGGTTAGCTTTAATGTTGTGGGCAAGTTTCCGTAGCGTTTCTGTCCAGAGCTACAAACGCATAAATTAATTTTAGCATGGGCATCACGGATATTAGGGTTTAGGGACAACTCTCACCTTACATGTTCCAGGATCCGGTGCAACAAAGCTGCAGCAAATAATTATTTGTCGTTGCAATTCTCTAACTATTAGAATTCAGTTAACTATCTTCGTACTGGCGATACAGGAGGTTGACAAGATCGTTTCCACTGCATAACGTCAGACACCGGTCGCCCAGATGCCCTCGTCCGCGCTCCGACAGTTTCGCGTTAACGGTTAAGTTCTGTGGAATTTGGCAGAAGAACAAATTCCGATTCAGTTATTTTCTCAGTTTATTGCAGCACAAGATTTACCGTTGGAACAATGTCGTTGCGAATGTCAGATACGTGTGCCATATCCAGAACGACCGTGTCCTGTACGATGCGGATGTATGAGTACCCAACCGGTATACAAAAAGTAGTAGCACTTTATAGTATGCTCGTACGGTTCTGGAAGTAGGCGATCGGTAGTAGAAGAAAAAACCCTGCTCGTCCACTTTTAACCGGCATTCGTATTCGATTTCCCCGGTTTCCTGCGGTAAAATTGTGACAACCTTTAAATAGCTTTAGCTACCGCAGAATACGAACAAATTTCGAACTCAGCTACTTCTACCGTTTAAGCTGCATTCTAATTTCAGTCATACTAGAAACTTGGCAAGAAAAACGTTTACTGCGTCCTCACCAATACAACAAAGAACATCTTTGTACTGTATAATGATAAAAACGAAATAAATCAAATTACAGTTATCGTAAAAAAAGAATAGTTGTTAGGAATTTACAAAAGTTAAAACGTACCTCATCCCATCGATCAAACACGCATCCTTCCTGTAGCTGCCGTGGTACCTCCACTTGCCAGTTAAACTTAAACGGTCTGGCAACTCTGGCCATTTTTTAAAGGCAGTGTACTGACACAGGTCCAATGAAAATTGTCACCCAGATAAGCAACGTGATCTCACAGAGCTCTCATATTTCTGCAAGTAATTGACGCAGAACATTTGCCGGATAATGCAGAAAGCAACAAAAACGGCATTTTGTCCTTTAAATCTTTATCGGACTTTAAACAGATGCCCCACCTTTCTAAAACGCAAAAAAGAAAGCTGTTATATCCATTTATTGCAGTAGCATTCGTAAGCTAGGTACAACACGAGTTGTTTACTGCGGTGTATTGTGCGCGTACTTGTGTACGTCGCACGGTCGCACTGAGTGGCTGCACCTAGGTGTTCATGAATATTTGTGTTGATATCATCATGATGAAATTTAGCTTGAGGGTTTGGATATTTTTTCACTTTGTCTATCACATGCCTATCAGAAGTCGGCATTCCGTACCTTGCCGTTTCTCCAAAAACTCGACATAGACAACCGGAAAGAGCGGTGTACAGGTACCTAGCTAAGAATGTGTATTAAAAAGATGAAAAGTAATAATTGTGTTGTCCCAGAACAAACTTCTCCAGTTATTCGTCCGGAGTTGCGCACTATGGCTACAAGGGTTTTCTGTATCGCGCTGCATTTAGACCGGCGCTCATTCGCCGGTAAGCAATAAAGCGCACACACCAGCGAACGCAGACATACACAAAATAAATATTTTCGCGTTGCATTGTACAGATAATAGGGGTACGATGTTTTTTCATCAGCGCATTGTTTAGTATCTGTGCAAAAGGTACAAACTGCCAGGTACTGGTGTAGGCATGTCGCAACAGCTTCCGATAAATAAGGGGCGAGGTAGAGGGCTGGTACGAAACTACGTAATTTTTCCTTTTGTACTGGATATCCGGTTAACATCCAAATTAAAATGCGCTGCAGCTGAGTGGCACTTTAACTTACAATTCAACGGATGCGCGGTACGGAATGGTTGCACCCTTTTTCTAATTTTAATTGAAGTCGTGTATAGTGCCGTTAAAGTGTACGATAAAAGCGGCAAAATCGTTTGATTTTTACGTTTGTGTCGGCATTCGCTTTCTTTCTTACCGTACCGAAGAATAATGCTTCGTGCGAATGGAGATACGTACAATCCCGAAGGCTCAACGTACACATATAGCACAGCTGCCAGGCTGTTTTGTATATTTCATTCAAAGCAGCAGCATAAAAAGATAATTAAAAATACATAATGGAATCTAATATTAAAGGAAATATATGTATTATGTTATAAGGAAACCACCTGCTGTAATTGAGGAAAACCTCGATCCGTATAAACTGAGAGCGTTATCAGAAAAGCAGCCTATCGATATATTGTACTATACAAAATTGTAATGGTATTTACTCCATTTTAACTACAGTTCCTACTTGAATTATTTATTGGCGCACTTACAGTTCAGAATTGGTTCATTGAAAGGGTTGAAATAGTATTGCATCTTTTACAGCATGGACAAACCGCTGAACGATAAACGAACTGCCGATATTGAGTCACGTTTCAGCATTCGCTCGAATTCCATATCTCAGACACTATTAAATTTTGTTGTCGGTAGTATCAACTGGGAAACAAACAAGTATAAACGCTATCAAAACTTGCGGTGCATTTAATAATTAATATTGCCAAAGGCAGACGAATCCGTAACTTATCCGTTAACCTTGAAAAGAAAAAAACACTCAAGTCGGCGGCTGATCGTGCTTGTGCCGCGTACACGTCGCCTGCAGCGCCGGCAAAAACAGTCATTTAAATCTTTACTGGCAAAAACCAAAATCGTTAACCAAACAACTTTTTTCTACGCACTGCAGCAGTACGTGATTCCGTGTCTGTGCTATGCATTCTGCAGCCCACCGTTGTCCAGCGACTTTAAGCAGTACCGCGATGTTTTTCTGATTTCTACCGAAGGTGTTCATATTTGTCTCCGTTAAAGAAACAGTCGCCAGAAAAATTTTGCTCCCATGTGTTCTCGTGGAATTACTGTAGGTGATTTTCTCCAGTTGCATGGTCGACCGAAGCGAAGGTTCTCTATGCTCAAGAAAACGGGACTTTTGTCCGTCACGCCTTCATATTTTAAATAAATTCATAAGAGGGAAACAATGTTGGAAGCTATATTTAATGAACTCAAAAAATAATAAATAAAAATGGGAAATTTACAAAAAAAGATTAACCTCCTAAAGTGTTTATTTAATTTTTCCCCCTTCTTCGATGTTTCAGTGCGAGCCAACAGCGGTGTACTTTCCTAGTTAACTGTACTCGATTTATGACCATTCAGGCAATAAGAGGGTTACAAATGCGCCCCATCAAAATAATCGAGCCTGTTTCGTCGTGGCATACGACAAATAAAAACGGTCGAGCGGCTATGAAATTCTCTGTATTTTGCGGAATCCAGGACATAAAGATAAGACGATCGGTGGGTACGGCCACGGGGCAGGGATCAGAACCGTTCTCGTCGATTCCTGAAAGGCACGTTAAAATACAAAATCATAAAGCATATCAGCAATGCAGTGCAGCCGGTAAATATTGCCGTTGCATCCTATAGTTATGCAACTGGTCAACTGTTTTGTGCAGCAACAACTGGAAGGCCGCAGAATCAAGCGACCGCGCTCCAGGAACAGGACCATAGCAAACCAGATTTAAAAGCATGAGTAATGTTACCGTAGCTCACCAAAAACCGCTGTCTGCGTGATTGTAGAAATCTTCAAAGGTGACAGTGTGGACACACCCGACAAGTCAGCATCCTCAGTAAATGCCGAGGGCATCCCCATTTCCCAGAGGAAATTTTCCACAGCCATGGTGCACTGCAAGCTAAATTTGGGCATCTCAATCGTTACTTTATGAGCAAAGTCCAGCTTTCTCATTTCCTGCTGTAACAGAGTGGGTGTCAGAAGATCTTCCAGACGGCTCAGTCCATCTTCACAAGAGGACAAATTTTCCTGGCCTGGGAGAATAAAGTAGGCTTTGAAAAAATGTCCCATGTACGGAACTTGAAGGATCTTAGCACCGTGGAGCGTTGCGCTTTCGTGATACTTGCATAACCGAGTGAACGTTCCGTGCAATGTGTCCACCTGCACTTTGGCACCGGAAGCGAGGGTAAACCATTTCTTTCCGGTCTGGATTTCAGGAAAAGGAGCCGCCCAGTTTGCTTGAAAATTAAGAGCAGTCGCAAACATCAAATTAGGCGGCGTAATCTTTGATGGCTCCGGGACGTCTTGCACCTTCCCTTTCGTGTGCGACGTTATAAAGTTTCTCACATTTTCCCAAGCGCTTTCAGGATCACCAGCAAACCGGACAGGTACGCAAACTGCCTTGATGAGATTCTGAGCATTCACTGTGTAACTTGCGTTCAATCGTACACTTTCGTCGACAAATACTCCAACGCAAGCAGAGAATTCGAAGTTTTTGCTCCAATCTGAAAATTTAAACCTGTGCATTCGGGATAATATTATTGTAGACTTAAACGGTCACACCTGATGATGTTAAACACGGTGTTAAACAGAACGGTGTTAAACACGTACTACATACTTGCAGTACCTTTACGATAATACCGAAATTACGGAACAAGATTGTCCAACAGAATATACTCGCTTAAAACGCGTCCTGAACAGGTGAACCGATTGCTACATGTTTTTGATTCGAAATTTGTCTTATAACAACCGCTCAATTTTAAATATTTATTAAGCAAACTGTAAACGAAGCAGCCTAGTTTTGTGCTTGTTTGTTATTTTTTATTTTAAAAGGCGCACAAACTTTCTCAATTAAAATTGTGAGCGATGTGATTTTAATTTATTAGAACGGTACGATCCGACTGCAGAAAACAGAAAGTACTTTATATCTGTAATAAAAGTTCGATTACGTTCTATGGTGCTGTATTCAGATTAATATTATTACAGAGAAAACCTTGGTACGAATGAAACGCACTTGTAACACAAAATGTGATATTTAACAAAGCGTCTTTCGTATATAACAGAACGCATTGAAATTTGGCAATCCTGCCTTTTTCTTGCGGATCTTACATTCTTACTCTCTGGTGGGAACTCGATCTCTCCGGTTTCATCGCTGATAATTTTTGCTAAACAGTCCGAAATGTCCTCGATTTTGTAATCCGCCGTCAAGCCTAAAACCTCTGCTATTTCACTTCGTGTTCTGCCCTGCGCTCCAATATATGCCGTAACAGCGGCCAATTCTTCCGATAAAGGGGATACTAAGAAATTATCTGAGTCGGGAATGTGTGCTGATATGGTTTTGTACAAGCTAAGAGAAAAGCGTAAACGATTCTCGAAATGATTTGGGAAGGACATAATAGCCATAATTTTGCAGTGCTTTTCAAAAGCAAAATACAGTGCAAACCATCTGTGCATTTTAATTCAACTTGCAGGGGAGCTTGCCCAACGGAATCATGTTAAATGAGCACTGCAACAAGAATCGATTTTAGATTTCTCTCCCGTTCACAAGGCCATCATGTGGCGCACAAATGTATATAGCACCGTAGCTTATGACGAGCCGTTGGGGCAAAAAGGCTTCACGTAAATGTACAGATACAGTAGTTATACTGTACTCCTACGGAGTACGGACTACAGATACAGTAGTTATACTGTACTCCTACGGACCTACGCTGATTTTCATAACTGCTTACCCAGTAGGCCAATTTTCTGCGTTGCTGTTTATACATCTGTAATTGTGTATGTACCGCAGTAACCCTTCTAATGCACACGACAGTGGTATACCCGATACCGTACGTACTTATCGGTAACGGATCGTATCAGTTGCAAATTGCAACTTGCAATTTAGATAGAAGTATGAAAATATGAAGAAAATTACCAGATATTTACAAATAACAATTGATTTTAGATTTATTTCGAAAATTTTAAGATGCAGAAATATATAGCCTTGCTCAACCACAGGGTAAGCTTACTCTGCTATTGAATTCCAAACAGCACCGTAAAAAAGCGATTCTTTATTATTATAATTGCAATAAAATGTAATATTAAAGGGAGTGTAATACCATACTAATAAAATCATTAGATCAGGAAAACAAAAGGTTTTCTGTCATTTTCTTTCGTTCCCATAAAGCTTTAGCAGTTTCGAGATAAAAAGAGCTGTCGATATACTGTATTTTGCAAAATATGTATCAAAGCGTTTATATTCTGATAATTAACTTTCTTTGCGCGGTTTACCAAATTTGTCTTTAATAGAAAAATGAGTGCATCCTTTTTATATTGAAAAAAGGGTGGATGATGGAATCAGTCCCGGTAATTGAACCGTATTGTTGAGACGTTAATAAACTGTGCAAGTATCGGCTGGAAAATAGTAAACTGAACTGCAATTTACTAAAATTATAAATCTGCCAAGGGAAAGTGTAGATAAAATCCGTAAAATATCTGTTAAATTTGAAAAAAGGGAAAACACAATGGCTTTCTTCTGATAGTGTGTTTATGCCGGGTAAGTAAACGCTGCTTACAGTGCCGGTAAAAACAAAAATTTTAATCTTAACTTGCAAAAAATCAATGTTAATAACAGCATCAACATAAAACATAAAACTGTTTTCGTTAAACATAAAACTACTGTTTTATAACTGTTTTTTTATAACATAAAAACATAAAACTGCACATGGGCGCGTCACGTAAGCAGCAGCTGGTCGCATGCCTTGCGTAGATTTTTACTTAATTGATCTTGAGATTAGCTATCTGAAGGGATCTGATTGGATCTGAAGTTAGCACTCCACCCAGTGTCGCCCACTAAGCTAAGCACGACATTAATCCACACCCGGTCAACTAGGAGTGCGACATTTCGCCGCAGCCACATTCGACGCGCGACTTTTTGCCGCAAAGTAACTTCGGCGCGGTACTATTTCGGTTTGAGACATATTGCACGTTTTTTTCCGTTTTCTAGGATTTTTTGTTTCCCTTCTCTTATATTTTCTTATATTTTTATGTCGTTTGTTTTCGTTTTCTCGACTGTTTAGTACGTACTATAACGGTAAAAAACCTGTTCTCTGATAGACGAAATAACTCTTCGTCCAAACGGTCTCCCGATGAAATATCCCGCGGCAAAATGAGCGAAATTGCGGCGAAATTTGTAAGCCCAAAATTTAATGTTGTAAGCAGCGAAATGTCGCGGTACCCATTAACACTTCGCGCGCGTTTTCTATCTTACTCTTAAGGGAATTAAGTGACCTGGTACATATGGGACCAAATTAGTATGTATGCATGAAAACATTCGCTTTCGCGCACTCCCAAATACTTTCTTGCATTGTTTTAATTATGACATCCTGTAGCCAAATGATTTGTATACACTGGCGTCAAAACCGTTTGTGCGCACAACATCCGGTTGGTCAGATGTCGACGAAATAAAATTCCACTAGTTTAAACTCACGGATTGTTTATCAAAAGTCAAATTATGAAGCGATTCTTTTTAAATTTTGCCTGAAAACGCATATTACCAAAAAAATCGTTTTCACACCGAATCATCTCTCGGTTTTCCAATTTAAAAATAAAATTCAAAAATTTGGAAATTCAATTTTAAATTTGAAAAAAATGATAGAAAGCTGATCCGGTGCAAAAACGATCTTCATCGAAATGTGCGTTTTCAGGCAGAATTAGGAAAGATCGGTTCCGTAATGCGAATTTTGGTACATCTCCGTGCGTTTAAACTTTTGGAATTTAATTTCTCTGACATCTGGCCAACCGGATGTTGCGCGCACAGACGGTTCTCACGCCAGTTATACAAATCATGTGGATTTAGGACGTCATAATTAAAAAAATCCAAAAAAGTATTCGGGAGTGGGCGAAGTTCTCATGCATGTACACGAATTGGTACCGTATACCGGCACACTATCCTTAAACGACTGTAATACTCATAGACAAATGTAACAATGTAATATTCATATAAACGATTGTAATAATGCGATATTCATATTCGTTTAGAAAGATTCTTAAAGAAAAAATTACAACCCTGTTCACAGTAAACCAGGGTTGCATCACCGGCTCCTCTCTCAGAACAATTACATCGTTTCAGGATTGAAATTATACTTTATACGTTGAAACTTCTGCTCATAAAACTTGCTTCCGTATCCTTCTCCTCGAAATTTCGGTATGCACTTCATTTGAAGGTGAATGCTCAAGGAAATTGTTTGAAATTTTGGAAATAAAATTTATTTCTTTTCTCCCGCTGTAACAAAAACATCAAAACTGAGAAAAAAGCCTTATAGTAAGTATACACAACTATGGGTGGCCCGTGGGTAAGAACTTCCGATAATTTCTGCTAAACCATTTACATACCATCCCACCTTATAAACTTCCGACCCTACGCTTTATATAGTAACCCTAAGTCTTAGTGTATGTAAAGTATACCATTTTTGACACCATACACCCGGCCATTTTCCTTAATGCTTATTCAGCGGCATCTTTACAGTGGGAGCAACTGGTGGCTGGTGGCGGTAAACTTTTTCCTGTTTAAAATTTCACGTTAATGTGGATCGTGGTTACCGTCCACCCGTCAACTGCAACGCAGAACTTTCAGTTTCACTACATGCATATTATGTGAGAGATGCACATCCGTAGATGTTAAGGGAAGTGGTCCGGTACGATACATGGTGTCAAATTTGTGCACATGCATGAGAACTTTCACTTTCGCGCACTCCCAAACCATTGCCGTTGCTCTAGGAGTGCGAGAGGAATGAATGAACATTCCTGTCTGTTCATTCATTCCTCTCGCACTCAGAGAGGAATGTTCATTCATTCCTCTCGCACTCCTAGAGCAACGGCAATGCCCAAACACATATTTTTGTTTCGGTTTATGACATTCTATAGACAGAAGATTTGTATACACTGGTGTGAAACCCGTTTGTGCGCGCAACATCCGGTTCGGGAGTTATGACTGTTAGAAAATTCAAAAAAGTTTAAATGCATTCAGGTGTACCAAAAGTCTCGTTATGAAGCGATCTCCCTTAAATTTTGCACGTAAATGCGCGTGTCCATGAAGATCGTTTTTACACCGATCCAGATTTCCATGATTTTTTCGAACTTTAAAATGAATTTCAAAATTTATTAATTAAAATGTGAAAAACATGCTAGAATAGTGAATCGGTGTAAAAACTTTCTTCGTGATTACGTGCGTTTTCGAGCAAAATTTGAGGAGATCGCTTCATAATGAGACTTTTGGTACACCTGAATGCATTTAAACTTTTTGGAATTTTCTAACAGTCATAACTCCCGAACCGGATGTTGCGCGCACAAATGGTTTTCACGCCAGTGTATACAAATCTTCTGGCTACACTCTGTATAGAATGTCATAAACCGAAACAAAAATGTCTTTGGGAGTCCGCGAAAGTGAAAGTTTTCTTGCATGTACACGACTTTGGCACCATATACTGGGCCACTTCCCTTAAGCGCAGCAGCGGGTGCGTCTCAGTTTGCCGGCACTTTTAGACGGGGATAGACTAATATGGATCCCATTTTTCCCCATTTAACACTTTTTTATATCAAAAGTTATGGGAATGAATGGAAAACATGCACAGAATGACAAGAATTACTCGTAAACAGAACCGGACCCGAAATTTCTGAAAGTCACATGGGAAAGCAATATACATATACAGAATTAATGGCAGTCTGCAGCCGTCGGAATGGGAAAAAATTGGAATGGCCTTGTGGCACCCCGCTTGACCTGTGTGAAACCTGTTTTTCCTGTTTAATTTTACTATAAAAATTACTATAAAAAAGGAATCAAAAGTAATTTGTTCGGCAACTGCGATAACACTTTTGTGTACATATCAGGACCGACGTAACGCGCATTTTGATATATCTATATGAATACGCGGAATCACTGAGAACTGCAGCCGTAAAAAGCAGTTTCGGTTCTTCGACAATTATTAGTATGGGTAAGATTATAACAAACTAATATGCATGTACGGAAATAACCGGCTCAACAGGTTACGCCATAGAGCAATAACTATGTGTCTATAGAGTTTGTACGTTTGTAAGGAGGTTTACATGCACCCTGTGGTGCAACGATGCCGGAACAAGTACTTCTATAAAACATTAAAATTTTCCGTACTTGAAGTAATGGGGTTGCGTTGCCAAATTGTGAATGTGCTAGTATTGTAGATAGCGATTAATGACCGCTTACAACTGTAGCTAGCCCGCAGTCACCGTGCTGACCTTGTAAGCTGTAACATACTCTGTATGTAGAAGCACCCAACCGAACTCTTAGTTTTCCTTTTTCACGTCTCGAGCATGTTTTATCGATCACGTGTTGCCTTCAACCTATAAATACTCCGTCAGAAATACTGATTGAAGTAGTAATTATACATGGTAGTATAAGAAGTTTATTTCTGGGGGTGTTGCCGAAAAACTGATCTATACTGTACAGATATGTTGCTGAATCGGTGCATGTAACCAGCGTCATTCTGAAGAAGGAAAGATAATGATTTTTTGAAAATGTAAGAATTACTCTAGGACGGACCAGACAGCGATGATGAGAGAGATGATAATGAAGATCATAACCAGCCAGATACCGATGATTGTTTTTAATCCTTGATTCGGAGCTATTTCTGAACACCTCGAATATTTCTCTTGTTATGGCAGCATTATCCAAATGGAAGCTTTTGCTTTCGTTGCGCCAAATTGCAAATCACAAATATCCACTGCTAATCGCATAAAGGTAAGAAATGGCTTTTCGTCACCCTCCTGCACCACTTTTTGATTGTTGTCCTCGTTTTTTTAATAAAATAAACAACTCCTTTGACTATTGCCACTCCTTATCATACGTCTTCTGGCTGTTGCCATTACCGTGCCATTTATTGCTTATAATTTTGCCACCACTGGCAGCCAAAGGCGCCACATTTTTTTGATACTAAACTTAGCATCTTCAGTTTTTTGTGCTAATGAGTTCCGCAGCGAATGCGATCGCGAGAAGTTCGCAATTATGACCTGTTGTACGGGTGGCAAGAACATTCCGGTGTCCTCGCTTCCGGTCGATCACGAGACAGTGCTCGCGTGGTGTGGTTTAAATCATAAATCCTTACGTCCGCACGCAAATAACTCCAAAACGCGGGTGACCCGATTTTAAAACTTTTAAGTACTCAGAAATGAGCAAACTTCCCTGAATCCACCAAAATAAAAGCCGACAGCGATACGGCTCGGCAAAAAAATAATTGTTGTCGTCCATTCACTTATCATAGCGTAGCGTATCACTTTTCAGCAGAAGCCAGAAAGTGGGTGATCACGTTTCACGTAGCCCTGCGACAACATCACGACAGACTTGAGCAAAATAGGGAAAGTCACCCGGCCGGTTTTTGTCAGCAGACGAAAAAATGGTGGATATTAAACTGGCAAGAAATCATTACACACCGTTAAAAGAAACAACCAGTAAAGTACTCAACGCAAAGGTCAAAATTTCAACGTAAAGTTTAAATGCCTCGTATCGTATGAATTTCCTGTGCGGCAGCTATATCAGTTTGCTTTACCAGGCTATTAATGAACAGGTTTTCTTTTTTCTAGGTCTGAATCGAAAAGTTTAGGAAATGTAATCCAGTGGAGGTTTATCTAAAAACAGTCGAGGAGAAAATCACATTTAAATACTTGGGAGTCCGGTTTGTACCAGATTTACCGTACGATCAATGTGCATGATGGTGCGAAGGGTGGATATTTATCTATACTGGCACGGCAACCACCACTAATTTCTTTCGAAACATGCAAACCGACCTAGTTCAGAGGCAGCCAAATTCGGAGCAAAGAAGAAACCAGCGTTTGGATGCCGAGGACGGTTCAGAACTCATCCCGCCTTCGTTTTCTCCCGGGTATTCAGCCTCTAGCATCCGAAACTCTCGGGACCAGCCAACCAACGAAATGGCGAGTGTCATAAAGCGCCAAGTATGCGAGCTCACAGCGGAAGAAAAGCAAGAAATTGTGGATCTATTCGATGAAGGTTACAGTGAGTCCTACATTATGCGCAAGGCCAGCATGTCCCGCTACAACATTAAGCAAGTGTTGTACGCAGCTGGGAGAAGGGGGAGGTTTATTAAGAGGAACACCAGTGTCAACGACGGCGCCCACGCATCAACGACTGTACAAGTCTGCCTCTTAACTGTTCGTTCCATGCTTGAGCGCTCGTACTGGGGATCCAGTATCCAGAGATCTCAGGACGTACCGGAGAAAGAAAAAGAAACCGGCAAGATGCGGGACCCCGACAACCTAACCCCGGAAGACAAACAGGAAATTGTGGATTTATTCGACAAAGGTCACACCTGCTGTTATATTATCCAGAAGACGAATGTTTCCGGCTACTATATCAGGCAGCTGCTGAGCGCAGCAGGGAGAACCTTCCGTGAACGTAAACAAAAACGGTACGACGTGGTACGATCAATGGTGGTGAAACTGTTTAAGGAGGGCTTGTCTCTTCATGCGACAAGAAGACGCGCTAAAACTACAGCATTTTGGGTGGAAAAGATAATACGGGACGCTGCTTTAAGCACTTATGGCTCGTTTCGTACCACTCCAAAAATTCGACCTATCATTTTCCGCTACGTATTCTTAGTATTCCCGCGTATTCCGCCAGTACTCTTTCACGTTCTGCCTGTGTTCCGTCTTATCCGCTCCGTATCTCTTAAGTGTTTCTCTGCATCGGGCCCTATATTCCGCGTATTCCAACGGTATTCATCGTCCTCTGCCTATTCTTCCGTATTCCTCCGATATTTTAGCTTTTCTTAGGTTTTATTATGTTTTTAAAATTTTTCTTGGTTTTCTTAGTTTTTCGAAGAATACTGGCGGAATACACGGAATGCAGCGCCTGTGGCAGAGAGACACATACCGGATATGGAGCGGATACGTCGGAATACTGGCAAAACACGAACGATTACTGGGGGTATTCGCGGGAACCCTAGGAACACATATCGAAAAATAATGGGTCGTTTTTTGGAGTGGTATGAAATCGTCCATACATATATCGCTTTAATCCGCCATAGGCGACCGGCGACAACGTCACCTGTGCAGTACGCGGGACAAAACGATCAGCATGGCACTGCAAAGACCTTGGAGCGGAAACCAGCGGTAGGAAAAAAGAAAGCAATGCCGCAGCAGTGTCCCGTGTGTGGTAACTGGTATTCCAGTAAAAAGGTTCTTAAGGTTCACCACAGAGTTCATACAGGAGAGAAACCTTTTTGGTAAGCAACAAGAGCTTATACAATGCTTGGCTAGGGCTTCGTATCCAGGCATTTATGTTACAAAAGATGGCCACGTAAACATGGTGTGATATTTTTATGCATGTTAGTTGTGGACTTTGTCCGAAGAAATTTGCCCAATCAAATACGCTAAATGCCCACATGGATTCACACCAGGATATCCGCAAGTGGGTCTGCGGGATCTGCAAGAAAGGTTTCATCCAGTCAGCGCACCTGCACACCCATCGGTTGGCTCATTTGGGGATCAAGAGGAAAAAAAAGAAAAGCCTTAAAACGTTGGCTGCAAAGTTCCTTTCAAAAGGTAGATAAGTTTAGTTGTGCAAATTCTAGCTAGTGGCTAGTTAAAGACGGGCCGGACCAGAATGAAAGCTGTTTAGTTTGGAATGTCCTATCTCCTAGAGTAGTGATTTAAATTTAATTTAATTTAATTTAATTCGAAGCATAGCTGGCAGCCCATTTCGGCTAGGATGACAATCTAGCATGGGATTTTAAATGGTGACATTTAGTAACTTACTCAAATACAAGTGTAATATGCGATACAACAGCTGAATACTACACCATGCAAACTGCACAGCAGCTGTATGAGTGTACAATCTTCTGAAAACTGTGCGCGCGCAACATCCGACTGCTGACTGCAAAATATGACGAATAAAAAATGAAAATTTTGAAATTCGTTTCATAACTGCTGCCGGAGATAAGAAGGTATTCAAATCTCTAGGAAACTGTACTGTTGTCTGGCACTAGAAGACCGAAGCGAAGCGGCAAACCAAGAATTGTTTACCGAGTTGTTTACTATTTGTTTACTGTTTACTACTGTTTGTTTACTGGTAAAATCGTTACTGAGTCTTAAAGAATTAATACTGTAACAGACAAGCACGAGGAGATAACGAGTGATGCTTTATTGACAAATAAAGGGGAGCAATGCTGCGTAATAGCAGGAAAGCAAAACAAAGCACTGATGGCTAAGCAAGTGTATGCTGAAAAAGGCTCTTGAGCGTCCGTCAAGGCGTGAAAGAAGCAACTGGCGGCAAGCACGTGCTGTGTGCCATCAGCTGTGTGTTGATGCGCAGACTGGACTCGATCCAACGCGAGCGTATGAACGCTGAGTCATACTGCGAAAGAGGGACGAGAGAGCAAGTATGCTCAGTGTGTGCGCTGCGTATATCCGCTTCAGCGGATACGAGTACAGTGCAGCAGCACACGTACGTACAGCGAGAGAGGCGATATGGCAAGCATGAGTGCAAATACGTCCATGGTGGGCCGTATGCACCAGGCGCAGTCATGTGCCTCTGACATGCCTCTGGGCGGGAATCCGAGCTCCTGCGAAGGATGCTCCGACTCAGTACCGCACCAGTACCGCACAACTCTCCAGTCGGACCCAATGTGGGGTCGCTGGTACGCGTCCTCTGGCAGTGGGAGTCCGGTGTCTGGTCGACCGTCCCTTCTTCACTTCCGAACCCATGAGTGGAAACCACTCACGGCCGAAAAATCCGGAAGCCGCTCGGGCGTTTCGTTGGACCGGTGATGCTTCTGTTGGCTGGCTTCTTGCTTCTGTTGGCATCGGAGAACAATGTGAAAGAAAATGTAATGAAAGTTTATGCAGCGCGAAAGAAAGTATGAAATAAAGTTTAATCACAATTCCAGTGAGCAAAAGGGGTTACAAAACAGATCTGTTAAAGAGATCTAACTAGAAAAATACAATTCCGTTTGTTAGGAGAAATGCTAAAAAAAAATGCAAAAATCTGTCCGGGGGTCCTATTCCGACTAGGATGACGTCCACGGGGCAGTTGAGTCTCCACGGGGTCTCCTGTCCACTTTTCATCCGGTAAGTTGGGTCCGGGGCATCAGTTCCCGAGTTACCCGTCGTGACCGGTTACACTCACCGAGGTCGGATAAGCACGGTTAAACACTTACTTCCGACCCGTGTCCGTCCGTCAGGGATAGAGAGGCACTGTTGCAGTTGCAAATGCCGAAGCATCCTCTCTGAATGGGGAATAGGACCGAGGTCGGTTTTGACCAAGGTCGGCCTACCGGTAAGTCGACCGGCGGCTGGGGAAATTCGGCTATGTCCCGAATTCCTGAAGTTCAGGTCGGAAAAAGCTGTATGTAAATCATGCGGCCTGTGTGGTCGTCATGTACAGCAGTTCCGTTCGAAAGTGGTCGGTTACAACCGTTCAATCTGCTACCACGAGCCTGGTTTGGAGTAATCCGAGTCGAACTGGCTCGAAGGTCCGATCGGAAATCATAGGTTTCTTCGGCGGAAGTGTCAAGTCGACTTCCGTCCAATATGTTCCGTTGTTATCCGACCTTCTGTCGAGGTCGGCAATCCCATCCGACCTGTAGTCAAGGTCGGTCATCCTATCCGTCGGTGGTCGACTATGGTTAACCTGTAATAACATGCCCATGTGGGGCTAAACAAGTTCCTTCAAGTCGAATTCGTCCACCGCAGACAGCTGTCACTCTTCTTCCGTCGTATTGACTGAGTTTCCGACTTCCGACTTATAGTCGGTTATGGTTGGCTTCGGAAGGTCGGATGAACTGTGTGTTCGTCCGTCCGAAGGTCGGATTCTTCCGTTGGAAGGTCGGTTCTCAGCCTCAAAACGCCTTTGCCGACTTGTTGTGGCATCCTTCCGACTTCTATCCGGTGACTACCGACTTCCATTCGGGGTCGGTTATGCGTCATCCAAGGTCGGCTATGTCTGACTTCCTCAAGGTCGGATGAACTTTGTGTTCACCCGCCAAAAAGCTAAATTTTTCCGCTGGAAGGTCGGTTTCCAACTTCCGATCACTCTTTCCGACTTGTTATCGTGTGCTTCCGACCTCTGTTAGGTCACTTCCGATCTGCGTTTTGAGGTCGGTTAAGGCGACTTATACCGTTACGCCCAATGTGGGGCTAGTCGGCGTTCATCAAGTCGACCTTCTGTCAGGAGTCCTGTGCGTCCGGCTACAGTTGACCGGGTCCCCGTTGTTCGGACATCCTTCGGTCAGTGTTGGACTGGCAGAAGGATGTTCGGCAGCACAACTCCGTTCTTCCTGTAATTCCTAACAAGAACTCTGGGTCGGATCCGAGCTACTGTCGGCTGGTCCTGTGGGCGGCCGAATCCCGCGCGGTCACAATTTCTTCCGGCGTCTGTTGGCCGAGTGACTTCATCATGCAAGTATGCTCGCCTACAACATAGGGTCTTTGTGGCCCCAGTTGACGAGCTGTTTAAACCTCATGCACATGCAAGTCCCTGAGGTCGTCAGATCTGATTCTTCCGTTTTGTTGTGCCGTGAACCTGAGACGCCTAGCCGCTTCTGTTGGGGGTAGGCCACTCACGTCCGCGGGGAAATTTTTCTTTGCCGATAACGCTGGCCAATTGGCCGGTACTGTTGCGGGCAAGTGGTCGTCGTCATCGGGGAAGGTTCCTCTGCCGCTGACGAAGGCCGACTGGCCGTTGGTGTTCGGGCAGGCGGTCGTCGCCAGCGGGGTTCGGTGAAGGGGTGCAGGTCGGATGTTCTAATCCGATCTGCCTAGGATGTTCCATTGGAGACATGGGGAAGCAGGTCGCGGCGGAGTCGTTGGTATGGTGGCCAAATCACCGTCGCTGTTCCTCTTCAGGTAATGGCTGCACGTTCAAGACGCGCGTAGTCGTGGTCACCGGTGAATCGGCTGGTTTACCCGATATCCTCCGGGGGAGACTTCGGTTGGACTCCGGGTACAGGTTCCTAGTTGAGTTCCTGTAGGTCTGGGTTCAACCGGAGAATCCGGTGAAGTTGCCACGTAACCACTCCTGGCTTCCGTCCATTCTTCTTGGTCGACTCTTGTTGGTCGCCATGGTCGACCTGTGTGGTCGGCCATGATATGGATTTCCTGTAGTCGTTCTGGCTATCGTTTCCAAAGCCGACCTGTGTGGTCGGTTTGCACAACCGGCCTGTGTGGTCGGCTGACGCAGCTGTGTCCGTAATGTCTCCAAGTTATGGGCGAAGTACAAAGTCGACCTTTGTGGTCGGCTTGAGTACGTAAAGAGAAATCCGAGTGTTCCTGCACTGTTGGCATTCGGCCGAGGGATTTCCGCGTCTTACACTGGTGAAGGCTGCTCGGCTACCCGGTTCCGAGGTTGGCCACGGGTGCTCGGCAAACATGGCGGTGAACACGCAGCGACGTATTCAGCGCCATGTTAGCGTAATCCTCTCGGTCTATGCTCCGGAGTCGGTTGGCCGGAGTAATCTTCCTAGCCGGTCGTAGTTAATGGCGTGATCTGTACCATGTAACTATCGGTCGGCTCCATGTAACGCGGGTTGGGGCTTCTGTTGGCTCCGATGGTCGCAGAACGTGGTTGACGATCTGCTATGTTAGCAGATATGCCTTACCGGGGAACTGAGGTCGGTTGCTCAGTTCTATCCAGGGGATTCCTCGGAAGACGTACCGGAACGGTGGAAGAAGCCGGCTTGTCAGGTCTAACCACTCGTGTCCGGGTCAAACCGAAGAATCCGGCTGACTTGTGTAGTCAGCTTTCTGGCAAAGTCGTCGTTGACGTCCGCCGCGTACATGGTTGGTCGATTTCTGTGAAAAGAACTGAAGAAAAATGTCCATTCCGAAGTCGTTTCTCGACGGTGCTGTTTCTCAGCTAGACTGTTTCTCAGTCAGGTCGATTCTCGACCATGCCGTTTCTCGGCGTTGAGTCCCCTCGGCTGTTCCAAGTGGGGGACCGAGTTCCAATGTGGGAACTCGATCTCAACTGAGTGGGACTTCGACGGGTTTGTCGCCGCCGAAGTAGTCTTCATCTTCTTCGTCGTCCGGGCGAGGTCGGTCATGTGGCCGGATGTTTGGATCCTTGGGTCTGCAAGTTGCCGGGCCACTCCGTTGAGACGTCTCGTCGGTCTCGTCCGTCTCCTGGCCGGAGCGGTCTGCTTTGCCCTTCCTCGATTCCTTGGCCGCTTGTTTACGGAGCCTCAGCGCATATGGTTGTGCACCGGGTGCAATGTCGTCCGACATCCAAGGTTCGTAGGGTGACGAGTTGAATCCACTAGGCAAAGTCTTCTTCTCGCGGTACCAGCTGATCAACCGAGTCGCGTCATCGCTGGGATCTACGTGATCCTCACGAAAGGCATACTTTGTCGCATACCGTTCGTGGGTATACAGCAAGTCGCGCATCCAGACGGCGAGGATAACACTTCTCATCGGTGTGCCAAGTTGGGCTACGAGGGTTTCCAAGGCCGCTGGTATCATCTCGTTTTGGTACAGTCCGTACAAGGTGTAATGGCAAAAGTAATTGCCAAGTCGTGCTGCGAAGATGAATCGCAGGAATGCCGCGACTCCGTCCTGGGCGATGTCGATCTCCCCTTCTGGGAGATACTGGGTTAAGTCCAGTGCTGCCCGAGCCGCGGTAATTACAAAGGCTGGGTGGGCGTCCGTGATGACGAACTGTGCAACACTCTCCAACTCGTCATGGGAGTATTCCCGAGCTCCTAGTTGGCTCGCACGTGTTCCGTCCGGGCTGTACAATGGTACATTCAGCAAGACCGGGTCGGTCATCGACGGTAACGCGTTCGATCTGACATACGGATGTTCGACATTCTGTGCTGTGTGCGCATTCATGTTGAAGTCGGCCTGCCACTGGTGTTGCTCGAACAGCGTCTGATATCCGGATCGGACGAGGAACTGACGAAGGTTTTCTACCATCCGCCAGATTTGTGGTCGGTACCGTTCCTCGTAATTCATGACGTTCATGATGTGGTTCGTTCGCTCGGTCGGATGTGGCATGACGACTTCGATTCCCTGCTGTCGGGCTTGGTCGTAACGAGGATCTTCTCGAGCCGGCACTTCTACATGTGGTAGTTGTGCCATCTGGTCGGCCACTTCGACGTCCATCTGCTCTTGTTGAGCTGCTGGTTCTGCTTGGACTTCGGCCGCCGGTTCCACTTGTTGAGCTTCCGGCTGCTGTTCAGGTGGGACAAAATTACGTTTCGACTTATTTGTTAAGTCGACCGTAAGTCCGATTCCCGTTTCTCCGGATCCAGTCCGTTTTCCTGGTGGAGCTCTGGTTGGCTCTTTTCCAGCTTGTCGGATTACGGCCCGTTGCTCTTCGATTCTGTCTCGAAGATCAACCGGACCAATTCTATGCCGAAGGTCGTGTCCCGCTAAGTTTTTGCTAGGTCGGCGCTGCTGCTGTTGACCCGCCGAATAAGTCCGAGTTCCGTGTTGGGGGATCTGCTGAGAAACAGTTGGACGGGCCTGTGTGACCACTGGCGTTGCCCTGTGTGGGATTGCCATCAACTGTTCCTGAGTCGCCGGTGTGAGGGTAACCGGCTGTTGGGTTCCATCCGGCATGTTCATCATCATGGTGACCGATGCGCTCGTCAATGGTCGGTTTGGGTCTCCGACAAAGACGTCACGTACATCATGGATCAACTGTTCGCTATCCGAGCGACCCTGTGTGGGTGCCGGTAACCGAATTTTGATTTCCGGTTCATAGTCGGTCGGTGGAGGATGGACCTTCATCGAGGCAATTCGTTT
Organism: Paramacrobiotus metropolitanus; assembly: GCF_019649055.1. NCBI lineage: Eukaryota > Metazoa > Tardigrada > Eutardigrada > Parachela > Macrobiotidae > Paramacrobiotus > Paramacrobiotus metropolitanus. The sequence goes on along the minus strand of NW_026570318.1, from coordinate 53,027 downwards.
GTCAACCTCCCTAAGTCTCTTTTGGTCCTCCAATTGGCGGTGTACGTCTTGCGCCTGTCTATACACCCACAGTCTATCTGTTAAGACTGGTGGTACAGTTCCTTCCCATCTTGGGTCGTCGCTTCGTTGGCGGTGAATGGTGGCCAAATTATCCTGTTCGTGAGCTTGCAGCTGGTCCACCAGAGTCTCGTTTCGGGCTATGTACCGGTATGCACTCAGGTTTCCAGCGACAACATTAATGTAAAGTGCCGCTGCCTGAGCTCGCATCTGTGCTCCGGTACCAGTGACCCGTTCGTTGGTGAAGGACACGATGCATTCCGCACATGGCAACCTGTTGTTATCCCGTGTCGCGTTATTCCTGCACTGTCGGCAGTCCACCGTGTAAGCTTCCGTTCGGTTCTGTCAAAACAAAAGTAAGCAAACCGTTTCTCGGTTGCATCCTATAAATCTACACCCTATAGTTACTACGGTCGGGCCAGGTCGGTTCTCGAGCTGGTCCGAGACGCCTTTGTGGTCGTCTAATGAGGTAGGTCGACTTCTGTTGGTCGGTGACGCCTATGTGGTGTCAATGAAGGAAGGTCGGTTATGCCACTCCTCTAACGCTTTCTGCGTTTCCTCATTCCCGAGTAGGTGCCTCCGTCGACTCTGGCCGACCTGCTTGGTGCGAGTCAGCCAGCTCGGTCACTTGTGCCGAGGTCGATCGTTCCTTCGGTAAATGTCCATAACGGTGAGTTGATGGATTTAAGGCGATGAACCGTTGACCACCCTGGATTTTATCGGTATTTGTGGCGAACCGTTGTTGGGCAAGCCCTTTTTCCAGGACGAACTCTAAGTCGTCTTCCAGGGAGTATTTCTTCCGTCCGGCGGTCGGGTCTGGTTTAGCCTTATACTTAGGGTCGACTAGTTGCGGTTCCGCCGTCTTCCATTCAAACTCAAACCGTGCTATGAGTTGGTGGAGAATTTCTCCGCGGGTTAATCCTTCCGGATGCCAAGACATTCCCATGCACGCTTCAATGGCGTGTATCCATCCTTCATATGTTGAAGGTGCCGGGTCTCTTTTAGCCGGTGGGAACTCGTAGTACATCCGCTTTCCGCTGGTGTATGTACGTATTATTTTCCCTGCGTGGTATCCCAGGTCACAGTAATGGCGTACGTTGTTCTGACTTAGCTGTCTCCAGTCGCCCGTCTCATCTACCTTCCAGTGTTGGAGGAGTTTGAAGGCGATTCTTGGTGTGGCGAACTTCGGTCCACGTGTAGCCAAGGCCTTCAAAGCGGCGAATGTGTACATCCATCCCGCGTCATATTCTGAGACACTCGGCTTAGGTTTCGAAGCCGATTTAATGCCGGTATACTTCAACCTAACGTTGACCAGTGGGGGAATGTCGTCTGGTAGGACTTCTATCATATCTTCATGAAAGTCCGAGCGAAGTGGCTCGGAGTCGGGCGTCAGTGATATCCGTTGGCCGTACTTACGAGGGATGTATACTCCACCCTCATCCCCGTTGCCTTTAGGATCGTCGGCTTTGTCACCGCTATCCTTTTCTTCGGATTGTTTGTCCGGTATCTCCGGTTCGCCCTGCTGTTGAGGTGCCGAGTTTGATGGTGGTGGAGGTTTACCATTCCCATCGTCGTCATCGTCGTCGTCCTTTGGTGACCCGTTCCCAGGTGTTTGGAAATCTTCGTCGTCGTCATCATCGTTGTCGGTTTCTTCCTCAGACGACGAGATCAGCTCAGATGACTTCGGTTCCTTCTTCTTAGCCGGCTTAGTCGACTTCGTCCTGGTCGACTTCGACTTTCCCTTCTGTTGGGTCAAGTCTTCCGGTTCCGGCGAAACTTCCATAGGCGAGGGCGGCGGGAGTGACTGTACGTCCCTTGGTATAAACCGTCCTTTTGCACTCCGAGTTGGTTTGGCGGTGCTTGCTCGTCCCGCTGGGGCTGCTGCCGTACCGACATATGTTGTCGGTTCGTGCGGTGCTCGGGGTCGGGTTAAGACTTGGACTCGTTTTTGTGACGATTGTGCAGCCGTTCGAGCTATGTGCAACATGGCGGCTGCGTCCTCCGACGGTTGTTCGTTGGAGTCACTGTACTCTTCGGTCGGTTCCGTACCAGCCGGAGGCCTGTCTGTGTTGACATAAGACATCCGGAGGTTAGATTCACGCCGATGTTGTTCCGGTATGAAGTTTGGCACGGTATACCGTACTGGCACATCGCGTTCTGCGTTAGTCGTCTGGAGAGTATGTTGCTCGACCAGAAGCGCGATTCGTTCGCCTATCCTATACTTGATAATTTCGTCGATGTTCCCCTTCTTATCCATGTACATCACGTTGTATACACGGGCAATTTGGACCAGAGTCGATCCACGAGGGTTCCGAATATATCCAATGCACCGCGCGATTCTGGTCGGTGTATCGTCCGCATTCCTTGCAGCTGCACTTTTAAGTGATTTGATGAGGTCCGGTGGAAGCAGTTCGGCCATCCGTCCCCATTGTCGGTGAACGGCTACTGCCAATCCGAAATCCAAAGTCCAGGCGACGATCTGCATCATGAGTTGATGCGTCAACCATGTTCCGGTTTCGCCTCCTGCCTGGATATTGTTGGACAGGTCTCGGACTAAGGACTGATAGATATCCGTGCCGTTTTCCTTGGCATTTCGGATACTACGGACAACTTCCACGTGTACTCTTACGGTACGGATTAAAGTTTCGACCGGATCGTCCGGCTGTTCGTCCGGAAGGCGTTCTCGTACGTCGTCCGGGGCTGGCCACTGTGATTCGTCAGTGTCCGCTCCGTGGTCGAACATTTCTTTCAGATCGCCCTTAAATCCTTCGTATGGATCCCCTTCTCCATGGTCGGAGATTGAGTCCTTTTCCTCGATGTCCGAGATGAGGTCGGATTCCACATCGGACTGTTGCTTGGATGTGGAGGGCTGAGGTTTTTCGGTCGGAGTCGGCGGTTTTCGTAGCCGACCTCCTGAAGTCTTAGCCGGCTTTGTGCCGGTTCGCTCCATGACTTCTTTGAATTTACGCTCCACCGCTTCCTTGTCGGGCGGCTGTTGGGCCTTCTCCCTCTGCTCGGTCCTTTGTGGGCCGGCATCCGAGATGTCCAGGTCGTCAGACGACTTATGTCGTTTAGCCGGGTTAGGCTTCGGCGTTTTTACCGTGGAATCCGACTTCGGTTTGGCCGGTTCCTTGGCTTCCGACTTGACTGGTTTCTTCTGGGTTTCCGTCGGTTGCGGCTTGGCAGACTGTATCGCTGCTTCCTTCTTGGCCTTCCGTTTATCCTTGTGGGATTTCGCGGAGTTAGCCGAGTTGATGACCCGAGCATCGAAGTCGTCGTCGATTTGGACGGAAGGTTGTCTAGTCGGAGGGGGAACTTTCATATTGACGGGTTGTTGTGCCGTCTTCTTGGTCGACTTGGGCTCCGGGGCGGTGGCTTTATGTTGAGTCGGCGTAGCCACTTGTAGGGCTTTAGGTCGGCTCTTTTCCGCTCGGTAATGTTCTCCCATTCGTTTCATAACGTCGGCCATCTTCTCGGTAAGTCGGTCATGGTCACGCCGAGCTTCCGTGGTGTTTCCAACTATGCTGGCACGTCGGATTCTCAGCGAGTGCCAGAGTTCCCTATCCTCTGGGTATGCCATGTCGATGCAGGCATCCTGTTCCGACCTCGTCAAGTCCTTTTCGTGTTGTAGGGCTAGGTCGTCGTGAAATTCCCGTGACGAGTCCTGGGGTGGTTTCTCCTTCACCGTACTCCGTTTGGTCGGTATGTTAACCGACTCATTTGCCGACTCGTTTGTCCGAGATTCGTCAATTGTTAGACGGGGGCCGGAGTGGATGGAGGTCGGTTCGTCCCTTTGTGGTGACGCTACGACCGTAGTTTCGACTCGCGCTTCTGAAGGGGATGTTGTGTCCATCTCCTCTTGGGTTTTCTTCGGTTTTGTAGGGGTATTCCGAGGTGAGAACCTGAGTGGTTTCTCAATTGGTGGTTGGCTCGGCAGCTTGGTCGGCTGGGATGCTGATCGGGTCGGTGAAATTTGTTTTACCGGCGATCTGCCCCGTTTCGGCGTTGATCCCTTTGATGGTGCCGCCGCCTTCTGTTTGGTGGAGTCATCGGAGTCGTTGTTGTCCGCGTTCTCCTCTTCTTCACTACTGTCCGACATCGTTATCGGAATCTTCTCGGTCACCTCTTCTCCGGGCCGAGGTTGGATTTCCAGTGTATAGGCGCCCGGGTTGATGCTAGGATTGCGGAGCCGTTGAATGGTCTGGATCATTGTCGAATCCAGCGGGAGTTGTCGTAACTCCTGCTTTCCGCATCTTAAAGTCACCAACCGTCTAAGGACTTTGTCCCTATCCTGGATCGTCGCATGGATCTTCCGTGCCATCTGAGTCTGTTGCTCTTCGGTCATAGTTCGGTCTCGGATTCCTCCTTGAAGTTGTGCTTCGTAAAGGATCCGTTGAAGGTCCAATGTTTTAGCTTGGCCGACTAACTTCTTATGTACGGCCGGGGTGAACAGAGCCTTTGCTCCCATCACTTTCCGTGACGGGCTCGGCTTTTCTTCAGCCGGTGGTAAGTTGGAGGGAGTCGCCTTTAAGATCTCCAAGAGTTGTTCCTTGGTTCTGACCGGTGACGGCGACTTAGTCGGAAAGAGGCGCCTACGTGGTCCGTGGTCCTCGATCCGTTCGCTCTGGGGTTCCCTTTGTGTGAGTCCAGGCAAAGTCGAAGGTCGTTCGAGGGGCTTAGGTCGGTTGACTTCTGTTGTTCCGACTTCCTCCGACGTGTCCATAAGTTCGTCTTCTCCTTCAAGCCCTGGTACCGGTACATCGCCCATCGGGTCGTCTTGGTGACCGACCGGTGAGACTTTCTGCGTCGGCTTGACCGGTTGTACCTTCGGCTTCTTGGCGGAGGGCGGCCTCTTCAGCTTACGTTGCTCTTCCGCTTCCTTCCGCTTGTAGAAATCGTCTACAAAGGACTGAATCATGGCCGTCAAAGTTTGCAGCCGTTCCTGATTCTTTGCCGACCACACTGTTGTTGGTCGGAGAATAAATCGGGCTTCCTTGGTATTGTTCTCCAAGTGTCCGAGGTTAATGTCGATCTGACAGTATTGTGGACTCTGTTGGTCGGTTTCGTCCATCATCTTACGCAGCTCGACAATGACGGCGTCCGCTCGCAGTAACTGTGTGTTAACTGCCTTTATCCATTCAAGGTCGGGTTTGGCTGGTGGGGCTGGAGGTGGAAGTCGGACAGAGTCAAAATTCGGTTTCGAGCCGACTGGATCTTTGTGATCCGAGACGGCCGACCTTCTGCCATGGCTTTTGTTGCCAAGTTGGTCGATTCCTGCTCCTTGTCCCGTTCCTTCTCTTCCTCGTACTCGTTCACCCTTGTATCCAGCCACGAGATAGTTCGAATAAGGTGTTGTCGAGCCCTAGTCGTTTGTGGGGCGTCCGGGTGACAAAGTCGTCGTATGAACCGGGCGTTGTTTCCCCAAGCTAGGATGTCTCGATCCAGGTCGTTCGCTTCCTGGCTGTTATCGACGCAGAAGTTTCTGCGGGCCCTCATCTCCGTGATGAGTTCGGCTACCCTCTCCAGTAATTTAACGATATAAGGTGCAACCGTACTTGCCAATTCGCCGGTATCCGGTATGGCTTCCATGATCCGAGCTTCTGTCGCCGGAGACATGGGTCGGTCGGGCATTTCCATTGGTTTCGGTTGAGCCGGTCCTACTGTTGAGGTCGGCTGAGGTTGTTTCCGAGCTGTTGTCGAAGTCGGCTGGCTCGAAGTGGTCAGCTGTTGTGACCCGGATGCACGTTGTTCCTTCCGGAATTCTTCGAGTTCCTTCTGCCGTAAGATTTCGAGGTCGACTTGCACGTCTTGAATGTGCATCTGGGAGACTCGGATTTGGTCTTCAATTGCCGTCCGAATGTTACGGATGGTCGGATCTGTTCCGTCCATGTAATCGACTTGACGTTGCAAGCTCTCGGCAATCCTCCGTGTGCGAGCCAACTTTTCGTCAAGAGCTTCGCGTTGCTCGGCCAATGTGGGCTGAGGCGGTTGTTGCGGAGGGGTCGGCTGAACCCTTTGTGGGTTAGCTTCTAAGATTTTCCACAAATCCTCGACCCGCCTGGAGCAGATACTGTACTGCTGATCCAAGGCATCGCGCATTCGTCTTTCCATGGGGTTGTTCGGGTCGAGTTCTCGGAGTTGTTTTCCGAGCTTTTCCATGACATCGACCGCTTCTCGGTACTGATTCTCGACTTCGCCGATGTCAACTTCCTTCTGGTCGACCGCGTTGTCGACGTATGGGAGTTCGACGTCAAGTCCGAACTGATGGGACTGGGGAAGGTTCTCTCTCCCGAGCTGGTACTGGCGCTCCCGCTTTGTTCGGGTTTGCCAAGTACTGTTTGACATGGTCAACCACCGACTGCAAAGCTTCAATTAGTCGGTCTCGGTTCGGACCTGGTGGAGGAGTTCCCCATGAGCCTAGAGTATCGGCCCAATCGAGTTCGAGTCGTAAGGCTCGGTCAACTCGGGACAGGTCGGCTTCCTCTTGTTCCGTTAGAGTTCCACTAAGTCGGTGGAAGTAGATGTCGGCTAGATCCTGTCCGGCTTGGGTAATTATGTCCAAGTTACCCGGTAGGTTATCCATAGGCGTTGTGCCGACTAGAGTCATCACCGCCGTTGTAGTCGGTGGTGCTCGGCGAGGTGGCGACGGTGTGGCAATCCGAGTATATTCGGGTTCCTTGTTGAGGATCTCTGTGATCCGTTCAACTACCGACCTGAGTTGTCGTTCGTCGACATCGGTCGGTTCTTCTTTGCGGATGAGATCGTCTGCCTTTTTCAGGTAGGCCGTCAGATCGTTCATCTTCTGCCGTGCCACTCGCAACGTTTCTTCGTCGGTTGGTGTGTTCTGCACAAAAGTTCGCTGGAGGTCTTCCAGTAAGTCCCATCCATCACTGATTATGGAGGACATCCTTTGTCTGCGGTTTTTCCGCATCGCCGAGTGCATCTCCGCCGCCGATGAGGTCGACGGTAGTGCCTCCGAAACTTCTGTGTCAGAGTCCTCTGGTCGTTTTTGACTCCGTGACGCTGGCCGGCGTTGGCTTCGTTCATATTCCCGCAGCTGACCTATACTGTTCATTGCGAGTCGGAACTGTACTCCTGGTTCGACCTTGCCTGGTTGTATCAGGTTCCTCACAAGTTGTATGTGAGTGTCGAACTCAGAAGTTATCCTTTGCGCGTTCGGCTCAAGTCCCTTCTCGGCACGTTGCTGAATCCGCCTTAGAGTGGTTTCCGCTTCTTTTATGGCGAGTTCGGCGTAATGGACCGTCCTGTCGGGTGATGGAGGTTTCGACGTTACGGCCTGTGTGGTCGTCGTCGGTTCGGTTAAGATGGCTCGGTGCTCTTCGTTGAGCTTTGCCAATAACTCGACTCCTGGCTGTACTAGCCTTTGATGCGCCAACGTTTGTGGCTGTCCAGACTGGACTAAGGTTTCCATCAACTCTATGTGAGTTGTGAAGTCATTTATCTTCTGGAGAACGAACCGTTCAAGTCCTTGTCGTGACCGTTCGCGTATCTTCTCCAGGATCTTCTGCGCCTCTTCTAGGGCGGCTTTCGCGTCGGCGAATGTTTTCTCGCCGTCCACTGCTGGTGTCGCTAAGGCCTGTGTGGTCCTCGGCGACCGTGGTGTCGCGGTTAGCTGAATCATCTGTTGCTCGACTTGAATCAGTTTGTCGAGTTCCATTCGGCGGTCGGACGTCTCTTTGTACTGGTCCAGCAAGACTTGGAACTTCTGGGGATGGTCGGCTCCACTTGTTGGGAGTTTCTGCATCCGTTCTATAATGGTGTTGGACTGATTGATTGCGTCATCCCGCCTCCGTTTCAAGCTTTCGAGCGTCCGGAGTCGTGCCGGGTCGAATACTTGGGAATTCGGCGGTTGCGCTCCGCTGTCGACCTGCGTGGTCGGTGGCGGGGGCGATGATATCGGTGAAGTCACGACGGCTCCAGACGGTAGCGTCGTCGGTTGGGCGTTATCCGTCTGTTGGGTCGGAAGTTTCTCCGCCAAAATGGCCGTCTTCACCTGGTCCATAGCTGTTCGGAGTCGGTGCTTGTCCACCTCTGTGGTGGGTAAGCCATACCGAGTAAGATCTTCAGTTAGCCCTATGTGGGCTATGAGATCGTTAACTTTCCGAACTGGGTCTAAGTCGGTAGGATCTCGGATTCCGTCAGCTATGCGTCCGTAGATTCCTTGGAGGGCTTGTTTGCCGTCGAGGATGGTTTTCCAAACTTCTATCGTTTGGTCATCCTGACCGATTTGCAGCGCCATCGCGTGATACCTGAGCTGGGGGACCCGTTGTTCGGCTCCACCTGTGTAGCTCTGGATTATCTGTTGAATCCTTCGGTAATGCATATCCAGTCGGATGGCCTGATCGTCTGTAGTTATGCCGCCGTGTTGTTCTGCCAGTTGGCGGGCGACTCTTAGGCTTCGGTAGAGGTCGTTCACCGTCCGAGCTCTGTTAGTAATAGCCACTACGTTTCCGCCTTGTGTCATCCTTAATTCGTCGAGGATTCGGTCTCCCGTCTGGAGGGCGGACCGTACGTCTGCCAATGTGGGCATCGGTACGTCTGATGACCGGCGTTCAGCTGCGTCCAAGTTCTGGAGGAGCTGGGGGTACCGATTCATTCGGTTCTGGGCATTCCGCATCCTTGTTCGGATGGCGTCCAGTTGTTCTATATTCGCCGGCATTCCTGCGGTCAGGTATGACTGGAGTTTGGCCATGTAGTCGGTGATGGCTCTTCTGTCATTATCGATATTCATCGATTCCTCGGTTCTCGGCGTGTCTTCGAGGACTGCGCCCATTCGTTCCACGACTATTCCAGCCGTTCGTAGGAAGTCCCGCAGCTCCTGCAGTGTTGGGAGCGGTAATACAGGTGGTCCTTGTGGGACCTGATGTGTCGGGTTCGTCTGAAAAACTGGAATCTGGAGTGGTAGCAACCCTTGGCCTACGTTGACCGTTATCATCTGTTGGGGTTGGTTTGTCGAGACAACCGCTGGTTGGGTTGTCGTCGGCTGGAGTGCTCGGATTTCGTCCTCCTTTTCCATCAGTTTCTTCGTCCAGTCAGCAATCAAGTCGAGATTGCCTTTGACGGTTTGCTGATGGTATTTGTCAGTCGGATTGAGTGTAGGCAGGCGTTCCTTCACCTGTTGTATCTCGCGGAGGTATTCGTTGCGCTTTTGTGCTAAAGCATCCAGCCGGGCTAATCGAATCTCTTCGTCGATCACCGCCTGTGTGGTCGGTGCTGAGATTCCCGACGAGCGCAAGTTTTGTTCTTGAGCTCGTATCTTTCTTTCCATGTCGGCAGCCGTATCAGTCCACCGAGTTTCGTCTCGGTCTATCCGTCCCATCTCGGCGGTATAGTTCTCCGCCGTGTGGGGGATTTTGGAGTACTTCATTCGGAGTTTCACCGCCTCCTTCATGGCGTCCTCCTTTCTGACGCGGAGTTTTCCGATCTCCAGTGAAGGTGCTCGGCCAGGCACTTGTTGGCCTGTCGAGGTCGACGGAGTTGGCTGGGAGGTCGGTATGTCGACCAGACTTGGAGGGCCGGGATCCGGGTCTCCTAGTCTCTGCGCCACATGTCGGGCCACTGCTTGTTGGCAGATCCGGAGGTGGTTTTGCTCCTTGGCGTGAAGCATTTTGTTAGCTTCGTTGAGACGGTTCTCGTAATACGCCAGTTCAGCCAACAACGTCGTTCTGTACGGAGCGTGGCTCGGGTCCATTTGTGAAGTCTGCGTCACTGCTTGGCTAATCGTGTCTATGTGAGCACGGGCCATTATTGCCTGCTGGCGCAATTCCGCTTCAGTTCTACCGTTGGTGTTGATCTGTTGGACGACCGCATAAGGTGGAGGCATCGACGTTGCGGCCTGTGTGGCCGTCGTCGAAGCAGGCACTTGTTGGCTCTGCCCTCCGACCTGACTTCGGTGCTGATTCAGCCGGTTCATCAAATGGGTCGTCGCATTCGGATCCATCCAGAGATTCTGTTGTCCGGGTGGCCTAAGATGAGTCGGCGAGGTCGGCGGCGTTAGCAATACTGGCCTTGGTGGCGAGATTGTGCCGTCTGGGTTGACCATGCTCATCGTTGCGATTTGTGGAGGTGGCAGTCCGGGCGTAGGCGGAACTGTTACAAATCGCACTGGCGGTCCACTATATGCGAAACTATTCGGCGCCAATGTGGGCGTCGTATAGATCGGACTAGTCATATTAGTCATTCCCGGCGCCATTGTGGGCACCATGTAGACCGTTACAGGTGTGTTAGTCATCCCTGGCACCATTGTCGGTGTCGGGTAAGCTGCTCCGGTCATCATTGTTGATGCCGAGCTGGTCGGTGCCGACCACTGATACGGTGGCATTTGACCATGTGGGTCTGCTGCCGTTGTCGGAGTCGTCTGACTCGTACCAGTTCCGAGATTCCACAAGCAGCCTGTGTTATCGACTGCTGTGTTCGGTGGCAGGATTTGCGGCGGTATCGTTCCACGTTGGGGCCCGACCGTAAGACCTGCTAAAACATTAGCCGTTGCGTTAGCTTGAGGATTGTTTACCTGCGGTAAAGGCGTCTGTGTGGCCGACCGCGAATTATCCGATCGCGATGTCGAGCGATGAGTCGTATAGGAAGTCGGGTAGGGCTGTGATCGGTTCGATCCGCTGCCACTACGTCCGCTGTTCGATCCGCTGGAAGGTGGGTCGTGTCGGTGACGACCTGACATTGTTGCTTGCTGTCAAGGAAAGGAAATACGGCGCGTTAGAATTCTACCAACTCCCGTACATTCAACTGAAGATGTTCCGGTCAACTGAAGAGGTTCCATTTCGACACCAAAGGTCCATCTATGCCTAGCTACTGTTAAGCTACCTAAAACTTATTCTAAGTTTTACACCTATGGCCCTATGACTGAGTCTGTTCTGCTATGACTGCTGTTTTAGGTGTCTTGGGTTTTGTTGTTTTGACTGGTTTCTCCGAGTCCGCCCGTCCCTCGGTAATCCGTTCCAGGATTTCCTTATGGGCTTCATCTTCAGCAACTTCAGTTTCCTCCAGCATCTGTTGTGCCGTCAGCTTCGGTTTCTTAGCTGTTCCATACTTGCGTTTCGGCTTAGTCGGTTCGACTGCCTGGTCGGCTACTACGACTTCCGTGGTCGGTGCCGAGTCAACCTTCCGCTTGGTATATTTGCGTTTGGGCTTAGTCGGTTGGACTGCCGAGTCGGCTACGACGGCCTCTGTGGTCGGTGCCGACGAGTCGGTTTTATTAACCGTCCTCTTTTTCCGAGCTGGCTTTGTTGCCGACTTCGGTTCCTCTACTGGTTGATTGGCTGACTGGGCCGGCGTTTCCGACTTATCATCCGACTTCTTCGGTTGCTCGGTGGTCGGTTGAACTTTATCGTTAGCAACTTCTTCCGAGGTCGGTGCTGGGTCAGCAGCTATCACATCTTGCTTCTGAAGTTCCTTCAGTGCTGGTGTCTCGAAGTCGGTCGGAGGTTTTTTCCGAGGTCGACCTCGTTTCTTCTTCGCCGTCGGTTCGGTTTTATTCGTGTCGTTAGTCGGATCCGAAAGTTTCTCGACGGTTTCTTCCGGCTTCTGCTTTGGCTTCCGAGTAGCTTTCTCTTCTGTCGGGTCGGCTACTGGGCCAGTTGACCGAGTTGCTGGTCGACTTGTCTCGACTCGGCAATGTTTTACTCGGTCGACGGCTACCGTATCTTCACGTCCGTCTTCGCATCGAAGGAGTAAGTTGTTTGGGCCAACGTAGTTGATGACCGTCCAAACTCCGTCGTAGCGTTCCTTCCGAGTTGGGTCCTTGGTCGGAAATTCCACCGTTACCTTATCCCTCGGTTTGAAGGTCGGATTTGACTTCTTCTTGTTGTAGTGCTCGGCATTTCGTTCGAATGCTTCATCAATGTTGATGCGGGCAATTTCGTGCGAGCGCTGAAGTCGTTCTTTGATCCGTCGGATGTAGTGTTCTTTATCCGTAAAGGTTTCCGGTGTATTCGTTCCGGCCACTACGTCCTGTGGCATGGTCATTTCTCGACCATACAACATGTAGAACGGTGAAAACTTAGTCGCGGCATGGACGGCTCGGTTCATTCCGCAGACGACATAATCCAAGGCTCTGTGCCATCGGTGTCCGTCTTTTACATCGCAGAACTTCCTTATTCCGTCCCATATCGTTTGCATTTGCCGTTCGACTTGTCCTTGTCCTTCCGGATGATGGGCAGTTCCAAGTGTATGTTGGATGCCGAAGATCCGTGCGACCTTAGCGAACGTCTTCGCTGTGAAGTGTGTCCCTCTGTCCGAGTGGATGAAGGTCGGCATTCCGTACTTCAAAAGGACGTCTTTGACGAAAAACCGTTCGAATTCCCTCGCGGTGTTCGTCTTCGTTGCCCGGGCTACAGTGAATTTCGTCAGCTGGTCGGTTACCACTGCGATGTACTGGTATCCCTTCGTCTCCGTCCGAGGAAGAGGACCTTTGAAGTCCGCATAGATGCGATACCAGGCTTCACCGACTTCCGTCTTTTGTAGTTTACCGGGTGGTGGGCATCGTTGCTTGTTCGCCATGATGCACTGTCGGCACTTCTCGATGTAGGCGATGGCGTCGGTATTCATGCGATTCCAGAAGTAGCGTAACTTTAATGCTTCGATCGTTTTCTCCCGTCCGAAGTGGTTTCCGGTTTTTCCGTCGTGGAGCGATCGGATGATTTGATTTCGCATAAAGAGTGGTACGACGAAGCAACGTTCCAACTTTGTGTTGATCGTCTTCAGTCGGTACAGTACTCCTTGCGCCATCTGGTAGTGTTCCAGATGTTTCGACTTGTGGTCGAGTTTCTCTGGATTCTCCAGTTCGTCAATGATTTTGCGTAGCTGCGGATCTCGCAGCTGCGCTTTCCGAAGTTCCAAATTCGGTTCGGGTGGAGGTGGGAGCGTCTCTTCGGCTTCCAACTCGTCGTCCTCCGCCGTGTTGACGGTCCGAATGGTCGGTTCCGGTGTCTCCGGTGCTGGGATATCAATGACTCGGACCTCTGTGGTACTCAAGTCGTCCCAGTCAGTTATGACATTGCATCCGGGGAGAACCGGTGGAAGGGGGATTTCCGGTGGGTTCTCCTTTTCCTTCTTCCTTCTCTTCGAGGCGTTCGCCTTCAGACGTCTAAGAGTCCGTATTGTACAGACCCTGACTTCGTCCTTAAAGTCCTCGAAGTTGGGGACTTGGTCCAACTCTTCGTGTGGATCTTTGTCGTCACTACGTTCGAGTGGCCATCTCGACAGGGCGTCCGCATTGTCGCAGAAAACGCCTGGCTTATACTCGATGGTTATGTCCCGTCCTTGTAAAGCCAGTGCCCATCTCGTTAGTCGAGGGTTGATGCCGGGTCGGTTCGACTCGCATCGGAGCAGGTTCTGCAATGCTCGATGATCCGTCCTTACGGTAAATGGTCCGTGGTCGATGAAGTGCTTAAATTTCTGCACGGCCCATACCACGGCCAAGCATTCCCATTCGGTAACTCCATAGTTGAGTTCCGGTCCGCGTAGACTAAGTCCGGCTCCGCTTGCGTCACATTCGATGACGGTCTTTTTAGTCGGGTCGAACTTTGCCAGTACGGGTGCTTCTGTTAGCGCTTTCTTGATGTCGTTGAACTCAGCCGTGTGGGCTTCCGTCCAATCGAGCTTGATATTTTTGTCCTTCCGTAGGAGCTCGTACATTTTCGATGTCTTCTGAGCGTATCCTCGGATAAATTTACGATAGTAGTTGGCCAGTCCGAGGAACGACCTAAGTTGCCGTTCAGTTCTCGGGCAGCTTTGTTCTGCAATACAGGCCACTTTCTCGTCATCGGTCTGGACTCCGTCCTTGCTGAGGACGTGTCCGAGGAACAGCAGTCTGTCCGTTCCTACCTCACATTTCGAGGGTTTGACCGTGAATCCAGCGTCGCGGAGGCATTCGAGAGTTGCTCGGAAAGCCTCAAGGAAGTCTTCGAACGTTTTGCCGAAGAAGATGATGTCGTCGATGTAGGCGAACACACCCTTCTTCCGAGCTGATGCTGTGATCTTGTCCATATGCATTTGGAAAGTTGCTGGTCCGTTGCAGACTCCAAACGGCATACGGTTAAATCTCCACATTCCTTCGGGTGTTACGAAGGTGGTGTAATCCTTGGATTGTTCATCCATTGGAATTTGCCAAAAGCCGGACTGACAGTCTACCTTGCCGTAATACTCCATTTCGGCGCATCGGTCTAGTAGCTCGTTCGGGTTCGGTAGTGGGTAATTGTTCTTCTTCGTGACGGCATTCAACTTGATATAGTTGATGCAGAAGCGTGTTCCTACCGTGCCGTCTCCGTTCCGTTTCGCGGCTAAGACGACGAGGAAGCTCCATGCAGCCGATGACGGTTCGATGACTCCTTGGTCGAGCATCTCCTGCACGTGTTTTTGGATGAATTCCCGTCCCTTCCAGCTTGTCCTGGTGGGGTTCATCTTAATCGGCTGTGCCCCCTGGACGTCAATGGTATGTGTTACCCCTTTGACGTCCCCATAGGGTTTCTTCGAGGTCGGAAATACGGTCCGGTAATCCCATGCAACTGCCTTCAGTTTGGCTAGCTGCTCGTCGGTCAAGTTCTTCCCGAAGTTCATGGAGTCGATGATTCTCCGTCGCTCCTCCTGGGATTCCGCGTCTTCCTGCTCAACTTCAGCCGTGTTGACTCGTGCTTCTTCGACCTTCTGGTCGTCCGTCATCATCGTAAATGCTTCAGCTCGGCCCATCGGGGCACCTTTGCGTAAGGTGACTTCCCGATGAGTGTGGTTTGCCACCATGACGGTGAATCGTTTCCCGTCATGCTTGGTTACGCCGTCCATGAATTCGACTCCGTCTCGTTTGGGGTCGGATTCACCTAGGTACATAAGTTTCTGGTCCTTGGATACCGGTACGTCCAGGACGACTTCTACCATTGTTACGGCTCGAGGATGAGTTTGACCTTCCGTTGGGCTCGAACTCCTGTTGCCTCGAAAACTTCGAATTGGGGTTTTGGCTTCACTTCCCTAGTCGGGGGCCAAGTCTTCGCCACTTTGTGTGGGAGTTCCCATTCGACAAATTCATTGTTGATCTCCGGTTCATAGACATCGGCATATTGCATATGACCAAGTCGTACGCCCTTCTTTAGCACCTTCGTTTGGTGGGTCGTATTCTGGATGTTTATCCAAGCCGTGTCGTTGGTAGGTCGGATGTCGATCTTGGCTTCAATTGGCCGGATAGGTCGGACTACCCGCTGTAGGGTAGAGAAGTAGATTCTTCTTCTCGGGTCCATTGGTTTGGCCGTCCGTACTTTGATCGAACATGTTGACCATGGTGGGAGGGAGACTCGTTCGCTGTTAAAGACAACTTGTCGGTCTAGCGCTTTCGTCTCCACGTAAGGATCCAGCTTTAAGTGGTGAACTTCTGGGCATTTGTTGTCCAGGTTCAGCTCTTCAATCGTCGTGACTTTGGCGATTCGTGCCTTCCATGTGTTGAAATGCTCCGACTTCTGTTGGTCGGTTAAGTTAGCCAAGGTCGGTTGTTCGGTTGACAACTGCTGGATGACGATAGTTGGAGGTCGGAGATCGTCTTCCTCCGGTTTACCTCCTCCGAATTCCCGCAAAGCCTTAAGTTGGTCGAGTTCCTCCTGTTGTTCGGAGTCGACCGGCTTAGGTTGTTCGGTTTGTTCCGGTTGCTCGACTATAAGTTCTGTGTGAACTATAGTTCGCAATGCTGTGGTTAGTCGGACATCGTAGGTCGGTTCTTCGTCCTCCGATGACGAATCGTCCGAGTCGTTTATGCTCGGTTTATCCGTCTTGCAGTGTCGGACTGACAGGTCGAATTCTTCGTCGTCCTCTTCCTCGGATTCTTCCGAAGGTCGGTTATCGGAGTCTGTGTCCGCCGAATCACTCGTACTTTGTATGTCCGAGTCGTCCGACTGGTAATCTTCGAATTCGACTTCCGATCCGTTTTCAGGTTCGACTTCTGGCATGTTGCCGACTTCGACCTGTGTGGTCGGTTCAGCTTGGTCGGCCTTATCCGTCGGTTGGGTTGGTCGACTTACTCCGTCCTGATTCTCAAGGTCGGTTGGCTGGGGGCTTGTGTTGCTCAGCCATCGGATGCTCGACTGTTGGGGCTTCCGAAAACGATCGACCTTCCGTTCCTGTTGCGGAGGCGACGGTGACGACGGTCTGTCGTCCGACCAAGTTAGGTCGTGGTGAGCCTTTATTGCTCGTACTACCTCGTCAATATTGTCTTGACAGATAGCACACCGATAGGGTTTATCGGTTTCGTCCAGGATTACATTTTCCTGGGGTCTCGCCGGGCTACTCACAAACGTCACGTTGGTTGGAGTGTGCGGCATAGGTGGCGGTAACGGTTCGGGGACTCGTCGCGTTATAGCGGTGTCCTCGCCGTACCGTTGCCAAAATGCAGTCGTCGACGATTCTCCGTGCGATCGTACTCGCTGCATGTAGGCGAAAAGTTGCGAGCCCAGTTCTTGGCATGGCATTTCCAAAGGCCGTGGGACAGGAAGTCCGTATTCCATATACTGTCGATGGATCGGAATTCGTTCGTCTTCCCATTCCCATGCTTCGTCCTCTTTATCGTTTATGAGGGCGATTACTGGTTCGCACCTTTGTTGTGCTTCCAGTATCTGGTCGGGGGTTATCGCTCCGTTCTGTTGCAGAGTGATCGCCATTTCCGACGTCCGTTGGTCGAGAAAATGTCGAACTCCCGAGAACCAAGTTCGGTACTTTTGTCGTACTTCCTCTCGGCTCTGGGCTTCCGCATCGGCGGGTGCCTCTGGTATCGGGATAGACTTCAGTACGGTCCTAGCCGGTCGTAGTATACCGTCGCGTATCCGTTTCTGATAGTGCTCTATGACGTTATGGAGTGCTAATTCCTCCAGCAGAGTGCGGTTCGTATCCCGGCAATCGCGGCAGATATTACGTGTGGAGTTCGCCGGGTGATCAAGCCGACTAATCCGAACTTCGTTTCCTACCGTGTCCGATGCCTCTGGTATCGGGATAGACTGCACTACCGTTCCTCCTGGCTGTTCCGGGGTTGGAATCGGCGTCAAAATGAAGGTGAACTTCGAATGCAGGTAGTCGCATCCGAGTAGCACTGGGATGTCCGCTTCGGTCGGCTGGACGTGGAAAGTGTGATGGCTAGTATAGCCCTGCATTGTTACAGGTACCGTACAGCAATGAGACACTATGAAAGCGACTTGTCCGCCTACACCGAGTATTTTGGTGTAGTGTCCGAGGGGTTGTATCGTTAAACCATTCCTCTCGCAAAACCGTTGTTCGATGAGCGAAGTCTCCGCTCCGGTATCCAACATCGCCAATGTGGGCGTGGATCCGACTTGGATTTCGTGTGTCCAAGCTCGAACTGTCTTCGGTTTCTTGTGTGTTCCTTTTTCAAAGGTTACTTCCCGCACCGTTGGTTTGATGGGGATTAGCGACACCGGTCCGGGGTCGGTTAGCTGTTGAGTTGAACCTTGTGTAGGTTCGACTCCGACTTCAACCACTTCTTGTACCTCAGGTCGGTTCATGACTCCGTCCTTCGGTATTTCGGCGGTTCCGAACCGTTGTACCTGCGTTCGTTTACATTCCTCCACTTTGGCGTCCGTTGGCCTCAGTTTTGACCACATATAGTCGAGGTTGAGGAATGTTCGAGAACCGGCTACCGTTCTAGCTGGTTGCTCTTTTCGTTGGAAGAGGTCCGCTTCTCCCGGCCGAGAGTAAACGGGTACCTGTGCTTCCAATGGGACTGTTTCCCATTCTTCGACTTCTCCTTCCGATTCTTCGGTGAGGTCGATGGCTGCCATTGTTGCAGCGTATCTATCCGTTGTACGGGCGGATGATACATCGGGGAAGTTTCTGTTGCCCCGGTGCGTGGATCGGCGTCCCGGTCCTCCACGTCTTGGGCCTCGTCTGGGCTGCTCGGTTGGGTTTATCCTCACCGGCAATCCGGTCCAACTTCCGTGGCCAAGCCGTGTAACGTCACTTTGTGTGACGGACGGCGCAGTCGCATTGTTTGCGCTGCTTAGGTCGGGCAATTCCTGCGTTCCGACCTCCGACGTTCCAGCGCCAAGTCGAGGCACTGGGTCGGTTGCCTCGAGTGCTTGTTGCATCCCGGGCCGGGCTTCGACGGTGCCGTTGTTGGCGTACACATCGAGCTGAGCGGCTAACTTCCGAGCCGTCTCTACCTCCTTTGTGGGGGTCGACATCGCTTTTGCGAAGTCCTCCTCGGAACTGTTTTCGTTCAGTCCGAGTAACTGAAGTATAGTGTCTATCTGTTGCTGGCCTTCCTTGGCTTTTGTCGTTCCAGCGTCTTGTCGGTGCGCTGGGTCGTTTTGACCGGCCATTTCTTGTGTTCCGGTCCGGATCTCGATTTCACCGTTGTCGATGAAGATTCCGAGTTCGGCTGCCATCTTTCGGGCGGCCGTCGCCTCCTTTGTGGGGGCGGACAGTGCCGTGAGGAGTTCTTCCTCCGTGCAACTGCTCCAGTCCAGTCCTAATGTGTTTAGGACCGTTGCTATCCGTTTTTGTAACGGATCAAAGTTCGGTTCGTTCCGGGGAGTGAGCGGCTGGTTAGTGGGATTATCCTTGTCCGGTGGTTCGGTCGGATGTTGGAGGTCTAATGAGTCACCGGAGCTCATCGACCTTGGGCGTTTCCCGGGGAGTTACTCCGAGCCGGCCCATTGTTGGGTGGCGTCGAGTTCAGCGACTGGCGGGGCGGCAACGGTTCTCTGTATGCCGGGGAACCTTGTTGGTTCCCGCCGCTATTGTTGCGGTTTCCGCCATTCCCTGGCCGGGTGACCGGTTTCCGTTACCGGGGCTACCCGAGCCTCCTGCCTGTTGGCGTTGGCGCGGCGGTGGCACGACATTCTTCCAAAAGGGGTTAGCCGAGCCAACTGGGCCATTTGTCGAATATCGGCGGTACCAATCGTCGTACCACCGAAGGTTCGGATTGTTATCCGAGCCATATATGCAGCGCGACTCGTCATGATTGTTGAACATGCAGTGCCTGCATCGGAAGGTCTTGTCCCTCGTCCACTGGAAGAAGGCTGCCTCCATCTTGTCGACGTACGTCGACGCCTGCCGAGCACTTTGTTGTGCTTGGGGGGGTCGGTTGCCTTGTGGGCCGCCGCCTCCGCCGCGGTTAGGGAAGTTCCCACGGCCGCGATTCCCGCCGCCGCGTCCTCTGCCGCGACCATAGCCTCCGCCGCCGTATCCTTGTGGAGGATACTGTCCGTATGCGGAGTATCCCTGGTTAAAGTTCTGTCCGTAACCAAAACCTGTGTTGTTTTGGTTAACGCCCGAGCTGTAACCTGGGCCGCCGTAATTGTTAACGGGGGCTCCAACTCCAGGTGCCGGGGGATTCAGATTTGCTGCTGCCGCGCCTGCCCAGGTCTGTTGCTGGACTGGTGCCTGTTGCACCGGTGGCGTCGGCGCCGGACTTAGTTGTCCGTACTGTGCCGTCGGAGTTTGGTATCCCGGCATCATATGTGGCTGATATCCGGTCTGTTGCGGTATCGCCGGAGGTGGAGCTGGGACAGGCGTAGGTGTTGCCGCCCGAACTCTGGCATAGTCGCCGTCGCGTTGTTTGCGCACCTCGTACATTTCCTTGCCGTTGACGAAGCTCCGTAAGTAGTCGCGGAGCTCGATTGGCGTCGCCGGCATCTTGATTTCCAGGGCTTCCCGTAGTTTAGGTTCATGGATGTTCTCCTTAAGATGATATAGTATCATCTGGTCGGTCATCGTGGGGACTTGGGACTTCATGAACATCATGGCATCGTAATACTGCTCGGGCGTTTCTTCGCCAAAGCGAAATATCCGTTTGTTTATCCGAGATATCATGTTCACCTCTTTGTTTTTGTCGGCGAATTGCTGCTCGAATTTGGTCAGCCATACGTTGACTGGCCATCCGCCGAGTGGTTCTCCGGCGGCTTCGAGAGTATGCCAGTGTTCCGCCTGGCCGTCTAGTTGGGCCACCAAGTCAGCCATAAAAGTCTGATCGTCCTCGTACCATTGTTGGGCTTGACGATGCAGGCTTCGAATTTGTTTAAGCCACCCCTGTAGCTTGGTATGGTCGCCATCGAACGACGGCATAGGTTGCCGACGTCCGTGGGCAATGGCACGTACTATCGCGACATGTTTCGGATCTTGTGCCGGAGGGATCAGTTGTGCCAGCAGCTCAGCCTGTTGTACGGCCGGGGCAGGTGGCAGGTTGGCATATGGCATATGACCTTGTTGGTCCCCATATACCTGCTGGTGGTGAGCTGGTTCATACTGATCGTCGTATCCGTCCTGTTGCGGATGCGGCGCTTGAGCCTGGTCATCGTAACGAGGCTGTTGTGATTGTCCTCCATACTGTTGTGGAGGGGGCGCTCGATTTTGTCTCGGCGCCTGCGGATAGAATCCACTCGGTTGGTCGTAGACTCTTCCATACCGGTTGGGCTGTGTTCCCTGAACCGGCATCCGACCTTGTGTAGGTCGGTTCGGAGGCGCTCGACCTTGTTGGTCGGAGCTATCTTCCCCGTTCTGTCCGTTCTGGCGCTGGTCATCCACGTTGAATGACCGAGCTCGTCCGCGTTCAAAGTCGAACTGCGGATTCTGGCGGAGGAAGTTTGGGTTAGAGTTCGTCCGTGGTGGACGGTATGCTTCCATGCCAAGTCTTAGTGGCTGGGCTGGGAGACGTTCGGCGTCCGTTGTCCGGTCTCCTCTGGCGTTAGGTACCGGCGCGTACATTGTTGTGCGCGTCGCGTACGAAGTGCTAGTGTATGCACCGGCCGACGTCGTTGTCGCCACATTCGACGTTGGTACTCGTGGTGCCGCGGTCGACGTATTGTGTTCCGGTTCCGGAGCACTTGGTACGGGTGGTGGTTGTGGGATTGTCCCCACACTTGGGTCGGCGGTCAAGACTCCAACGAAGTAGGAGGTGTTGTTCTCCTTCTTCGCTAGCTCTTGGGCTGGGTTGTTTCCCCACAGGATGTCGCTTATTGTTCGCGACTGTTGTTGGTCCTGTACCATGGACGTTCGGTATGAGGGGGGTTCCACCCGGCTTTGTTCCCGGTATGAAAGAAGTTCGACCTGGCTTTGTTCCAGGTGTTTCTTCTCCTCCCTTAGACACCGTGTTTCCGTGTCCATCTCGTCCATTTGCCTCATCATTTCGGTGAGGTTACGGGCTGCCTGTTCGCCGAAGTCGTACAGTTCGACCTCGCGGGCCTCCAGGTAAAGAATGCGGCTGTGTTGCGCCTCGTTCACCTTCTGAGCCTCGTTCAGGTTGTACTCCAGTTGGGCTCGGAGTTTCTGTTCTTCCTTGAGGACTTGATTCAGTCCATAGACCTGGTCGGCTAGCTGGGCATTTGCTTCCACCAGGTCGACGTCGGCTGTCTTTTTGGTTAGGAAAGCCCATGTCCCGAGCGTTCGCATCGATGAACCGACGTCCCATCCTGGTGAAGAGGAGTTCCATCTCCGACTCAAGCTCATCATTTCGTTGTGTCAGTCGGTCGATCTCGTTATCGGCCTTCTTGAGTTCGGTTACGTATCTATCGACTTCGTTGCGATAGACCTCGGCTTCCTCGTTGGCCTGATTAAGTTGTTGGTGGAACGCACCTGCTGCCTGTTCCGACTCGACCAATGCTGTTTGTACATCGGCCAGTTCTTTCTTTGTCTCTTCGAGTGCTTTGTTCGCCTCGTCGAGTTCGTGTTTGATCTCGAAGACTGCCGCGGTTGACCGATCCAGCTTACCGTTAAGCATGGCGATTTGGTCATCTTCGTATCGGCACGGTAGGTCGGCTCGCTTCAATATGGCGGTTAGCCGATCAATCTCCTTTTGTTGGAGAGCGATGCCTTTGTTAGCATCCGCCATGTCGCGTTCCCATCTGGTGCGTTCCAGCCGATGGGTATCCTCCGAGTTCCGGAGTGTTCCTTCCGCCGAATCGACGATTTTATCCGCCAAAACGATCTGAGTGATCAGTTTATGGCATCTTGCTCGAAGTCGGTCAAGGTCGAGCTCGGTGGTCTTTGTGACCGTTACCGAGTCTTGAGCTCTTTGTGAGCTCGACTGTTGGTCGGCATGAGACAATGTGGTCTCTGCCTGCAGCTGTTCCATCCCCTGTCGGGTGGGACGGGGCTGCTACGTCAGCTTGGGTGTCCAGGAATGTTTTATCCCTGGCGTCCTCAAAACTGTCGTCCGAGGTCGGATTCGAGTCAGCAAGGAGGATCCGTTCGTTGCGTCTCTCCTTTGCTTCGGCCGACTTAGTCGAGTCGGTTGAGGACGGCTGACTCGTGTCCTGACCGGCGTACCGAAGTGAGTACTTTCCGGTCATGTTCGCACGCCGAGAGTAGTCCTTGTTGAACTTTCTCGCGTACTCGTTTTCTCGAGAGTTCGACATTGTTGGCAACTCAGGTCGGCTCTGATGGAGCCTTAAAAGTTTTATCGGTTAGAAAAAGAAAATCAAACAATCTTCTGTGTGAAGGTTGTTCGGTAAGGTCAGGAACGTCTTTTTGTTCAGGAACTTCCGAGGGTCAGGAACGTCCGATGAAATGTTGTTGTTGTTGTTGATGTGTCTGTTGGTGACTCAGTACACAGGGTATTAATATACAGTACAATGGTACAGTACAGTACGTAATAGTAGTACGGTATAGTACGTCCTATGTTACTGTGCTGACCAGTGTGACGTAACAGGTTAAGTGGTCTTGCACTTCTGCCTACGTCGTAGAATGCGAGCCGTGTGCAAATTTTACAAAAAACGATGAATCACGCCTATGTTAGGCTATGGGAACTTTCCCCTGCACTCTGATTGGCTGCCTCTAAAGTACTGATAAGCGGTCGTTATGACGTCACAAGGAAGTTCGAGAATTTTCGCGCTATTTCCCGTTAGAAAAACAAATTATTTTAGGTCGGCTAGAAAGTTTATCTAGTCGGATTTTGAAGTTTTTAACCGTTAGAAATTAGTTTTATTAATTTAGAAAATTTTCTGGTGGTCGAAACACCGTTAGAAATTGAAAAGAAAAGAATTTCCGACCTGTTGCCGGTTAGCCTTTGTCTAACTGTCTAGACAGGTTCGTTGACCTAGCAGGTCGGTTCTCGACCAAAAGCAAAATTCGAGTCGGTTTCTCCGTCAGAAATTACTTTTTAACCGATGAAAAGTTTAAACTTACGGCTAGAAATAGTTTTCTACCGTTAGAAAGTAAAAAGCCGACCTAGTTGCGGCTAAAATCGACCTATAACCGTGACTTTACCAGTGTCGGTGTCGGTGTCGGTTCCGGTCGATTTCCTCCGTCCGAGGTCGGAAATCCGTCGTTTCCGTGCTGAAATCCGCTGTTAGAGTTGCGGGTCGGTGTTCAAACCGATGGTCCCCGTATAATTGGATTAATCCGTTCGCGCTGCAGACTCTCGTTCGAGTCTGGTCCGTCGGTTGGGAGAAGTCCGTGCTGTTGGGAATGTGCTCTTCAATGTGGAAGAGACCGAGAAAACTGTGCTCACCAGCTGGGTGAGAATCACTTCAGTGATCCTCGTTATTCCTCAGCTGTAAGACGATGCGATCAGTCCGATCAAAGTCAAGGCAGAGATTGCTTCAGCAATCAGTCTGACAGTGACTTTCAGGTTCCTCGCGAGTTCTCCGAAAGTGAAGCCTTCACCGTCTCCTCAAAGATTCCGTGGGATCGAAAACCGTATGAATCTGCTACCATGTAACAGGCAAGCACGAGGAGATAACGAGTGATGCTTTATTGACAAATAAAGGGGAGCAATGCTGCGTAATAGCAGGAAAGCAAAACAAAGCACTGATGGCTAAGCAAGTGTATGCTGAAAAGGCTCTTGAGCGTCCGTCAAGGCGTGAAAGAAGCAACTGGCGGCAAGCACGTGCTGTGTGCCATCAGCTGTGTGTTGATGCGCAGACTGGACTCGATCCAACGCGAGCGTATGAACGCTGAGTCATACTGCGAAAGAGGGACGAGAGAGCAAGTATGCTCAGTGTGTGCGCTGCGTATATCCGCTTCAGCGGATACGAGTACAGTGCAGCAGCACACGTACGTACAGCGAGAGAGGCGATATGGCAAGCATGAGTGCAAATACGTCCATGGTGGGCCGTATGCACCAGGCGCAGTCATGTGCCTCTGACAATACAAATTCATATTTTTTATTAAAGAAAATTTCCCATTTTTATTTAATTTCTACAAATTCATGAAATCTTCAGTACAGTGATTCGGGTACATTTATTTTTGAGCCTCATGAAATGCGATGCCATGACGACCTCCTTGGAGGTATTAGGTGGAGATTTTACGTTTCCGTCTGACAGTAATCCGAAGCACTAATGTTTGGCTTGATGCTTTTGCAGCTGAAAATGAGCATAAAATGCACGTGTCGTTTTTTTAAAGTACTTTACTGAGAGCTAGAGAGAAACAAATTATATTTGCTTTCTACAGCACTTGCAAAATTTCCGCCTGGTGACTACTTCGATGCTTAACAACTACAGCAACAAGTGAACGGGCTTCGGGAATAAACAAGACACCACGGTTATCACCAGCCATAAGTTTAAACAGTAGCTTGCCATTGTCCTTTTCACTTCCGGCGGTGGTGACCGACGAACGGATACCACGATGATCGCTGGCCGCTAGTGTATCCGGGGGCTTAAATAAAAGGTGGCGGGCCGACGGAAGGACACCACCAGTGGTGGGAGTATATACAAACGGCCACGGCGCATATTTCCATTTGATAGGCATAACAAATGCGCACATGTGCATTTAGTGGCGGTGACCAACGGTCGAATACCATCTATAAAAATAACGTATTTCTACAGAATAATCCGTGAACATGGATTCCTTCGGTATGCTTCGGTCGACTGTACTGTCCCTTTAGTAATATAAATTTCTGTTAAGTTTGTGGTCATTTCTGTTAAGGATATGGTTATTATAGTCTCGTGTAATTAGGTTTAGCATCATTCATGAGCTGGTTAAGTACGCAGCCATAGTTAACGAAAAAATTGTTAAGGAATTTTGAAGTTTATTGCAAGGTTTGACTAACTAGCAACTACGTTTCAGCTGGTTTTAAGCTTACTGTGGCATTAGCTTCAGTCGATAGCAATATCTACAACCGTTACGCATTTGCACAATTACAACAAAATAATATTACCGTGCAAGTACTCGTATGTACATATACAACGCCAATTCATATGCGGCATTTCGATTCGGTCTGATACAGATGCAAGCTGACTTTGCGAGTGGCCATACTGACTTCCGGCCGAGGTGCGGTGTTGTTGTTATTAATGGACACTAGGAATAATTTTGAAAATGAAGTTAACATCAGAAACCGTATAATTACGTGAAAGGCGGGAGTACTGGCCATTTTTAAGCAGGTTTTTAGCACAAGTTATCATTCAGGTGAACACGTGCACGTTGCGTGAGCACACTTTGTGTTACGTGGGCACACGTTTGCTGGGCCTGCTTGCGGGGGGAAGTCCATAAAGCGAGCTCATGCAGATAAGAGTTCGCATTAAACGGTCGTTGAAAACTTTACAGTATTGCCTTTTTATGTCATTTCAGAGCCAAATAGTTTAAATTGGTCCGGAAGGTCTTTGGGTGCGCATCATCCAAGAATTTTTAAAAGAATCATGTAATGGACTGTGATTCAGAACTTCCGATTCGGGAATATTTTTATGTGCCTATTTCACCAGAGGACTTAGTATTCACAGCTTCCGGCGCAGTCCGGTTACATTGTACCACGCACTCGTAACGCTGTTAAATTGTACCATCGACACTGTGGCGTAGCGCGTCGCTCACAGTCACAGCAGCGGCTCGCAACCCATGCTTTCGTATTTTCCCGCTGACACGGATCGGCTTATTCCTATCAGCGGATGTGACTCGTCAGGACGGCGTGACGTATTTTCGTAAAAGCTCCGCCTTTTCCATATAGTGCAGCTTTCTTGATCTTGTGTGCTCGAGCGGCCAGGCGCGGCTTGCAACCTTGAAATATTTCATCCGCAATAATCGTGCCAAGGGCGAATTTGCCATAGCCTGTCTGGTTATTCATACATATTGTACATACTACAGTTTTGTACAGTCTTGTCTCGTATGCAATTTTGCAGGTCTGCTCTAGGAAAGGTACTCTGTATATATCTCTGTTAGATCCTGCAACATATTGTTTCACTGCCCAATGCATATTTTACCGTTGCAGACAGTTTGTTGAAATCAGTACTGCTTTTTTGAACCGCGGTCCGACATCTGTTTTCGTATTGTAAGTACTGCAGAGGGAAGTGACGGTGCAGAATACAGTATAGAGTATAGACCACAGTGTCACCTGCAGGATAGAGCATATCATTCTGCAATTGTTCAAATCTGTACCATCTTGCCGTACCATTTTATTTATAATATTTCATGATTTTAAATATGCGCTTGCTCATCATGCCCGTTTATTTTGAGTGATCTGCCAAAAAGGATGAAGTTCTACGGTACAGGTAAGAGGTACTGCGGCCGGAATCGGTGTTCTATGTATCAAGAAACATAGTACGTATCTGTACTGACTGTACACACATACCCCTGGAGCGTAACATGATACCCAAAAAAGCTTACAGTAACTGTAGTGTAACTGGCAAAAGCTCACGTAACTCTACAGAGTATAAGCTCATATAAACATCGTCCATGGGGTATAATCGTTAGTCGGGTATAACTCCCAACCTTGTGCCGTTATGGAAAATAAACTCAGTGTTAGAATTCCTTCGTCACGATTTATTTGCTGGAAATAGCATAGCATCGATACGTACAGAAATATTATTTCTTGTAGGTTCGAAACATGATGGGCCTTCTCCCCAAAATCAACTACAAAAATCGGAGGTGAAAATCACAACGACTATTTATGGAGTTTTAATATTACAGTAGATTAGAGTCTAGAGACTGGTGCCGCTTCTAGTAGCATTATGAATTATGCTGCGAGGGACGCGGATTCCCCCCAACCGCTGCCGCTCCTAAGCAGCCAATTAAGACGAACTCCGAAGGGCGGAAATCCTGAATGTCATCTTGATGCCGAAATGTCCAGTTCCCGCCCGGATGCAAGCGCCATACACTGCGGTATAATGCCAAACCACCCGGCCGATTTTGCAGTTGAACCGATTGCGTCGCCTGGGTGTGCAAATCGCTTCACTGAAGCAACGGCTGCGAGCGTCCATTCCCGGGACACTTCCGACCTCCCGCCAAAAAAGGAACAAGAAATCGTCGACGAATTTGACAATGGTCGCACCTGCTCTTACCTTATGCGAAAATTCGGTTTGTCGCGCCACTGCATTCGCCAGCGGCTGCGCGCAGCTGGGAGACCGGTTATTTTTCGGGAAAGGGATCGAAAGCGGTACGAAGCGTTGCGGCCGACTGTTCTCCAGCTGTTCCAGCAGCGCTGGTCTATACGATCCATAATGCGTCAGACGAAAACGTCACGGTTGCTGGTGCAAAATATAATAGAAAATGCCAGTTCATCTCTCACAAAACCGCGACACCGGTCGAGATCGATCTACGAGCCGGCGTCAATCTGTTCTCCTTCGAAATCACCGGCTAAGGACCATCGTAACGTGGTTACGAATCAGGGCGCTTTTGTGCGCAAACAACGTCCCAACGAAAGACGGGATCCAAGGAATGGTCGCCAACAGGATCAAACCGCGCAAGAGGATGTGCCGTCGCAGAACTCCAAAAGCGCGTTAGCTGAAGGTACCAAAATGTTTCAGGATGACGGGATGTGCGAAAACGAATTCCCTACTACAGCAGCTAGGGAGATCCAGGAAAACATCGAAACGAATAAAAACCGGAACGATATGTCAAAAAAATACATTTCTTCTCACTTTCGTGAAAACTACTTTTCAATAAGTTATTAATAAAACCGCTTTAATGATTTGTTGCTAGCTGCAGTTTTCGTACACCAAAAATTACAGACCAAATAGGAGGGCCAATACCGAAAGTATTAGGACATAAAGTTTTACAAAAACGTGATTTCGGAGTGCGCGAAAGCGGAAGTTTAGTGTATGTATCCCATTTTTGCCACCATGTACCGGGCCATTTCCCTTAGGTTGTGCCAGCCTCGTGAAGAAACCCTCGCCTGATATAATTATAACCGCTTTAATAATGATACACTTAGTACAAAAAAGTATTTTAAGCATCCATCGGATTATGATCAGATTAATACAAAAAGTGAAGGTACCATTGACGATATGTACATAAGTTATATACTGTATTTACACAAGTTTAAGAGCCACCAAAATGGCGGAAGCCGTAAACAATAGCGCGCGGCTTCTTTGAAGTTCAAAAAAGCCGTCGGATATTCTGCGCGCACCCGGACTTTTTTGTGGCTCTTAAACTTGTGTAGATACAGTACGTAAATAGTATTGTAATAACCGCATTCTTTAAAAGTTTCTAATTTATATGAAAACGTAAACATATCTTTTTTATTATTCAGTTCGCAGAAATCAGATGGAAGCCGATATTTTGAAAGCTGGCTTCGAAATCGACACCGCATCTGAACAACGCTCCTTGGACCAACAAAAGGAAGATGAAAAAATTACGGAATATTCCAGTATTTCGCTGAACAGATGCAAGGGGACTGCTTCCGAGATATCCGTGTGTCAGTCACTAAATGCGACCCCGAGCCGCAGCAGCGCTAGGTATCAGTGCCGGATGTGCCATCTAATCTGGGATGAACAGGAAGCATTCCTGTCACATTTGGCCGGCACACAGCATGAGCAACTCTGTGCCGCCGGGATTTTCTTATACTGTATGTACAGGTTGTCTGTTTAAAACTCGAAAACCGGCGAAGATGGGCAAGCACGTTATAAAATACCAATGGGAAAATACGCTGCACGACTACTGCGTTCATGCGGTGAAATCTGGTCAATAACATTGGTGATATGTATAAAAGTTTTCACAATTTATGAATTTGTTACTGGAGCATCATTTGCGCATTCATTGATATATCCTTATCACTTCCTTGAGCGCCAAAAAGGAGCGACATAAATATATCGGGCATAGCAAACCCGTATTGTTCATACACTATAACGGAAATGTTAAAATAAAACCCTCATTCACCGTAAACTGTTTCCGCTGCATCGAGCTGGTTAAAACTTTTTCTGGATCTCGCTTTCGGCGAGATACCTATTAAGAAATTCAAATCCTGTTTCACGAACTGTAGCCTGAAATTGAACCGGTCGTTGTTGGCACCAGATACAGATTAATTCTTCGTGTACAGAGCCGTTCACACAGGGTAGATGTACTAGGAAACGCCCAGTTGCACGCATTTGCAGCTGGACTGATATTGTGATTGTTATTGGATTGGCTTACCAGGGCATGGTCATCGCCTTTCCTCTCAGAAAAATTTCGCTTTTTGGTATGATATATTTGTAGTACGTCTATGGCAAGTAATGCATTGCCAATACATAGGATAACGGTGTCCTCAAAATATTGGGTTTTGACCACGCCCATTGGATCGTTGTCGATGCAACTATTCTAGGCATTCCCGTGACACATACTATGATTTTATTACTATCTTCAGACAAAAAACGGAATTTTTCTGAGAGGAAAGGCAAGTGAACATGCCCTGGTTATCAACCTAATGCACTGTTATCTTAATTATGCAGCCAGTTTAACTTGTAAGTGCCGTTAATAAATGTGTTGTTTGTGAGCAGCCTGGAGTAATACCATACTTCTGAGTTCTAGGTATTTCTAATACAGAGCTGTAGCGGTAATAGCTAATAGTAACCCTGTCGAAGTAAGCCTTCATCTTTAACTTCAGTCGAAAGCAATGTAATTTATAGGTTTTCGGAATACGAATATCAGTACTCCAAACAATAACGCGTGGTGCCTACAATATATGTGTGACCGGAACTCGGAAAGTATCTGTAGGTACGTACACCTTCACGTTATATTGCACCTTCACGTGGGCACCTTCATGTTAAAACGCGTACAAGTAAGCTGACCCTCAAGCATGCACATATGTGCAAAGTAAACAGCCCGCTCCGGAAGATATGGGCTGGCGAAGACAATATCCCGCTTCGCGTCGATGATTTTATCTGGCTTTTATGGAAAGCCATGCTAAAGGATATTGGTCGTGCAAAAATGGGATAATATAGGGGGAATTTAACTGCTGTGGCCAGCACTCCCTGTACTTGCTGCCGTCACCCGCCTGGAGTGTGACGTTACGGCAATACATATGGTTAAATCAGGCGCGGTACATAAGCACCATGTTTAGCCACAACGTAAAACTCCAGCCGAGTGACGGCAGCAAGTACAAGGAGTGTTTGCCTCTGCAGTTAAATTCCCTTATATATGGAGTACGTATATGATGCGAGCGTCTACTCAAATCCGTTGATCCAAGTCATTTTACATCCAAATAATTTTAAAACTTGCTCTGGATGACCTCTGAACGCGCAGTAACACTAACCGGTTGCAGAATATTACTGAATTAAATTATTGGACAATACAGATCTGTAGTTTAAGCACACTGCACACAGTTCTGTTCCAGCAGCATTTAATCATTTCAAAGCTACGAAGCTGCAACACGTAGTTTAACCTGAATTCAAATCGTAGTCCCCGTTTTCTGAGAATTAAATTCTCCAATTTTTAAATGCAACTTATAAGTCCGAAATTATTTTAAGAATTTTGAGAAGAATCCTGTAAGTTTTGACTTCGATTCCGTACTTCAGATTCGGTAAAGTTTTTATGTGTCGCTTTCAGCAGAAGTTCTAATTAGTTACAGCTTTCCGCGCAGGCCGGTTACAGTGTAGCACTGTAACACACAATTGTAACATATAAGAAAACATCAGAATTAACACAAGAAAACCATAATTAACATACTGTAACACTGTAACACACAATTTTAACACACAGCACATAAGTTAGCTTAAGAATTAACCTAAGAAAACATAAGAAACATTGTATATTAACACTGTTCCGTAGCGCACCGCGCGCAGCAGGGGTTCCAGCTCATGCTCTGATTTTTTCCCGCTCACACGGGTCGGCTTATTCTGATCAGCTGATGTGACTCGTCCAGACGGCGCACCATATTTTCGTACACTCCGCGCTTTCCACGAGATGCAGCTTTCTTGATCTTGTGTGCTGGCGTTCGTGATCGTCCGGGCGCGGCTAGCAACCATGAAATATTCATTAGCAATAATCGTGCCAAATGCGAATATACGGATAGTACGATAGACCTGCCACTGATATGATTATACAAACTCAATGCAGTGTTATAATGCAGTTGTAATGCAGTTATTCAAGTCCACTCTGGGAAATGCAACAACGCATATAATCTCTACTCGAACCAACAACATTAAAATTATCTCGATGCGCAATATCCCGTTGCTCTGTAGTTAGCTAAAGTTAGTACTGCATTTTTCAGCCGCGGTCCGATTTCCGTTTTTGCATTGTAAGTATTCTATCTGCAGACGGAAGTAGCGGTGTAGAAGCGAGTATAGACTGCAGTGCTAAACTTGCAGAGTGGAGGATATCAATCTACATTTGTTTAAATCTCAACCAACTCGCCGTGGAATTTTATTTACTGTATCATTCTCATTTTATATTTTTACACTTGCTGATTATGTCCGTTTTATTTTGAGTGCTCCGCCAAAAAGGATGAAGGCTACAATACAGGTAATGCGACCGAAATTTATGCATGCGATTGTTTGTTTCTCACCATCAGCATTAAAAACATATTAAGTACATAAGTAACAAATGATTTAAAAATTACTGAAAAATTAAACCGGCAGTTCATATAGGCTGCATGATTACGGAATTACGTTTTACGTTATTATGCACCCGGGTCACGGACTCAAGGGTCGCAAAGTTATTTTTATATCATTAATTTGTTAAGTTCAAATCGCGACATTACAGTCATAATTCCATTAAACTACGGCCATCATTGCACAGTTAAGAATTAAAAAAACAACCAAAATCAGCATTATCAACCAGTTTGTTCTTTCCCGGTAAAGTTCCCAAAACAGCCGCGGCGTTTCCTTTAATAATTGCGAGGCTAATAAATAATTCCGGCTTTCCGCTTGGTGTGCCGCTGCGCCCGCTGCCTTTGCTTT
The DNA here is from genome assembly GCF_019649055.1 of Paramacrobiotus metropolitanus. Classification (NCBI taxonomy): domain Eukaryota; kingdom Metazoa; phylum Tardigrada; class Eutardigrada; order Parachela; family Macrobiotidae; genus Paramacrobiotus; species Paramacrobiotus metropolitanus. Next base: position 20,931 of record NW_026570318.1, on the reverse strand, counting down.
TTTTTCATTAATTTAGATTAATTACATTCTATATCATTAGTTTGGATTTATTATCGTTGGCTTTGTAATTATTGTAATAACAAATATGTAAGTATACAAACGAAGGGTGCTAATTTTCGTTTGACATTCTTTATGCTATACTGATGCTTGTATTAACCGTCTATCGAATTGTCGTTTTTTCTAGAAGTTCAAAAAACCTCAAAAAATGCAACTCAGAGGAATTGTTTTCACTGTTTATCGCGATAACCCTATACTGTAGCCTAGGGTTGTGGATATCCAAGACTTAAGGGTTGGATACACGATATATCCTGATTTATCATGGATATATCCTTTCGTATCCGGATATATCCTGTCTAACTAAAAAATTATTTTTAAATAATTTTTTGTCTCTAGAATAACAAGGAGGTGCAATGACTGCAATCGCGGTGACACTACTTGTAATTACACGTTGTAACATTTAGACCTGGTCCCGAATTCGAAGCGAATCTCGTTGCGATACAGCAACTCCACCTCGCGAGGTGGCTTCGCGTACCGTATCTGTAGGCGTGGCCACTGCAAACAGCCACCTCGTGTGGTTGAGCAACCGTACCATAACGAGATTCGCTTTGAATTCGGGACGAGGCCTTAAAAAAATTATATCTATTCTGTCTACAGTAGGCAAGTCGAAGAGTACTTTGTTCATAAGCACTGTAGCATTTCCTTTAATAAAACTGCTAAATGCTAAACAAAAGCCTGTAGACAAATTTTCCGCCGATGAAAAGTTTGCTGTATTCTTGCGGAATCAGGTTACAATTTTTAGAACCGCTCCGCTCCGCGAAGCGATTGATGCCAACAGACCTGCGAAGGGGCCGCCAATACGAATCCGTATTGTTAGTGTAAAATTGAAAACAAAGGTCTATTTATGTATGTACTCGTACAACGCATTGCGGCACTATGATACAAAACATTATTTATAATTAGGATGGGTAACTAGCCAGGCATTTTCAGTGCCAAATTCAAAGCGAATTGCTGCAGTAATTAATACTAAGTCAGACATAAAGCGAGAAATTTGTAATGTTCCGCGATTATTGTGTGAATTTATTAGCTTTACTTGTGATGAGTTTAGGAGCTTTATGAATTTATGAGCTTTACCCGAGTGAAGCAGCTTGTAAACAAAACGTTGGTTGACCGTGAAACCACCGGTAGTTGAAGGTTTATAGTGACTTGCACAGCCCTTCATCCAACGGTTAGCCCAACGTTTGCTGAAGAGTCTGGGACCGTTGGAGCACAGTCAAAATTCGTGCACGGAAAACCGGTGGGCCTACGTTATCCGACGCAAAGTACAACGTGATTTCAAGGTTTTTTCAATGTTTGTTTTTTGTTTGCGAAAGCCGTTTCTACCGTACCACTACCGTTGAACAACCGTCAATTTTACCATATTTTATTATGATTTTCCTGGCTTCAAGCCTGCTCAACAAACGTTTCCGTAACAGAAATTAATCCACAGTTTTTGGCTTTGTGCCTACAAAATAAAAGCAACCGTAACAAAAAATAAACATAAAATCATTCCACCTTGCGATAGAGCACAGAAAGGAATCAGATGGATATCGCTCCTTAGCCTAATTGTTTTTGTTATCTAGCGTAGATTCTTTGGCTAAGCTTTTATTGTTCTGATAAACAAAATGCAAGCTATATCCAAGCATATCCGGTGTATCCAAAATATCTTATAATATCCCAAAATATCCGTATCCTGCCGGCTGGCCTTGGATATGGATATGATATTAGGATATTTTGGATATGGATACACTTTGGATATTGGATATGCAACATCCTTACTGTAGCCCGTCACTAGCCGCTAGACGAAATGGCTCAACTTTTAGAATTTAGATCCGACAACGGCGACACGTTACGTAGAACGTCAAGCTGCGTGCGCGCTGCTTTCCGTACACCAGACTCTGAGGTGCCAGTTCATCTAGCGGCTACAGTAATTCTTATGCAACGCATGGTTACGCAAATACTGCTGAAATAGGAAGATCATCTGAACAACCATTTACGAATTTACCACTGTCAAGGAATATTTTGACATTAATTTTGTTTTTCGCTCGTACAACTCTAATCATGAGTCATGACTGATGGCCGGCATACAAACAATTTTACCCTTATCCGAGTGCGGCCATAAAAAGTCCCAACAATTATTAACATGGTGCACTGCGCTGGGGGGGTAATGCAGAAAGTGCACCTGGCGACTTCCCAAAAAACACCGATTTGTTTACTTCATTTTTGTTTCAGTGTTACAGTTAAAATGCGGTTTCTCAGTTTTCGTGCTTCCTGATTGCTGTAAATACGGCAACACGTTTACCGCCTTTTGTGTGTAGAAAACAAACGAGAAAAACCTCTGCGCGAAATAATAGCGTGACCTGAATCTATCCACGCGTGACGTGAAATTAATCTATCCACAAGAATTACCCCAGTTTTTATTTTAGAAATTGGCAAATTAATTTGTGCTTCCGGGCCATCCTCTTAGTCCACCAATTTTCACAAAACAGTTCATGAGAAGCACAAGCCTGTGCATGATTTTGTTCCACTTTTAAGCTACTGTATGTTGCGAATATTGCTCTTTTGAATAAGACTAACATACTATCAATTAAGCAGTAGGCGGATCCAGCGCATACCAGTACAAATAAGAGACCGCCACTTTGTTCAGCCATTCGGTACAAGGTAAAAAAATTGATGTCCTGGACAATATATCGTGCTTGGAGTAAGAATATTTATCAAGAAGTTGATAGCTTTATGGGCAGAAAATAAAAGGTTTTATCGTGTCTAATACCCTTTCTAGGAAATGCGTACTATATGGTAGTAATACGTATTTGTACTGCAGCATAATATAATGCCAGGCAGTGTTCGTATTTTAACGGTTTAGCTAAATCCAGGTTAGTTACCGGTTACCGAGCTAAACGTACCCCTGAAGCGTAACTTGGTACCCAAGTACTGTAGCTTAATTAGTGTACAGAGTACCTCTTTTAAAAACTTGCATACTTCCATAGTATGTGTATACATATTCCATGGTAGAGTAAATGAGGGCATTACTAGAAACTTTGTGCAGTTATGGAAAATGAACCTACTGTTAGAATTCAGTCGTCACGATTAACACTCGTCCTCGTCCATGTGCCTGAGAGGCACATTTAAGTAATCATTCAGAAATTCAGGCAGTTGACTTCTTCCTACCTAACCTGAATTCCTCGGAAAGGTTGTTTGCTTATCACTTACTAAAACAGTTAGTAAAAATAATGAACGGAAAACTTTAGAACTACGAAATCCAACAGCTTCCGGTTGGTGAAGTTGAAGTGAACAAATGGCAGCCTCCCAGTGTGAAAGCATGATTTGGATATGTTGCGAAAGATTTTGCGAAGTCCTCACTTCTTTTCAGATTCAGTCAGCCGATTCAACAGCAACTCTTTCTACTTGCGTCCTTAATGAAAAGGAAGAACTAAGCGTATAAAACATTTTAATGAATATCAGACCGTTTTACACCAGATTGGGACGAACCCATGGGCTGCGCCTGCGCGGCACACAAGATGACTCCGTGTAATTAAAGTTTCAGTGTATGTATCCCATTTTTGACGGTATATACCGGGCCATTTTCCAGAATTGGCTGAAATAGCATTCCAGCAATACGTAATAATATTTCTTGTAGGCTTGAAAGGTTGAGGTTCCGGTGTGTGGCCTACTCCATCAAATTAACGTTACAGAACGGAAGTGGAATTGCAACGATTATTACGGAGTTCTCTTCTTAGATTAGACAACTGGTGGATCGTGTAAAATCGCATTATAAATTATACTGATTGGTACGGGAACTCCCCGGAAAAGCTGCCGTTCGTAAGCAGCCAAGACGAAATCCGAGGGTTACAAATCCCTAAGACAATCATGTTGCGGGCGAATTGCCCACTTCCGCTACCGGAGACTAGGGAATTGCATTGCAGTGCAATGCCAAACCACCCGGTGGATTTACCAGCGGAACCAAATGCGCCGCCTGGGTAGGCAAATTGCTTCACGGGTGCAACGGCTGCGAGCGTGCATTCCGGGGGTAATTTTGACCTCCCTCCAACAAACGAGCAACAGATCCTGGACGAATTCGACAATGGTCGCTCGTGTTCCTACCTAATGTGGAAATTCGGGCGATCGCGCGACTTCATTCGTCAGGTCCTGCACGCAACGGGGAGGCCGGTAATCTTTCGGGAAGGGGATCGGAAGAGGTACGAAGCGTTGCGGCCGACTGTTGTCAAGCTGTTCCAGCAGCGCTGGTCGATACAAGCAATAATGCGTCACACTAAACGTCAAGGCTGTGGGTGAAAGTATTATAAGGGATGCCAGTTTACCTCTTATACCTGTAACACCGCGATACCGATCGATATCGATCTATGAGCCAGCGTCAATCAGCTCCCCCTCGAAATCTCCAGCAAAGGACGAATATAAAGTTATCACGCTTACGAACCTCGGCGCTGTTTTGCGCATCTCACGTCCCAACAAAAGACGGGATCCATGGAATAGACATCAACATGAGCAAATCGGACAAGCGGATGTACCATCGCAGAGCTCCGGAAGCGCATTAGCTGCCGGTGCCAGCACTTTTCAGGATGATCGAAAGAACGAAAGCGAATGCGATACTACAGAAGGTGCGGAGATTAGTCAGGAAGAAACCGCAGCCAATAAAGACCGCAGCGGTATGTCCAATGAAATTCCTCGAAATTTCGGGAAAAGTAATTATAAATAAGTTATTATTAACACCGCCGCAACTATAACTTGCCAAATGTGCTTTACCTACGTCACAAATTGCGTAGCAAATCTGCAGGTTAAGATCGAAAGCACAAAAAAGAGCAAAGCGGGTTCGTTTAAGGTGTAGACTCGTTAAAAAAGCCTTCTGTGCGATAAAGATTCTATAATCTATACTGTAAAGATAAAAGAATGGTGCAGTAAAATTATCTTAAGTGCCGAAGCAAGCATTAGTTTACATATGAATACGAATACTGGACTTTATAGCCAATCTTACGCAAACAAGGTTTCTACTTATCGTTAGTGTTTTGCTCTATCGCAACAATTTTCCAAAAAACAGGAAGGTAAACTAGCAATATACAAGAGCTACACAGTTTTATGTAACAAAGGAACGTGCTGCTCTTTTATTGACCGTCTCTTTTATTCTGCTCTTTTATTGCTCTTTAATTAAACTACATAACAACCGATAATCACAAACAAGTAAATAATAAAACAAGCCCAGCACGGATGAATAATGTCTTAGGATTTCGAGCATGTAAAAAGGTTAACTGTATATGTATTAAATAATGGCACGATGTCTATTACATTAAGGAGGCACGAACAAAATAAACAGACGTGAGCAGTACCTGTTATTTTGCTTATTCGCAGTTCGCTAATTTCAATGGCAATTCGATATAATAACACATAGTAACAATCTGGACATTTACAGTTAGCCCATGTTAAGCTAATGGCCACCATGGTAACAAGCTTATGAGTGACCACTGGACTGTGGGTAGTGGGCTTTCCAGAAAATTGATGATGCAGGAACACTCTCGACACTGAGAGGAATCTGTAGCACTTTAGAGCGGGCAGATTGGATGTGTGGAACGCGAGAAAATTGGTTACAACGGCAAAGTGTCGAGGACCCTGGTTACGTAGTTAGTATTCATATAATAACATGCAATTGTGCTGGCAAACGTTGTCATGCATGCCTGACACATAGCTGAACAGTGTGATAATAACCGCATGTTTTGAAAAAAAGCCTTTTTTATAATAAAATGAATTATTATGTTTTTACCGTTTAGTTCCCAGAACTCATATGAAACCGATAACCCAAAACCAGGCTTGGAAACAGACAGAGCATCTGAACAATGTTCCTCCGACCAACGAAGGCAAGAGGAAGAAATTACGGAAAATTCCAGTAATTCGCCGAACAGATGCGAGGGGGCTGCTTCCGAAATATCGTCGTTTCAGCCACAAAATGCGACCCCGAGCCGCTGCAGCGCTAAGTATCAGTGTCGAATGTGCCATCTATGCTGGGACGAACCGGAAGCCTTCCTGTTACATTTGGCCGGCGCAGAGCATGAAGAACTCTGTGCCGTCGGGATTTTCTTGTACTGTACAGGCTGTCTGTTTAAAATCCGAAAACCGGCGAAGATGGGCACACACATTATTAAATATCAATCGGAAAATACGGTGCACGACTGTTGCATTCATGCTGTTAAATCTAGCCACTGAACTGGTGGTACTTCTATAAAATTTTTCACGTTTTCTGAATTTGTTGCGCGCGCGCATTGGCGCTACATTCATATCAGTTCCTTAAGCTCCGAAAAAACCTGCCAAATTGATCTGACATTGCCAAGGCGTATTCCTAATGTAGTATATTACGTAGACATAAACAAAGCCCACATCCGTCGTAAATTGTGTCCTTTGCACCTAGATAATTAGAAGTTATTCAGGATTACTTGCTCCACGCCGGCGCTTCTGTAACAGCTGCTCAGTATGGCTTCTCAACGTTGCCACTGCTTATAATTTTTGGGAGTAAAGAACAAACTTCAGGTAAAGCAAAGAAAATTGTTCAACTAACATTTTTTTCGTAGTCTAAGAACCACTTTCTTCAACATTCCCTATCTTTATTTCAATAATAACAAAATCACAGCCGAGCTGAGAAGAAAAACAACATCGGGCACTAATCATTCCCGATCAGCCAATCTAAAAGCTAAAAAAACGTCCTCGTTGTCTCGCATCTCATTAAATGTTCCGAGGACAGACACCGCACTTCCGCGTTGTATCTCGGTGCTGATTCTCTGACGCAAAAACTCTCCCGACCGAGGGTTACCACTACATTCGCAAATCTTTTTTGACAGATCTTTGAAAAATTTCTTGGTTAGCGGTCCAAAGGTTCCCGTAGTTTCAAAAGCCAGAGGTTGTACGACGTATCGATCCGCGAACTTTCTTCAACTATCCAGAACAGTGCCTGCTTACTTATACCGACACCCCAAACGGTAGGAAGCCAGCTCACATTTCGTGACCTTTGACTAATATTCTCTTTTTTTCGTTTATGTAAGAGTCTGACGAGATTTTTATAAAATGGGAAAATTTGCCAAGACATACGTCGGTCCTTAACCGCGACCTGAACTGGGCCTACCATGAGATCATTACGGAGGCCGTGTTCGTGTTGTGGATCGGTTGCCATCTGTCCCTTAAATTTGGTACGCGCTTTTTCGCGGAATGGAAAATAACGCGTATCGATCCCGACCGTTCCACGAGTTTCGGCCGTTTTCTGGGGGTGCCGGTGCCGGTTGCAGAATTGTAAGCAGAGAAACGATTTTGCTTTAAAAATACTAGCATCTGCGTGAAAAACTTGTTGTATTCCTTATTCGTGAACTTCGTTTAGTTATGCCGCAGTTCAGCAAGTTTCTAATTTTGCACCTGCTGGAAGTGGACGCTGCCAGTAAGCTTGCAAATAATGTGCTGTTGCTGTGTTTTCCGGTTAAGCCCAGTGGTTAATGATTATTTCAATTTTTTGCGCAGTCCTAGTTGTTTTCATACTTAGGTTCACTAGCCGGTAAATCATACTATAGATCTGCTTTATTGTATATTGTGTTTTATTGCATAATTATGTTGTATTCTTTTGGGAATACGATTTTTGGAATTTTGGAAATACTCGTATTTTCTTTTTGCTGCATACGATTTTATAGAGGCTGCAAGAAAAAAGGCAGTTACCAGGAGTTTTCAACGAAACAGTTTTCAATAAGATTTTGAGTTACTTGGCAACGCTAACGCATTGTTAATAAAATACAGTACTTGATACATTTACTTGGTACATACTTCGAAGAAATAGTAAAGAAGAAGTAGTCGAGGAAGCAGTCGTGACTGCGTTCCAATAATTTTACTAGCACATGCCCGAAAATACCGCGTCCTAACACTTCCCGCATTTATACATTTTTAAACGATTACTGGTAAATCAATTCGCATCCATTTATAATTTTTGCATGTAGCTAGCGTACTCTGTATGTCACCATAATTGTGTACTATTTAGACATCCACGGATTCATAGCCTGCGTCTCCAAGCATAAATGTAACATTGCCTCTATGTTATGACCGTTACCGTTGTTCTGGTAGGCCGATGTTTTACTAAAGTGTCTTAATAAAGCCAGTTTTTCCCATGGACAATATCGGTTTTTGCATCTGACGCCAATACATTTAAATGAAATTTTCCATTACGTCGGGAAAACATGACGAACGCCGTTCATACCGCGTTTCGCAAGTTTGCGAACACTAGTAGGTAGAATTAGGAGTAGAGGTTTGCGAGCACTAGTAGGTAGAATTGGGAGGGCGGCTATATTCAAGCTGCTTTGCCCATTAATATATCAAATTTATATTATTTATTTTATTATTGTAATAATAATGTCATATTTCTGTATGTTGTATTGCTGTAAGCAGAGAGTGCGCCTTTGCAGACTCACAAACCACAAAAACCAGAACTGGATTCGTTCTGTTCCTTTCCGGAGGACTGTGTGTCTTCTACTATAACATGCTGTCAGGGGAGAAAACCTCCGATCCAGCCTTCCAGCCTTCAATCAAAAATTACAGCCTTCCGGTGATGGAAACGGTTTTCCAGGCAAATTCTACTGTCACCCAAACCATCACGGAACATCACATTCTTTTCTGGACGAAGTTCTTCGGCGGTGCTGTCACACCCTCCCATACCATATACCAGCAAGCGCTCTTCGGCATCACGCGATGCCCATACTCCAACTGTGTCGTGTCGGACAACCGAAGTCGTTTGGCGCAGAGCGATGCTATCGTTTTTCATGAGCGCGATCATTTATGGGATGACCTGCCAGCGGAACGCCGGTCGTCCCAGTATTATATCTTTTTTTTCTTGGAAACGCCGGTACATACGTGGGGCAACCTGGATGCGATTCGGGATTTTTACAATTTGACCTTCACATACCGTCTGGATTCGGATATCGTATCAGATTTATACTACCGCACTTTCCAGCCGACGGTGTGGAACAGCAGTAGCGAACTGGATCAACTACTACGGAATAAAACGGGGCTGGTCGTCACATTCGTATCCAATTGTTTCTCGGTGCCGAGCCGCCGCGACGTGTACACGGCCACCCTAGCACAGTACGTTAGCGTAGACGTGTACGGCGATTGCGGCACAAAACAATGCAATATCAGTACGCCGGAAATCTGCGATAAACTGTTGGTGAACTACAAGTTCTACCTTGCATTCGAAAACAGGTCAGTTGTTTCCGTAAAATAGTCAGAAATTTAAGAGGCGCGGGTGACGGTCCTAAATTCTGAGGCAGTATTCGCTGTTAAACTCAAGACATCATTTCTTTCGGTCGGACCAACAGGCTGGCTGACGGTCTGACCATCATTTTCTTATATTTTAAGCCGCTATTCAATTTGGCCGGTGAATAAAACCATTTTTCTCATTCTGCAAATCGGTTTTTGCGGTGCATGTTGCTCGGCGATGTGTTGGTTTCTAACACAAGGGGCGAAACCAGGCATCTTCCACCGTTTCCCTGTATTGGTGCCCTCACCCGCCTGGAGTATGATGTTACGGCAGTTACCTAATATGGTTTAAATAAATCTGGCGCGGTACATACCTAAGCGCCATGTGGAGCCACAACGTCCCACTCTAATCGGGTGACGGCAGCAGTACAGGTGGACCGTGGAAGATGCCTGGTTGTGTCCCCTATGTACAGAGCTCGTATATAAGGGGCCACACCATTTAAGTCGAACCAGTTCACGGCACGGCTGCCGTCACCCGACTGGAGTGTGACGTTAGGGCAGTACATGTGGTTAAATCCGGCGCAGAACATAAGCGCCATGTTTACGCAGGCAGTACATAAGCGCCGTGTTAGCCACGTCACACCACAGCTGAATGACGGCAGTTGAACATGAAAATGGTTTGAGTAAAGCGGTTGTCCCCTTATATATTGCTACCTGGTAGGAACGCACATGGCAGTGTGCTGCTACAGTGGACGACAAAATGAAGTTGACGAGGCGCGACCGCACACTGGCCGGTCGATTTCAACTTCTTTTTGTCGTCCACTGTATGTGGTATATGCTCTGTATGTTGGGCCCGAAAAGTTTGGACCGCGCCGCAACTTAGCAGGTCTTGTTTTTAACGTAAAATTTAAAAAAATTGTTTTTACATTCTCAATGACCAATTATTTTCAAGTAATCTCAATCACTGTTTATCATTATGCAATACTGCAGGGGAGTAAATCTGCGCAGCTGCACAAATAAGTAAACCATAGCGATAAATGCCACGATCATTGTACAAAGGTTCGAATACAAAATATGAGAAAGTATTTACAGCATTATGTGGCATCGAATTTACCCGAAGCTTGGGAACGGTATTTCTGATAAGGGCACTTTTCCTATTATTGCAGTATATGCAAGGACTATGTCACCGAGAAAGTTAACCGCGCCTATAACAACGGCGCGGTGCCGGTCGTATACGGGGGAGCCAACTATTCCGCCCTGTTCCCGCCGCATTCCTTCATTAACGTTCTGGATTTTGACAGTCCGAAGGCCCTTGCCGATTATCTTGTCTTCCTGAGCACCAACACCACCGAATATCGCAAGTATTTTGAGTGGCGGATGAGCGCCGTTACAGCGCGACTGGCAGTGGAATTTACTGAGATCTCGTGGTGCCGGCTCTGCGCGATCCTTAACACGCGTCAACCACAGCGCAGGATCAGTACGAGCGTCGGGCAGTGGTGGCATGGACAGGGATGGTGCCGAAAGCCGCAAACGCGATACAGGGAATGGTTAAACAACCCGATCCTTCCGGTCGACTAGATTCGTTCGTTGGCCATTCTATTAGTAGAATTTTTGCTTCCTTTTTTTCTTCAGATTTCCGTTGTGTGGTTCTTAATTGTGATATGTAATTATTCGTCTTGCCTTCTGCGGCAACGACCTGCTTATATCTTATTCAATGTCAAGACGCTGTTTAAGTTAAAATTACATTGTGAAAATCCTCTTTGTGAAGAGGAGAAAACCGAATTCTATCAGACGAGGCCCATAGAATATGGATTTTTAATATGGAGTCGATAGAACTAAATATTTAAGCCTGAGTAGGGAAGAAACAATGAAGACTGCGCAAAAAAATCGATATAACTTCTAGGAAAGGCATCATCGGAAAACACCGCACATGATTTGCAAGTTTACTAGTTTGAAATATTTTGAAATATGTTAAATTGTGGCAGAACTAAATAAAATGGGTTCGTTTACGGTAAATAAAACACATTTTTCACTGAGTTTGATCACAGGTGGAAGTACTGTAGAAGGATACGCTAACCCGCCAAATCGCTCCTGGTCGGCAACGAAAAAACTCGAATAACTTTTTTCGTTGCTACCTAGATTTACTCAGTTTTCGCCCAGTAATAGGTGTAACTATTCTTATTACACTGTAGAATTTCGAAAATCTCGTTTTCAGTCTTGCTACCATAGTACTCGTATAAATTCTCCTTAAACCGTTGCCGTTTTAACAAAATTCGCAACCCAGAACATATGTATTACAACAATTTTAAATGCGGTATTTGTCACTGGTCATAAACTCATAACCCAATACTAATCCGTGCTGAGCTTATAGTTTAGATATTAATCTCGACGTTTAAATTTTTCCCATCGATCGATCGGGAAATACTGCGTTTGCGTTACTATAGTATTTGTTTTTTTAGCGGCGATTGCGTACTAACGGTCAGTGGTACGGATACAAGTTATGATTATGAGCAGAAATATGAATGACCGATAGGAGCGAAGTATGATTATGATTATGATATGCATTATGAGTATAACTTACTGAATATGAGTAGGATTATGAGTATGAGGACGATTATGAGTATTAGGTAACTACCTTTCCTACAGACGGACAAGAATAATCGACACACATTTCTATTCGAGTGCACACGGCTGTACGCTGTGCATCGGTAGAGCGATAATTTTTAAGCTAATGGTAAATGTAATTCCGCTTGACATAATTATGGTAGTACGAATGATGCAAATATTGCAAGGGTACATTAACATAAAAGGGTATGTACATAATAATATAACGTGCACATCTACAATTCTGGATTCTATGCCCATGGATTGATTACGGATTGTGTGCTATTTATTTAAAATGGAAGCAGCAGCAGTAGTTTGCGAAATGTTAACAGAACTAGAACGAACTTAAACTTGAGTCAAAATAATTTCGAAAAGAACAGTTGTGGTGAAAATTAAGTATTAAGTAAAAATAAGTCTGCTTCAAACTTGCCAGTGGAAATACATCGTTTAACTGGTTTAAATGCAATGCCGGAAAATATCGTGTACGAAGTGAACGCTAGGGCCAAAAGGTACTATAATGCGCGGAATGAAAGGTTGTGGACCGAGTGAAAGAACGTAGTGGTCGCCAAATATTATTTATCAGCTCGGGCGCAGCCGTTGTGCAGATTTAAACAGTTTGTCAATGGCACTGCGTCCGCCGAACAGTACGTAATAAGCGGTGTGTAGTGTGTGTGTAGTGTGCATCCTGTGGCTGCAGTTACTCGGGCAACTACAAGTGCAAGGGTGTCAACCAGTGCAGCTGGCACGCTAGCCAGCACAGATGGAGATCGTTTAAGTGCTCTCTAGTTTCTACCGATCGGCAGTAATAATTATTGTCCGTACTGCACTCGGTGCAGTTGTCGAATATCCAGTAGCGTTCCGTGGCGGACATCGATCCGCTCTTCTTACTGGTATGACAAAAGACAGAACGATTCCATCCAAGCCTCAACAGCCGGCAGCCGGAGCAGCACACCGAGGCTTTCAATGACCAAGCCGGAATGATTCGGGAGCACCACCAACAACAAAGTGGTCGCCCGTGACGGGCGCTGAACGGACGACGGATGGTCGGGCGATGCTTCCGCCTTGTGTGGGATCTCGTGTGTGCGACCAGCCGCGGAAGACGGATCGAAAAGCAGCATTCCCGTGGCATTCCTTTGAAAGAAAATACGCCCTGAAGGGTAAATGTTTTGGAAAACGGAACGATCTGGACTCACCAGTTAATTATGGAATTACTTACGGTAACTGAGAAAACAGTTAATTCCATAATCTGGGCATTTCCACCTGAATATTTCGTGCAACTGCATCAAATGCGTGCCGTTCATCCACAACCCCCAAATCCTGCCGATGCAATACGCAGCCAGCATGCAAAAGCACACAAACGTCGCCGGGAAAACCGCTTCTTCGCCACATTGTCGGCCGAGACACAGGCAATAGTCAGTCCAGCCACAATAACTACCGGTAACGCGGAGAAGACCGCCCACAACGCCACGAACACGCTCAAACCGGCATAGAGGAGAAGGGAATTAAAACCAACGAATCGCCAAGCGAATGCATCCGGATCTCGTTCCGGCCAATCGTCGTCGGGATCATCGTTGTCGATGTAGATAGTCGAACTGTAACCGAGCCAGGTTGTAATGCGGTGGCAGTGGTGGAGATGTTGCGTACAACGGGGAATTCGCCAGTGGCGAGTGACCCAGACGGAACAGCCGAGGGAGACGCCGAGGAGCACGGTGATGACAGGGATAGCGCAGGTGCCAGAGTAACCGGCAGCAACTCGCGCCGGGCTCGCCATCACCGTCGTGGTGACGGTTTCCACTGTGGAAGGTGTCCAAGAGGAGACAACGTTATCCCACACGCAGCCCGTTATATCCTACCAAAGGGAAATAACCCGAAATCAAAATCTGCGTGCAACCATTTCTTAAATTTCTGTCTGCATAATTAAAAATATGCGTTGCTGTGTCACATCTTCACAGTTTCTATATTTTTTTAATGTCACATCATCTGAGTTGATTCCGTAGGATGTGCCTATGTAATGCTACTAACTCGTTTTTAATGGGCGTCTACCACCGCCGTCCAGTAATTCGTAAGGTGTAGCGATCCAGAAATCAACGGTCACCGCCGCTCCACAAATGATTCTCGCGGCCCGTTGAATGGACATGGAGGTACTAGCTACTCTAGCTAGCAGGCTACGACATGAACTTCTCACGCTGTAACACCTGGCCTAGCCCTAGTCTGCAGCTGATGAGCAGCTGCGCTTAGGAACAGTGCTGTTCACGAAAGACCGCCAACGTGCTAACATAACGTTCGTGGCTCGTCGACAATCTCATCGAGGATAGCCAGGTGCGCCACGTTAATGGTGTCGTTTCCGTAAACTTCTATTAAACGGTCTGTAGTTTCATCTAATACGGCGGAAATTCTACGGCAAGTTGATTTGCCGTTAGCCCGAAGCACAATGATGGCTAATAATTAAGGATTTACATGTATCTCTACATATGTAACCTAAATCAGATCTATATTGCCACGAATGGGATACACCAGAGCCGGCAAACCAGAAAAGACTGACCAAAGTCAATATTATATTCTGAAAGCCCGGCCGTAGTCGAAAACCCGCTGTACGACTCAGCTAAAATATCCGGTTGTCGTACAAGTGCACTTGCAACATGCGTACGGATATCTGGGTATGGGGTTATGCGTCTTTTTAGTCCTAAGCTGTAATATCGAACGTTATCATTGAGGACATTTCTGCACGAGTGGCGGCCAGTCAAGTGACCAAGCTACCGGTACTGTCCAGTGTACGGGGCCCGTTAGGTGAGCGGGTGACCGAACTACCGGTACCATCCAGTGTACGGGGCCCGTTGGGTGAGCGAGTGACCGAGCAGCCGGTACTGTCCAGCGCAAATAGCCCGTTAGGCAAGTTAGCGGGTGCACAGAGTCCGTTAGGCGAACGAGTGACCAAGCTACCGGTATTGTTCAGTATACAGGACCCTTTAGGTGAGCGGGTGACCGAACTACCGGTACTATCCAGTAAACTGGACCGGATAGGTGAGCCGGTGACCGAGCAGCCGGTACTGTCCAGCGCAAATTTCCCGTTAGGCAAACAAGATAACGGGTGACCGAACAACCGGTACTGTCCAGTGCACAGAGCCCGTTAGGTGAGCGGGTGACCGAGCAACCGGCCCTGTCCAGTGCACAGAGCCCGTGATGCGAACGAGTGACGAAGCTACCGGTACTGCCCACTGCCCAGTGGATGGGGCCCGTTAGGCGAACGAGTGACCAAGCTACCGGTATTGTCCAGTGTACGGAACCCGTTAGGTGAAGGAGTGACCGAACTGCCGGTACTGTCCAGTCTACGAAGACCGTTAAGTGAACGGTTACGGTGATCGTTAGGTTTTTTGCGCTAATACGATGTACCGATTATGTTTCGACGAAATATGTTATTCTAATAAATATTCATTGAAAACTAATTAAGAGAAATAGCCCGTTATATGGCGCCAGAAACGGGATAAATACACTAAAACTTTCGCTTTCGCGCACTCCGAATCACTTTTTTGTAATAATTTATGCCATTCCAAAACCAAATGACTTGCATACATAGTTCTGAAAACCGTTTGCTCGCGCAGCAACCGGTTGCCGAGATATGGCGTACTAAAATGAGTAAAAAGTTTAAATGCATTGTTGCGTACCAAAAGTCTGGTTATTACCCGATCTTGAAACTTTCAAAAATTTTAAAATTCATTTTAAAATTATGTGAAAATGCTATGAACCTGAACTTTCGACTTTATGGCCATGTGTCTTTTATAGCAAAGCTTCAAAAAGATCGGGTAGTAACCAGACTTTTGGTACACAACAATGCATTTAAATTTTCTGCCCATTTTAGTACGCCATATCTCGGCAACCGGATGTTGCGCGCGCAAACGGTTTTCAGAACAATGTATACAAATCATTTAGCTTTCGAATGATATAAAGTATTACAAAAAAAGTGATTCGGAGTGCGAGAAAGCGAAAGTTTTACTGTATGTGTCCCATTTTTGACGCTATGTACCGGGCCATTTTATTTAAAGTGGCTGTTGACCACAAGAAACGCGGAGGCGAAGCCGAGGTTGTTTCTTGTATATTACAATTTACATGTATATACATAGTGTGTACGACACTACGGCTGTAATTTACGGAGTTCATCAATCACAATAATATATCAACTAATGTGACGCACTAGGTCTTCCGTCAGCGCTTCCGCTGCGGAAACCGCCCACGACCATACAAAGTTAATTAGGTTGGGATGAGAAATTAGAAATGATGACTGGATGTCATGCGTTGAGCGGATTCAGGAAACACGAACAGAAGACTGCATTAACACGTCAGCTGGGATTATCAAAACAACCGAAGGCAATAACAACAAACGGAGCTCATCTCGTTTTCTCCATCCTAGGATCAGAGGCCTAAACTAAGCCGCTAGCGGTGCTCAAATCGCACCGGGCTCCCGGCAGAAAGAAGGCAAGATTTACACATACACACACATTTGATGCCGACCTCAATCCCGCTTGCAGTTAGGCAGGCGCACAACTACAACTGCCACATTTTCATCCACACCGCTGCGGTTTGGAATGGCCAACAACAGTTCAAGTTTATTCGTTATCGCATTTGTCGAGCGCGATGCGCTGCTGTGGTGGTACGGCTTGCAGTCTGCCGTTTCCGGCAGTGGCTTCCTGGCGGGCCTCTTCCTGACCTCCACCCTCCTCGGTCACCAATCCCTCCGCGAGGGCTCCCACGTGCTGGTGATCGGGCTGCTCTGCCTGGATACTTTATCCGCCCTCCCGGCCTTCCTTATCACCACCTCCCCCCTCATCACGCAACTCCGCCACGTCCCGCCTCTCAACTGCGTCCTGGTGCAATTCCCCCGGCACTTCCTCTTCACCATCATCCACTGGTTTGCCGTCGCCCTGGCCCTCAACCGCTTCGTCGCCATCCTCCTGCCCCGTCGTTACCCCCATATCTCCAGTCGCCGCGCAACCGTCTGCCTGGTGGCAGTGTGCTGTCTCATCGCCTGCCTGTCCACCTTCCCCTTCGTGTTCAACGCCCTTGGACATTATGGCTTCAGTCCCGTCCTGGGTGCCTGTGTGCTCATTCAGTATCCCCTTCGGATGGTCCCATTCCTGATAGAATTGAGCGTTACCGTGCCCTTTTGCCTACAGGGCGCATTGTATCTGTGCGTGGCCGGCAGTATCTTCCGATCGCGACAGGAACGTGCTCGGGAAACGGCTGCAAGGTTACGGCAGCGGAAGATCGCCGTGATGCTGATGGGGTCGTTTGTGTGGTACACGGCCTGCTACTGTCCGATGCCCATCATTGCCGCGCATTTCGCGCCGGTATGGCGCAAACGGCCGATTTTATTCTATTGGCTCAACTCGCTGACGCACTTCGGCTCAGCAGGAACGCCGGTATGTTTGAATATTATTCGGATGCACACAATTTACGACGTTGTTTCCATTTTTGTCGGAGCACCAAACCGGTAGGCCAGACGAACAGAATTTCAGCGGCAGACAGAAGTTTTGTTTCTTCAGTTTTTATACAAAATATATGCGTACGATGCGCGTTGTATGAAAACGAATGACCTGTCTGCGCTTCAAACGATAAGCGATAAGGAAAAGGTACTGTATTTTTATCCTAGATAACACAATGTACTGGGTAACGGAGCATACGCTGACAGCTGGTTAATGCCTAACACCGTACAGTACTTGAGCACAAACGGGAAACTGCAGTTGATTTCCTCAGTGACATGGTTAGTTGATGGTTTCTGCAAGCAGTGTGTAAAGACGCACGGGTAATCGTAACCTTGAGCATCGGGAAAATGGTTCTGTAAGAAATTTAAAACTCAAGCCTCGAGCTGGCCGGTGTTGTAATGACGCACGATTATCGATAAAAATACTACTCCAATTTGTTTACGGGTTATTAGTCCATAGTCCGACTCCATAGGCATTCTCGAAGCACGTGAATAATAGAACATATGTGCTCGACCGGAGACGTGCCTGAAACCCGTGCCTGAGCCTACATATTTCAGTGACTCTTCCTTGTAGATGATCTGCATTCTGCTGAGCAGCGATTATCGGCGTGCCGTCCATTTGACCTTGCGTGTCGTGCTGCGGAGGATTAGTGGGGAGCGGCTGTGTGTTCCAGCGAGGCGGAACACCCTCTCCACTCATGTCGGCGTTAACAGGACTCATACACCCGCTAGCGGCCGCATTGGAGATACGCCCGCATAAGGGGAGGCCAGCTTGAAGACCGTGGTAGCGGGCTAATTATTTACTAGTTCTACACTCGACCGCTATCTTAGTGACTAATATCCGTTAATCTTCCCGGTAGCGCTTCTTCACTTGCACGATAAAGTCAACATAGGTAATAGGCCGGGCGAGGAGAACGCAGGGCCACCAATACAACTTGTACATTAACCGATCCGATCCGCAGGCAGGTTAGTGATTTCGATATAATGACACAACTACTGTTTTAAACATTTTACAATATCAGAAGTAACAAAAAATTTTCAAACATAATTAAACTTAAATTATTTCTGAAACTTTAAAAAAATTAAATGGATTAACGTAAAAGCTCAAACTAATTAATAAATAAAGGGAAATCTCACTATTAAGTATCACCGGTATTAAATTGTAGACTAATTTGCAAGTTAAGGCAGTTAAAGATAAGTTAAGGCGTTAGCAACTGCTGCAAATTACAAAAACGTGACCTGTAAGAGTAACATAAGAAACGTAAATTACAGAAACGTAAGAGACGCTGTCTTTATCGTATTCACTATACCGTAGTCTACTCGTAGCTGAACAAGCAGAGAGGTAGAGTAGAACAGGCAGGCTCAGCTAGAATTTACGGTATGACCATACAATTTCGCACTGCTCAATGCACATTGCTCTTCTATAGTCGCGGGCCACGTGAAAAGTTGATAGATCCAGTCGATAATGGCGACTGGCGCGTATAATATTATTATATACTCGTACTCCTCGTATTGATTTTCTAGCCGCATGGGATGCTAATGGCAACCTGTACTCCACAGTTCACACTTGCAGGCAGCATCCGCTCGGTACTGGCGCAGTACAGATATACGGCGCCCCTTAATCGTCGATGCTGTCCTTATTAGTTATGAGTAATGTTTAAGCTCGGTACACATAATTTGCTGCATATATCCTGAAATCATCAAGAAATATTACCGTAACTTACTAATACTCAAACCGCTGAATTCAGCAGTTTTTGTTTTAAAATAATATTTCTAACATACACTCCATCATACGAATTGGCATATATCCCTTGTTTTCTCTTTTCACCTTGGAACTGCGCATTTTACGGACGCCAAACTGTAAGTACAGCTGTATTGAATCGTCGAATTATTGTATTTCATGGGTCGAAGAATTCGTGAACTATTAAACTGGAAAAGCGCGTTCTGCTGCTTTACTTACGCAATGTGTTGATTTGGCTGATATTACAGTACGTAATCGAAATGCTGCGGCAGCGTAAGATACATACATAAACATTCGACGTTTTAACCCCCAGGAGGACATATTGTACATGCAGATACAGTGCTTGCGCTCAATACAGGGATTTAATTTTTTCTCAATAATAAGTAAATTGTACCCAATAAAAGATGCTCGAGCATTCTAATCAAAACAAGGTAACTGCCGTTTTCCTCGGGATTGTTACTAATTATTTTTTCTTATTGCTGCCCTTATGGCCTATGCATGCACTCATATTACATGATATTGCGTACAACCCTGAGAACAAGTGAACGACCGCGGTAATTTATGATCTGAATTCTGCCGAATCTTATATTTCTGACACAGTAAGGTGGATTTTGAAGATTCCAAATTTTTGTTCTGCCACTGTAATCTCTTGTTCAAAAAACGGTTGTTCTGTTTACAGCATTTGTACATTCACGATACACCGTTCACCGCCGTAGAAGCCTGCAACAGAGAACGAATTGCAATTTGCCATCTGTATATTTGTTGATGATCGCAAAAAACATAATGGAAGAGGAGATCAGGAAGCAAGATGATACCCCCACCGACTCAGCTAGCCAAGAAGTGTGTAGTAACGAAGCACGCTGGACTCCCGACGTGGAGAATGCTTTCCGGGAGGCAGCAAAATCTCACCCACCGGAAAAAGACTATTCTACGGATATGAACAACGACGATTCGATAAAAAGTAAGCAATCGAAGGCAATTCAGAAATACTAGAATGTTTCTGCAATGTTTAATTCCACTGAATTTTGATTTTCGGCATTTACAGTACGGTACATATCAATAAACACATTTAAATTTAACGCAAATTACGCCATACAAAGCATAAGTGATCAACTGTGATAATCTAACTACAGTACGTGATAAAATATGATGCACACAAACAATGTTACAGGCCGGAACCAGCTGATTGCCAGTTATATATGCGAACAAACCGGACTCAACATCACTCCGGAACAAGTGGCTCGTCGCGAAACATTAGCTCGCCTTGAAAAGGAATTGGTAAGTTATGCAGTATCAAAATTTT
Source organism: Paramacrobiotus metropolitanus (assembly GCF_019649055.1). Classification (NCBI taxonomy): domain Eukaryota; kingdom Metazoa; phylum Tardigrada; class Eutardigrada; order Parachela; family Macrobiotidae; genus Paramacrobiotus; species Paramacrobiotus metropolitanus. Next base: position 546 of record NW_026570318.1, on the reverse strand, counting down.
CTTTCGCGTCCATGCCTTCAGTCTTGCAAAATGCTTTTCCGCTGATTGAATAGAGATGGCCGATAGTATTCCAACGCGTCGAAGCGGAACTATCTAAAAGGTTAACTGCTTCTCTTCCAACCACTGCGGCAGCAAGCCAGACGGTGATAGTGGCGCCATCAACCAACGCCTGTGACACGTCGACGAGCCAGGACAGAGTCTCCGGCCAAACAATCTCTAACAATGTTCGCAGCTGGTGGAGCGCTGCCATAACATGGCGGCCGCGATCGTGGTCATCTTCATGGTATTCTCGGAATTTAAAACAGCTGCCTTTAAAAGAGAAGCAGGTGTAAACACTTTACCCTCATAGTCCAAATTTTATGTTGACCAATTTCCGCATTTTCCCGTGACTTCTCACATTGCTCCCTTTAATCGTGTGTCAGCGCAGTATTAAGACATTTTTTTCGTTACTTTCGTCAGTCTTTGAACTACTCATTCGTATCGCTTGGAAATCACATGCAGGCGCTGTGAGTGTTTTCGGCATTATCTTTTCTTGTGCTAATTGCG